>NC_087155.1:32422555-32540055 GCF_035594125.1 Scylla paramamosain | reverse complement strand
TTCATCATTTAGGGGGAACAGAACCCAGTCTACCACCACTTTAACAAAGACCTACTTCAGTACTTTTTATGACCACCCTAAAACACCTTCCTTTCAACAAAATATATCAATATTCTCTTCACAGAGTTATGTTAATTCATTCTTTAAAGCACTAGTATAAAAATATACACTTATATTACAACAAAATACACAATACGAAAACAAAGAATCATTTTCACTTGATTAAATGGTCATAAGGCACCAATATTTTCATAAGATTTTTTGATAGTATAACATGATGTATTATGTAACCTGCCACGTGTTGACAACAAAAAATAATACCTAAACAATTATAACAGTTGGTTTTATGTTGCAGAAACTGAGACATGATGTCCATTTAATCAAATCCTTACTGAGCACATGGAAAGATTTAAAGGGACACACATCCAGAGCACTAAAAACAGGGTACAGCTTTGAGAACTCTTTGACATTGCCACATCATTGAACTTTTTTTCTGTGGAAAATTGATTTTTCAAGAAATACCTATTTTTACTGAATGGTGCCTTAAATACATAAACAAATGTTCAAGAAAGAAAAAAGGAGGAATACTGAATATATAAAAACGATGAGCACTATAATAGTTATCAAGAATGTTTCTTCACATCTATATCTATTATTATACGGTAAAATCTCTAAACTTTAGTCATATTCTGATCATGTATGCTTTGATCATTTCCTTCTGTATACTAAAGTATCACAATGCAACACATTTTTTTTTTTTTTGGGATTAAAGAATTCATTATTAAAGAGCTTCCTTACATTTATATTTAAGGACAGAAGCTTTCTGGCAGGAATGATTGTACTACATATGACTATCAGGTGAGCTTTCACATTCTGTCTATAGTTTTCACTGACAAAAGTAAAGCAAAAAGTTAAGAATACAAATCTAATTCCATTCTCTCTAAGAAGTTATCTAAAAAACTTTTACAGATATATTATGATACTCTTATCTCTAAATCAACAGAATTTCATCCTTATTTCTAAAATAAACTCTTAATCTAAATCTTATATTTACTTACACACACACATGCACATGCATGTGCGTGCGCACGCGCACGCACGCACACACGCACGCATGCACGCACACACACACACACACACACACACACACACACACACACACACACACACACACACACACACACACACACACACACACACACACACATAAATAAAAATAAATAAATAAATGAAATAAAATAAAATAAAATAAAATAAAACAAAATAAAATAAAAAATAGTGGTTGTAAAACAGGAACCATCTTCTCAATGAACTTCAGGCTTTACCTGCCACTACATATAAAACCCTATATAATACTACCCTATATAATACTACCTATCCTAGAAAAAATTAATACAAAATACATATCTACAGGTCATAATATTGTTTCTTTATATACCAGTATAGAATAGTCCATATATCATGCCCATTTATGGAACTTCATGGAAACCCAGAAAATTAACAGTATGATAAATAGGTAATGGGAAGTGTTTAAGTCTGTCATGTCACCAGTCAGGCCAAGATGATCATTAAGGCCTGAGTGAATTTTTGTCTGGCTTTGAATGTCCTATCACCATGCAGAATCCCGTTCCCTTTCTTTCTCCTTTAGCAAACGGAGTCCTGCCTTTGCTGCCACTATCTTGGCAACATCATAATTCTTCCCACTTCTGATCAATGGGGGTAGGCCAGGAATCTGACAAAAAAAGGATTTCATTAAAACAAGAAGCCATTCAGTCTCTTAAATGCAGACATTTTTCATCAAACCATTATATAAGTTTCTTTAATAAAATTTCAGCTTTAATGGTAATTTTTAACCTATCATACAGATTTTCATATATGTCCCACCATGTCTGCAAAAACAGAGGTTAAGTGACAGCAAGAATCAAGCAAAAAAAAGTGTAAAGAGACAATATGTAATGGTAAGCTGGTTGAGAGGCAGACTGAACATTTAGGATCACATATTGTTGTAGATAAAGGAACAGAAGGAGATGAAGTTTAAAATTAATGAAGTAATGAAAAATATGTGGAGGAATGAAAACACCAATCAGAAATAGACCACTTGGAATTAGTGAAAAGAGAAGGTTGCATGAGGCAGTGATAAATTAATATGGGAGCAGTAGAGTGAAGACTGAATATACCAGAAATTGTCTCAGGAATATAAATGGAGTAAAAATAAATTTGAACCATTGTGGAAGGAGGAAATAAAAAGGAGAATGGATGTTGTAGAAAAGCAGTGTTGCAATGTTTTGGGCATCCAGAAAGAATGAAAGAAGGATTATTAAAGATCATAATTGAATCTTGATTATATTATTTGAAGATTTATCAGTGTATTTGTATATTCTATTACCAGGTTTGACTGGTTGAAAAGCTAATTCCATAGTAGGCAAGCAATAATTACTGATTATAACACATTAACTGAAAAAGTAACTGTAATAGCAAACTTACTTGAAGCTCATAGGTTGCCTTGCCATCAGCCTCCTGATAGGGTATCTTGACAAATTTAATTCCAGAAGGCACCATTTCATACAGTTTGCGAACACAATTGATGGGGATGTCTTTCCTCTTCAGGGTTTCTTCTATTATATCACCCATGAGGACCTGCACCACATCCCATGCTCTCTGTCAGAAATTTGAATACATTAATTATACCTAAAAAAAAGAGATTGGTCATCCTCCTAAGAATAAAAGAACATAAGAAAATAAACAGACTGCGAAATACCATTTAACTTATACAAGGCAACTCTGGGCACTTAAAAGTTACTATCTATCTATCATCACCCATAATTTTTTGAAACTAATTAACATCACTACTAAATGCATCATCTTTAGCTATAATCAAGAATTCTTAAAAGTGGGTTGAGTCTAATGTATATTTCTTTCCATCAAGATTGATGTACTTCATTACAATATGTTAATAAATGGCAATGACGATAGTTTACTATCAAAGTAACACTGTAGAGTTATAATGGTATAACCTCTAACAAATCTATGTTATTCACTCAGGATTAGCTTAATGATCACTGCAATAAATTTTAAACCTTTAGTGATAATAATAATAGCAATGACGGTACACAAAGGGAGGAAGGAGGCGGTGCCAAAGGCCTACGGTTGACCCTCCCTGTGCTCTAACTGACTAATATTTAGAAACATCATATAGCAATTTAACCTACTTTAAGAACATGTGATCTCACCTAAGCCTTACAACCACAGCCTCCTACACTAAGAAGTAAAAGAAATAATTAATGAATCAATAAAATAATTAATTAATTTAAAAATTCCAAAGCACATTGATTTAGTCTTGAAATTAATGGTCTACATCAAGGAAGCAAATAAACTCTATACTACAGGTGAAACTATTCACACTACATAGGTATTTGTATTGCCAGGTGTAGTATACTATAAAACTTATTTCAAAGTTAACATAGAAGCTTTAAGCGGAGTGAAAGAGAGTGGGGTTTCTACACTAGCAGATACAGTAGTCCAGGGTGGTCCAACTACAGTCCCTTGGGCCACAAGTGGCCCATAGCTTGATTGTCTGTGGCCTGGGATTGCTTGCATTATAAATTTATTTTGTACACAAAAAACACAGAATTTCTGGGTCTGTATATGAAATAGTACTAGGAACTAGGATTATATATATATATATATATATATATATATATATATATATATATATATATAATATATATATATATATATATATATATATATATATATATATATATATATATATATATATATATATTAGTGGCCCTTCATGTAACTGTTTAGTGCTGAAGTGGGCCAAGATGTTGGACCATCCTGCAGAAGTCTATAATACTGAATTCACTAAAGTACTTATGTAAGTATAACTGAAAAATGAAACACAAGTGCTAGTGAACAACTAACCTGCAAGGATTTCCCACTATCAAGATAGACAGCACCAATGATGGCCTCTATCAGATCTCCAAGAGCTTTGGGGACTTCCACATCCTACAATCATGAATGAAAATGTGAATATAGATAATTCATTTCATAATTCATAATAATTTCCTTATAAAGTTAATCAGTTTATATGCAGATAAGGCAAAGAGTATATTTGGTAATGAGTAAAGTAGACAAGGCCACACTGAGAATCTCTGAATCATATTTGTCAATACTTAACTTACTTTACCATTCTTACTTTGTTTTCTCTTTTTCTCTTTTCTTACTATGTTGTAAGATACTCGTACATCTTTTGGCTCTTTCTCAGCAAAATAATAAGCAAGAAGAAAGTGAAAAATATCTCTTGTTGACAAAATATTCAGTTCCACTATGGCTATGTAATGAAGTTTTGGCAGAGTACACAGTTTCCCATTAGGGAATACCAAATACTGAAATATAATGAAATACAACAGAATACACAACAATGCACAGTCACAATAATGTATAACTGCAATAGCACACTGAAATTTTAATAAATATTTAATCAGAATAATGAATCAAACCTGGCCTAACGAACTCACCACTCGTGTAAGCACTGGAACTTTAATAAATATTTCATCAGAATGACGAACCAAAACTAGCTAGACAAACTTGCCATTTGTACGAGCACCAAAATTTCAATAAAAATTTAATCAGAATAACAAACTAAAATTCACAAGACTAACTCACCAGCTGTGTGAACCGCTCCTCACCTACCTGCTGCCTGTCCCTTCTTCCCTTTTTTTCTTTCCTCTCCATTCTTTCACCTTGTCTCAAACCTCCCTCCCTGTCACTTCCCCTCCCCCTTATTTGTCAGAGATAAGGGACAAGGGAGTGATACCTTGCTCTCTCTCTCTCTCTCTCTCTCTCTCTCTCTCTCTCTCTCTCTCTCTCTCTCTCTCTCTCTCTCTCTCTCTCTCTCTCTCTCTCTCTCTCTCTCTCTCTCTCTCTCTCTCTCTCTCTCTCATTTATTTAATGTCATTTTAGCTGCATCCTTTCTCCCTCTTTCTCACACTCATATATGGAATTCCATTCTCCTTTGTCAGTCTCTTATTATTTAGCAGTCCTTCGGATTATTCTTACTTTCAAGGAGAGAGAGAGAGAGAGAGAGAGAGAGAGAGAGAGAGAGAGAGAGAGAGAGAGAGAGAGAGAGAGAGAGAGAGAGAGAGAGAGAGAGAGAGAGAGAGAGAGAGAGAGAGAGAGAGAGAGAGAGAGAGAGAGAGAGAGAGAGAGAGAGAGAGAGAGAGAGAGAGAGAGAGAGAGAGAGAGAGAGAGAGAGAGAGAGAGAGAGAGAGAGAGAGAGAGAGAGAGAGAGAGAGAGAGAGAGAGAGAGAGAGAGAGAGAGAGAGAGAGAGAGAGAGAGAGAGCGCTCTGAATTACTGAGGGTTTACTGGATGTCTATGCATGCTACTGACAGGAGGTAAATGGGACCACTACTTGTCAAAGCAGTGCCAAACTCAGGGTGATAATGTGCAAAACTCGGAATGGTCAGAATTTAGGCCTTGGCCCGAAACTCAGGAGGGTACTGCCTATATTTATTGTTATCTCAAATGAAGCAATCCAAATGTGCTCATTTTGATGTATTCTTCTTCAAGTTGTGGAATTTTTAAAATTATTTTCTGGTTCCCAGGAACCAATTAATTTTCCTCCCATAGGTTCTTCCGTTGCCATAAAGCACATTTGCCACTGTGAGTGCTACCTTGGAATGAATCATATTTGTTGTTGTGTACCCTCGTGTATAACGAATTTTGTGCAGATGGAGGAAGAAAAAAAAAAAAATGTTACAGATCATTCAACAAGGCATGCAAGGCAATATTGATAACACACAATACACATTTTAAAATTGTAATTCCGTCAAACTTTGTGAAATACCGTACTAAACTGACACACTCCATTCTATACCAATTTTGTATTTTTCTTAATTTCTTTGAGGCATATACTTAATTTAATAATTAATTCTTAATTTATGTGAAAGATGCATTATGTATACAATGAAACCTCAGTTACCGAATGGTTCCCTTTTTTAAGTACATCAGTTTTTGAACAAAATTTTGAACTCATAATTGCTTTGGTTGCTGTACCATAATTCTGTTCTCGAACAAAGTTCCTTGATTTCAAATGCTAACAGACAAAGCAAAAACTGCTGTTTATTACTAATTTATAGTTTCCATAAATATCTACTTTATTTTTATGTATTTGGAGGAGAGACACAGTGGGTAAGATGGTAATTCAGTCTGAAATAAGTTAAATGTGATCCCATTGAAAACAAACAGTTTTCAGCACTCAGGAGTAATCCAGAGCCACCTGTGGCTCTCTCTATGACCAACAATACCATCACTACTGCACAATTTCATTTTCCCTACAGCTTTTCCCAGCAGCAAGATGTATAAATGTTATGATCACCTTCAGTTTGGCAGTGAGTGGGTTGTTCTTCTCTGTTTCGCTCTGTAAGGCTTCCCTTACTAGATCAATGACAAACAAAATCCCTGCAAGGTCTAAACAATATCTTCTGATAAGTTCTGTGTCACTAAGTTTATTCAATACATCCTTTCTGCTAGTAAATAATTTTTGAGGTGGAGATGTGGAATGGACATCTTGGCTGTGGAAGTGTCTGTCATAAGCTGCTAAGACAGGGTGAATGGGTGTCCAGAAAAGATTAATCCATTTTACATTGATTCCTATTGGGGAAATAGTTTTGATTTCCAAACTGTTCTGATTTCAAATGGCATTCAGGAATTAATTAAGTTCGAGAACTGAGATTCCACTGTAACTGCACATAATTTTAATTTAGCAAAATCCAATTAGTAACTCTAAAGTGCAAAAAAAATATGAAAAATCAACAGAAAATGGAACTGAAGTGCACATTATTTCAACAACCCCATATTCATCAGCCAAGAACTTTTTACCTATGACAATGTTTTATGTCTGTGATGATACTAATTCAGGAAAAGATAGACTGGATCATAGTGAAGTTTTTTATGTGAAAAACATGATTAGATGAGATAGTGAGATAACAGCCATTTCCTCTGCAAAGAGAATAAGAAAATGTTCTGGAAAGTGGTGAAGAGAATTAGGAAAAGAGCAACTGGTAATGAGAAACAGGTGAAAGCAGGGGATGCTAGGATGGTGGTAAGACAGGTGGTGTGAAAAGCAGTTGAGAGTGTATGAGGAATGACACAGCCCTGAGACCTCCAAGGGAGGTGCAACACATTGATAGTCTCACACAGGTGTGGGGCAATTGGGTGTGATACGAGAAAGTACATGCTATGAAAAAGCCTTGTTCTGGACCAAACTGTCCAAGCTGTGGGGCTGATCTCTGTAAAATGAGGACAGGAGTAATTTCTCTTCTCCATCAGAGGCTAAGATGCTAACAGAATGATGTGAATGAGAATGAATGTGGAAGTTGTGTGCCTTATCTTTATCCCTTTTAGGAGGAGACAGCCTTGGTATATATTTGCGTATGTATGTATATGTAATTTCATGTAAAAATCATATAGCTGTACATCTGTGTTGACTGAAAATGTATATGAGAACTTGTAAGTTTTCATATAATTAAGGATATTCTTAAATATAAGGAAGTAAATGCACACTAATCCTAGTTCTAGTTTATGTAACTCACCTCCAAATCCACAGCATCATCTTCTGTGAAAATTTCCTCATCATCATCAAGTCCATTTTGGAAGAGGTTAATAAACTTGTCAATCGAGGCCTGAAGCTTGGGGGCAAGATACAGTAAATGACACTGCAAATTCTTCCTGACAGCTGCTCTTGCCAAAGTTTCATTCTTCACGTAATATGACCTGAAAGAGGATAAAACATATTTTAAAGAAAGTATAAAGTCTTCTATCTTTCAGAGAACAGCACTTAATTCATTATACTAAATGGACGGATAAAAAAAGAAATCTAAGTTATAACTTCAATGACTATTATAACTTTCTAATATATTATTTTACTTGCCAAAGGTATTACAACTTTAGGAGTGATTTTATATATATATATATATATATATATATATATATATATATATATATATATATATATATATATATATATATATATATATATATATATATATATAAACAGCGAGATAACACAATGGAGAAAGTAAGAATAATGAAAGAGAAAAAACAATAAATGAGAGAGAGAGAGAGAGAGAGAGAGAGAGAGAGAGAGAGAGAGAGAGAGAGAGAGAGAGAGAGAGAGAGAGAGAGAGAGAGAGAGAGAGAGAGAGAGAGAGAGAGAGAGAGAGAGAGAGAGAGAGAGAGAGTCATGGTATGAACCCCAGATGTACCAGAGTGGCCACTTGCTGCCATTAACTTACCATAAGAACTTCCATGCAGACATTCTCCTTCCGTGATTAATTTACCTTATTTCTCTCTATTCACTCAGTTTGAGTCTCACAGTTTGCAGCAGAAAAGTTGCCCTTGACAATGAAATAATCAGTGTTCATCTGGTCCCCTTTGTTTGCTCATGAGAATTTTTAAAAGTAAAGTGTTTTATTCAAGTAGAAACTGCACAAGGAGCAGGGGTGGGAGCATGTCTGTGTGTGTGTGTGTGTGTGTCACACTCCCCTTCCCTTTAGCAGCAGAGTGGTGGTTGGAGCACTTTCCCACAGGCAGTCACTACCCAGTTGTTGGAAGGAGCAGAAATACTGAGACGTGCTCTAACATTTATAAGAGAATAAAGCGGGATACTAGGTAGCCGGGTCAGTTGCCTTAATGGGGATCAGTGAGCCATTATTGCCCATACACCCCGACCTATTTATATAGAATAGGAGTCTCCATAGTAGTCTGCCAGTAAGTGTAGTTGTAAATTACACACTACACCCAAGGAAGTGACTCCTCACCTGTACAAGTGTACAAGTTGAGTTTTGTGCACAGTGAGCGGTGACTGGCCCTCCTGTGTGTTCGTGGGCACCCTTTCATTTTGTAGTAGTTTCTTGTGTCTTTTGTTAATAACCCTGTTTGTCTTAATGCTACTGCGGGCTGATGCAGAACAGCCGCAGAAGACCTAAGTAATTAGCCGCGTAGTAAACTTTACTCCCTCTCCAGGTCCTGAAAAGGCCTGTCACCCTGGAGGCAGTAAATGATACTTCTCAGCTTGACGCTATAACACTCTGTTGGCCAGCGGGAGGACTGTCATGGTGGGTGGAAGCTCAACGGGGTATTATACCTCAATCATATGTATGTTATTGTGTATTAACTGTTTTTTCCTAGACACGGTCGTCAATTCTTCTGCAGCTGTGGGTGTTAAGTGCAGTTTGGAGTATTTTCCCTTGTCTGTGAGTAGGTAAAACAGACTGGCAACCTCAAATTAGTGTGACCTGGAGTTATGACAGTTGTGAAAAGGGTGCAGGAGTCACAAGGGACCCTGTACACCCGTGTTTCCATATAGGAGGTGGCTCAGTGAAGCTAGTTCAGGTGCAGCAGCTTGGTTAATGGGCTGGGTATTGTGGTCGTAACAATATATATATATATATATATATATATATATATATATATATATATATATATATATATATATATATATATATATATATATATATATATATATATATATATATATATATATATATTGTGATGGGACACCTTACCCACCTCATATTCCATTCTCCATGTCCTTCCCTTGGGACCTGAAACCAACCTCTGGCCACCTTGGCTATCACCACATGGGATTGAGGTCAACCCTCCTCCCTTTGTCTCCAGACGCCAGCCCCAGCTGTGACCTGAGCCAGCAGGCCAAGCAACCACTCCATCATTGGTAGTCCTTGTCTGCCCAGCCTTGCTGGTGGACATGCAGAGTCCTTGTCTGCCTGGCCTAGGTGGTGGACATGGGGAGTCACATCCACCCAGGCCTCAAGGTTGGATGTGCAGCTCCTGGTGATTCACTTGATTACCATTTGTACAGTCTATTTTATTAATATGTTTGCAGCTGGTTTTACAACAAGTTTATCTGTATCCTGGCCACCTATACAAAGTACTACTAGAAGAAACATTACAATTCCTATTACATAAATATGGTGACCATGGTGGAAGAAGTCAACAGTCTTCAAGTCCTCCTGGCCACATGTCCTGCCTGCTCATCGCCAGCTACTCCAGCTACCTTCATCACAGACCCAAACTGCTGTGCTACTACACAACTATGATGCTTTCTTCAGGTGCTTTCAAGCTTCTTTTGCCAAGCCTGCCCCCGCCAGCCTGTTTTCCATACAACTTCAAGCCATCACCAATGCCATTCCTGTTTCAAGTCTGGACTTTTCAAGCTGACATCGACACATCTTGACTGATTTAAGCTGCATTCCTGTCATTTCAAGACTCAAGAACTTTTCAGCAGCAAGTCTTCACTTCAATACTATATCTCAACTGATTTTTAAGCTGTGTTCCTGTCGCTTCAAGACTTAAGAACTTCTCAGCCGTCAGTCTTCTGCAAGTTTTGGTGTTTCCTGTCTGTGTGGTCTTTCCTGCTCGTGGCTTCCAGTGCATAATCTGCAATGATCCACCCTACTTGAAGATTTTATCGCTATTATGTGCATTATTTGTGCAATGTTATGATTTTTGCAGTGCATCTTTATTTTGCAGTTTATCTGGCATAGAAACACCTTGTTCTCTTGCTTTATGGCCTCTAGTGTTGTCCTAGTTTTCTTGGTCTGTGATTCGCTGTGCTGACATCACAGCTAGTGTGAGTTTGCCACTGGGTGTTCTTTTCTGATGTCACTGCTATGTACCATATTTGATGGCTCATAAGACGCATGGGCTCATAAGATGCACGGGCTCATAAGACATACCCAGTTTTGGCAGACACTGAAATGGAAAAAAAAGATAAATGAGCAGATTTAAGCTCTGAATGTGAAGTGAAGAATTTCACCTGACATTTGAAGACTCTCACATGCATTTAGATCATTATTAGATCCCAATATTTTGCATTTAAAAACTTAAATATTTGCTCGTAGACTACGTACCAATCCTATTGTGAGATGTAAACATGTACCTGGCATATGGCGTCGGCAGTGACTGTGAGAGACTACAGGGCTAATAAAGTTTGTTCATAAGAATGTTAAAAGATAGGTGCAATTTTAATTGTATTAAAGTGTGTCTTACCTCAAGAAGTAACGGCATCACACTGTAAAGAACGCAGTGAAGCTTGCCTGTGTCACCAGGTTCAGCGCGTAACTGACCACATGTTTGTTTTGGTACATGCAATGCGTGGTGCATGGTCACTTAGGCAAATTCTTCCTGACCGGTGTCATTCTATGTGAATTACCGGTAAGTATGACCTATTATATATTGTTACCTTGAAAGAATGAGTTATCTTGTGGTGTAGTACCAATCATCACTTTGTTTACATGTACGAAGATGTCTGGGATTTGATTTTAGAGCCTCTGTTGTCAAAGACTTACCACCAACCACTGCCTCAATGCTGAACGTTGGCCTCATAGGATACAGGCTCATTTCCTGAGATTTTTTGGGGGAGAAAAGGTGCATCTTATCAGCCATCAAATACGGTAAGTTTTGTGATTCCCCAATGCATCCTCACTTTTCTGATGATGTTGTTCTGTGAGCCTTGCGACTGGCTATAGTGCATACATCACATGTCTTATACAGATAAGCACATCTTTATGATGTAAATTATGTGCTTGCATCACTCCATATGCTTTGTTTGCTGTGAGGACACTGCGAGATGGGTGGCCAAGCAATGTGGTGGGACACCTTGCCCACCTCACATCCCCTTCGTCGCGCCCTTCCCATGGGACCTGACACCAACCTCTGGCCACCTCAGCTATCACCACATGGGTGTGAGGTCAACCCTCATCTCTTTGTCTCTGGATGCCAGCCCCGGCCATGTCCTGAACCGGCAGGCCCAGCAACCACCCCATCATCGGTGGTCCTCATCCACCTGGCCTCACTGGCAGGCACGTGACACCTGGGTAGCTTCCCAGAGAGAGAGAGAGAGAGAGAGAGAGAGAGAGAGAGAGAGAGAGAGAGAGAGAGAGAGAGAGAGAGAGAGAGAGAGAGAGAGAGAGAGAGAGAGAGAGAGAGAGAGAGAGAGAGAGAGAGAGAGAGAGAGAGAGAGAGAGAGAGAGAGAGAGAGAGAGAGAGAGAGAGAGAGAGAGAGAGAGAGAGAGAGAGAGAGAGAGAGAGAGAGAGAGACAGAGACAGAGAGAGAGAGAGAGAGAGAGAGAGAGAGAGAGAGACAGAGACAGAGAGACAGAGAGACAGAGAGAGAGAGAGAGAGAGAGAGAGAGAGAGAGAGAGAGAGAGAGAGAGAGAGAGAGAGAGAGAGAGAGAATGAAAAGAAGAAAGAAGACAAAATAAGGAAGAAGAAGAAGAAGAAGAAGAAGAAGAAGAAGAAGAAGAAGAAGAAGAAGAAGAAGAAGAAGAAGAAGAAGAAGAAGAAGAAGAAGAAGAAGAAGAAGAAGAAGAAGAAAAGATAGAATAAGTAAGATGAATGAAGTTGGGAGAATCACAAGCTGTCATACTACCGTGAAGAGAGAGGGTAATTAGCACTTGATATGAGGGAGCCCAGAAAACCCAAACCCGGACACAGGACCCACGTAGCCCACAACAGGAAGATGGCCATAAAACCTGGGAAGGCAGCCTGGATTAAAGAGGGATTAACAGTTATGATAGTAGGGACAAAGCAGAGAAAGGATTTGAAAGGGAAAGTAGGTCAGGAGGCATGAGGGTCAGCCTGGAGGCTCACGCGAGGCACCAGGAAGGACAGTCTATAGAAAAATACCCACGCCCCCTTACACTCCACCTTCAAACTGCCCCTATCCACTGACTGGCATCTGTATCCGGTACCATGCCTGTGGGTGGATCACATGCATAAATGAGCAATGTGAATGATAGATACGTAAAATGTTATGAAAATAAAGATAATTTTCTGAGGGAAATAGGCAGTCCCAATCATTTGTATATTATAGTGTGTAGCAGTGAAATAAATCAGTAGTGGAGAGTAGCAGAGAGTAACAGTCAGAAAGCCAGGGGTTCCAGAGAGCCTGACCAGAACTTGAAAACGTCTGTAAATGAGTTATCTTATTAAAAGAGTAGTATGTATAACTGATGTTTGATATGATAGGTTCATATGGTGTATGAAGATTTACTCAGTTATGGAGTGTTTATAGTAACTGATGAGGCTGATATCATGTGTGTTTTTCTAACTGAACACTAATTGTGCCAAATAATTGCTGTTGTGTTTATGCATCTGATACTGTCTGTGTTTTGCACAATGATTGCGCTGATCAACGAATATGTTGGAGATATAAAGTGACACCTAGTAACTTTAAATCATTTGAAGATGAATACAAGTGAGAAGTTTTGACTTGTAAGAAATGTAAATAAGAAGTTAGTAGTTATCAATTAAAATACGAAAATGTTTGAGTTTCCGGTAGCCTTTATATACCAATTCCTTGCAACATCTTCGACCACAATATATATATATATATATATATATATATATATATATATATATATATATATATATATATATATATATATATATATATATATATATATATATATATATATATATATATATATATATAATTATAATGTGGCCCATTTTTCAGTAAGAACTGAAGGAGAGCCTTACCTAAGGTCTGACATCTGACCAGGTGTGTAATCAGCATGGTTGAAGAACACTATCCCCGTCACTAAGTAATCTAGGATAGCATCCCCCAAAAATTCAAGTCTCTGGTAGCAATCAGTCACCTGCAACATCCATTAAGAATTAAACATAGTACTCATTTTATACTAGTGTGGTGTCTTCATGAGAAATTATCACCAGTTATGCATAAAGGATAGTAATGTCTTTCCATACATCTGCCATACATGCTGCCAAAGCCTGTGCCATTAAAATAACATCCAATGAAAGTGATATCCTGACTTCTTCCTCAATTCTGAACTTTTCAATCTACCAGAATTAAATCCAGATGACACTGCTAAATAGAAGATAAAAAGCCCAAAATTACAAAATTATATGTATTCTGTTTTATCTCAATTTGGTGGTTTGTGCCACATCTGACATTTTTATATAATAGTCAATATATATAATGCCCATTTAGTGAAAAAAAAATCACCATCATGAGAGGCTTTTGTTCCTGACTAAAGTAAAGTGGGTCTTCCTCTTATGCAACAATTTTCTTCTGAAATGCTCATTGTCATGACAACAAGCGAACCAGCCAATCAGTGGCAGCATAGCACCAGAATGATCCCTACGAAGGCTGGCAGGGAGGTATAAATGGAGAGAGAGAGAGAGAGAGAGAGAGAGAGAGAGAGAGAGAGAGAGAGAGAGAGAGAGAGAGAGAGAGAGGGAGAGGGAGAGGGAGAGAGGGAGAGAGGGAGAGGGAGAGAGGGAGAGGGAGAGAGAGAGAGAGAGAGAGAGAGAGAGAGAGAGAGAGAGAGAGAGAGAGAGAGAGAGAGAGAGAGAGAGAGAGAGAGAGAGAGAGAGAGAGAGAGATTAGATCTTCATTTCCCATTGAAATCAAAGGAAAATTAATTAATCTGTTCCAGGGGAAAACTAAAAATAACAGTTTCCTCTAATATCATTTACATTACAACCAAATGTATATAGAACGGTAGTAAAATGAGGAACCTGAAACATCAAGGTCATAAAGTAATGTCAAAGTTATGATACACACTCTCTCTCTCTCTCTCTCTCTCTCTCTCTCTCTCTCTCTCTCTCTCTCTCTCTCTCTCTCTCTCTCTCTCTCTGAAGACTCCTGGCTCAGAAGTCCTCAGTGGTGGGAACGCTGTGGCACCACTGGTAGTGTGGGCGCAATTCACATTCACAGGCACATGTTGATGCAGAATCTGGGTATCAGGAAAGGGCATAAGTCATTTTGGGGGTATACTAGGATAGGCTTAACCCAAGGTGTATATATATATATATATATATATATATATATATATATATATATATATATATATATATATATATATATATATATATATATATATATATATATGAGGCACCCAGAGCCAGAGTGACATAAGTGACTTTGTGGCTGAAATTATTATTCTTATTGCACTGTCTTCTCCAATCTTACTATCATGATGGGAGAGCACAGATATCAGAATGGACCCCACAATAGGGCCAAAAATCCATCCAAGTGAAATTATCCACGGAACCTTCTTGTCATGCTTGAGTGATAGCTATCAGTTGTTGGGGCCAGAGAGAAGTAACCCCCTCGCCACAGTAGCACGGGAAGAGGCAGCCAATGACAGCTTGTGCTGTGAGTCACATGTCACACCAGGACATCTCCCCACCACCACACCTACATGCTTAACACTCTTCCTCCCTTCAGTCCACTTGCTACCCTTGAATGACAGGCTGCTATCTTAATTTTGCTTTTTACACAACATGTAAGCCTCTCATTATTATGGTGGACGACAGCATATTCCATGAGGAGTCAGGATCCTCCAGAGGAAGCAAAATGGAAGAAAAATATCACTAAAAGACGAAGAATCATGGGGGAAGCCTATGTGAGCTTTGGATGCATCGGATGATTTTACTATTTCTTTATATTTTATCATCCTTTATACCGATATATTTTCATAGTATTTATTAGTTTTTGTTTTAGTCTTCCAGTTTGATTTTTTAAGCTTGTATCATTCTCTTCATTTGTGTTTGTATTAAAAGAAGTACAGTAAAATCCCTCTCATCCGGCATTCGAGTATCCGGCAGCTTCAAGTATCCGGCACATTTTTCCCCGAGCCTTCAAATCAATAAAAAATCAATGTGTACTCATAAAATCGATTAAAATTCCCGCGCGAGGCATACTTTGTCCCCTCGCCACCAGAGCGCACTGCTTCGCGCCACCCGCGGCCCACTGCACTGTGTTTACTCAGTGACTCAGTCCCGCGTGTGCCCTGTTTATCGCCTGACGCCTTCATCATGCCTAAAGTTGTAGAAAAGAGGAAGCGTGTTGTGCTTACACTTAAGCAGCTGATCAGATCAGCTGCTGATTAAGATCAGCTGATCTTTGTTATGGTAAGATGCGTTAGTGTAGGGTGATGATTGTGGACATAATTTCACTTCTATTCAAGTATCCGGCAATATTCAAGTATCTGGCATGTCGGCGGTCCCGTTGATGCCGGATAAGAGGGATTTTACTGTACTTGTATATTGCTTACGTTTTTGCTTAATGAAATTAATTCACTAAAAAGATGTTTTAATATTTGTGATTCCCCTAATAGTAAATATAAAATAATATATCTTGATAGAATAAAGGAAATAAACAATGTGTGGGCCCTAGATACAATTTTAATGTAGCTGTGTGATATCCTTAATAAAACTGTATCAAAAGAAAAAATGCAGTCACCTATTTATTTTTAATAATGTAATTTAATTGTAATTTAATAATTAATTCAACCAAATAATTGTAAAGGACATAAATTACTGAATATTTTGATACCAATTATCACTTTCTATCTCAGTCCACTGAAGAGATACCACATTTTTTAAACTTGCAAAACTTCGACAGTGTTTTTTTTTTGTGTTTTTAATTTTCAGCGCTTACATCACTCTGGTTCTAGGCACCTCATATATACATATCAAAAGCTTTTGATAGAGTCAGGTTTTGATTTCCGAACTGCCCTCCTACTGCTTCTATCCTTCTCTCTGTAACTTCATCTTAAGCTTCCATTCTGACCATTCTATTACTGCTGTGGTAGATGGTCACTGTTCTTCTAAATCTATTAACAGTGGTGTTCCTCAGGATTCTGTTGTCACCCACTCTCTTCCTATTATTAATCAGTGATCTTCTAAACCAAACTTCTTGCCGTATCCACACACACACACACACACACACACACACATATATATATATATATATATATATATATATATATATATATATATATATATATATATATATATATATATATATATATATATATATATATATATATATTACTTGATCATGATCTTCACTGCATGCCACCAATGTCATGCATCCATTGCATGCAATAGGCTGCAATTGCATCTACTATATTCTCTCCACTTTCTAGCAAAGGAATTATTTCTTCCTTCACTTCTATGGTCACTGACTTCTTCACTTTTCTATGTTGGCTCACAGATAAGGATAAACCAAAAAACAACCAAAAAGTACAGTATCCAAGCTTCTGCATCAAAATAATCACACAGAAAACAGTATTTGATAACTTACATATAAAAAATAAGAACAATGCTTTAGCCAGTTCAGGTTGAGCTATCAAGAAACCAGGCCTCTTATGTACTAATCAGACCTTTTTCTGATATTAAGAATTCTGGTTGAGCAGGTCCTTAAGTCCAAAGAAAGTTACACGCTTTTTGCATATAGTGAGATTTTACTGTATTTGGCATTTAAAATCCTTAGAAATGTTTAACTCAAGAGCAGTCAAAGGTCACAGAAATAACCAGAAAGTGGTAGAAAGTTATACTACTCTTAAAAATCATAAAATTCTGATAGAATAAAACAACAGTGAAAGGTAAGAATGCATATAAGAATTATTGTATGTCAAACTCTTTCAGACAAATGGCTGTCTCTGAAACATGCAAGGTGGTGCCTCAGAAAGAATTACAATACAAGAATGAAGTCTAGTATAAAAGAAAATAGTTGCATTTCTTTCTTTCATGATAGAATTACTTACCTTATATTTCTTTCATGTCACCTCATATATAGGTAAGGGATAATCACATTTTTATCAGTGTGCATATTCACTAACTGATATTCAGAATAAAGATATGAGAAAAGTTCAAGTTTCTGTCTTCATATCCGCTATCATAACATTTTCATCTTCATATTTCCTGTGGATGGGGAGAGAGAAGGAAAGAAAGAAAAAAAAAATCTGCTTCTTGAACTTACTTTGTTTTGGCAGAAAGAGCTGTGAGTTGTAGCCTGGACAATAAAGCTTTTATCTTTGAAAGTGTACTGGATCTTTTCTTCAAGGCGGTCAAGGCAATATTTTTCATAATACCTGAGCATTTCTTCATTTGCCCATTTCTCTTTGCTTAGTAGAGCTGATGGTACAGGTAAACCAGATTTCAATGAAGTGCCCTGAAATTAATAATAATTTGTATTTCATACAAATAGCAAAATATGATATACAATGAATTCTTGAAAGAACACAATATAATGCAGCCAATACACAGCTTGTATATATCAAGAAGACTTTTAAATCGTAAAAATCCTTATTTATGCCATTTTGATCACAATTTGGTTTCTCATTTTTTTATACAAATAAAAGAAAATAAGGGAAGCTGCAAGAAACCATGAGGCCTACACATGATCTGCAAGAAACATATCAACTATTTCCAACTATCATCGTCATCTGTAAATATGTCATCTTTTAAAGCTCCTTAACGACTAAGCACTGCCAACATGGTTACTGAGTATATTCTATCCCTCAACCATTCTGTCTGAGAAACTCCCTTTTACACATCTAACTTAATCAAGCTTGAGCCCATTATTTCTTGTCCTATCCTGATTAGTGACCCAGAGAATTTTGTTTTTGTCATCCTTGTTATATCTCTTACACAATTTAAGACCAATATCAGATCCCCTCTTAAACCATACTTCTCTAAAGAACATAAATTAAAAAGCTTCAATCTTCTTTCATAAGGAATACTTCTCATCCCTTGTATTTTTTAATCATTCTCCTTTATACTGATTCTAACTTATCTAAATCCTTCCTTCAATGAGGACTAGAACTACAAAGCATATCTAGATGAGGTCTGACCAGTGTCACATATAAATTAAATAATATTTTTATTTTTAACATTCCTAGAGGTGAATGCTAATAAATAATTTTCTTTACTTCTGGTCTTCAACTATTTTCTCTGATGGAAATCAGAGCTAACTATAACGCCTAAATAATTTTTGTTGTCTGATCTTGCCAAAGCTTCATTCTTTATTGTCTACCTAGGTACTCACAATTAGAACTCCCATTAACATGAGCATCACATTGCACAAACTGGCAACTTGCTCCTCCTCTATCTGAAAAATCTGCTAGGAGAAAATAACAACAAGACAACTTAGTTTAGTCCCCCATATGTTTTTGAAAGCATAGCCTAACAGATTCAGTCTTTGACATATTGACAGAAGGGAAAGTTATCTTTTGTGACCATCCTTTGCTTCAGCTAACAAAATGGCTGTGCTTATTTTAAACAGTGTCTTACTAAGGTGATGTGTGATGCTTGAAAAATATACAGGCCATGATTACATAGTACGAATGTTAGAGTTTCACTAGAATGGTGAAACAAATTAAAAAATACAGGGCATAACTATTGCAAGAGAAAAGACTGTTAAGTGTGTTAGTGAAGAAATGGAGCAATGAGGGATGCTAGGATGTGCCTCACCACAAACATGGTGGTGGGCCATCCCAAAATGTTTGACAACACCTTACATGGTACCAAAAGACAGATAAAGGTACATCCTCAACTTACAGCAAAAAAAAAAAAAAAAAAAAAAAAAAAAAAAAAAAAAAAAAAAATGGGGGACAGCCCACCACTATGCTTGTGGAGAGGCACATCCCAGTGTCCCTCATCACTCCATTTCTTCACCAACACATTCACAGTCTTTTCACTCGCAGTTGTTATATATATGGTTTATTTTTCTACTCATTTCACCATTCCAGTGAAACTCTAACATTTGTACTATATCATGGCCTGTATATTTTCCAGGCATCACACATCATCTCAGTAGAAAACTCTGTTTAAATCAAACACATCCGTTTTGTTAGACGAAGCAAAGAGTAGTCACAAAAGATAACTCTCCCTTATGTCAATATGTCAAACACTGAACCCATTACTCTATGCTTTCAAAAACATATGATAGACAAAGTTGCCTTGTAGTTATTTTCTCCCAGCAGATTTTTTCAGACCGAGGAGGAACACGTTGCCAGTTTGTGCAATATGACACTCACGTTGGTGGAAGATCTAATCACGAGTGTCACTGACTGTACTTTGCATTTGCTTATAATATCAAATCATGTATGCCTTTTATCTGTCCATTTATTCATCTTAACTAAGCATAAATTTACTAGTATTATCATTAATCCCAATATTTAGATTCTAGATCATTAATGTATATCTACACGATAGTGGTCCTAAAGCTGACAAATGGGATAGCATGACAATGAAGAAGAATTTGATATTAATGATCATCTATAAACCAAACTAACATCTTCCTTCACGACAGGTTGCTGAGACAACATGTCATTGTAAGATTTAAAATAAAGAGGAGGAATTTTTCTAATCCATTCCTATCACCTTCCTTCAAGAAATAAGAAATATCATGGCAGTACTCTTCCAACCCAGTCTTGCAGTATAAAGCTAAACTGTGATTCCCAAACGACCAAAGAGGAATATTAAATATGGTGGTGGTGGTGGTGGTGGTAGTGATGATGATGATGATGATGATGATGATGATGATGATGATGATGATGATGATGATGATGATAATAATAACAATAATAATAATAATAATAATAATAATGATAACCATATCATTCACCATTCCAGTACAATTCAGGTCTTAAAAAATAAATTACTGTGGTATAATGTAATTGAATTAGTCACAGATGTATTTTACATTTATTTCTAATTAATTATGTCATCATAAATCATATTACATCAAATATCACATTAAAACTTACATTAAAGACTTCCATGCCTAAGTTGCTGAGAAAATTCATGGCTGTCTCACGGCCACCGACGAGCAAGGAGACACCAATAAGAGCCTCAACACTGTCTGCAACACTCTTGTCAGAGACTTCATGTTGTGTCCATGGGTTGTAGCATGGTTTTCTGCTTCCATCTTCCATTTTCTTTATTTCCTGTGATAAACAGAAAATGATCACAGGGAATAAATTTATGAATGATAAAACTGGTCCTATGTCTAGCAATCCTGATACATGTTTCTTGTAATTCCTTCAAAAGCAGCCACAAGACAAGCAGTGTAATTCTGTCTATATCTCTCAACCCTATACACTTCAATCCATTCACTCTTCTTCATTAAAAAATATTCCTCCAATCTGTCCTCTCATTTTAATGTCATTATCTTGCACTTCAAATATTTACCCTCAACAACATCATATGCACACTCATTCTCCATGGATGGTTAAACTACATGAAGGTGACTCATTTTAGAACTTACACACTTTGTAATTTTCTAGACTTGCAACATATATGCAGACTGGTGATATTTTGTAATTCACTCCTTTCACACCACAGGCACTTTGAGGGTAATCAATTTCCAGTTCCTGGATCCTAGACCACACAAATTTCCATTTGAATAAAAGATACATGATTCAGAAGGGAAGCAGTGCCTGAATAGTTAATGCAAGAGCAATGATAATGGGACTGGCATTCAAATGTGGCCTCAACCTTTCTATTTCCAAAACTGATGGCTGCATGCTTTACATGCATCTCTTGCATCCATCCAATAGCCCATGGGGGTAATTAATGGATTTCTAGCCTTTATAACTAATTATGAATCTTATCCAAATAATATTGTTCCAGAAAACCATTACTGTATGGGAATTTGAGACTCCACTGTTTGAACAACAGTACCTGAAGTGTTGTTACATCATGGTACTTTTCTTTATTTCTACTATAAAATGGTACCTTAAGTAATCCCCATTTATTTCTGAGGCTTAATAATAAAACCATTATGCATCTCTCTTGACAAGATAAATAAATAAGTAAATAAATAAATAAATAAATAAATACATAAAACTTTAAAAAAATAAAAAATAAAATGAAATGCGAGATCACTCTTACCTCCTTCAATTGTTCCATAGTCACATCAGCAGATCTTGTCCACATATCATGAGGAGCCTTAATTTCTTGAAGCTGGAGTTCCATTTCTGGTTTCAGGACAAATCCTGGCAAAATTCCATTGAATTTTGGATTCAATATAATAGACTGAATTTTCTCTGGTATCTTTTTAACTTTCCCAAGGGAGTATAAGGTTTTGTTGCTAACAAACTGGCTACGTCGCTGGGAAAGTGTTCCTTCATGCTCCAAAGGATACTTCAAAAATAGATACTCAGCAACAGTATATTTAAGGAAGGAATCTCCCAACACTTCCAGTCTCTCTATGTCAAAGTTATCATTTGATCCTTGTAGTGTGAGTGCATTCAGAATCATGAAGGGCTGAATGGGTTTGGGTTCAGCATTGGCTAGGATTACTGGTAAATTGTTTCTAGTATGCTGCATTATTTCCTTGATGAACTTAGATAACCAATCAAAATCCAAGTTATCAGTCTCATTACACTGCCATCTGGATATGACATGAGAGTCTGGGGGAGTCATCATGTTGCTCATTTCTTCTGCCACACATAAGCTATTGAGACGATGGAGCACAGATGGCATCATCATGATTTGCCACCATAGGGAGGCTCTAAGTGGCAAAATGCCACATAACTCTGGCATAAGCTTAGGAGGTTCCTGACCTTTCTTTTTCCCTCTTCCTCTTTGGACAATCATTTTCAAGTTATTAAGATCTTTTGGCAAATGCTTTGCTGTTAATAATGGTTGACACTTATTGCTTATCTCTCTGTTGTATCTTAAATGGAAATAGTCTTTATAAGAGTTGTAATGTTTATCAGGGAATTTATCTTGAGGACTCATATGATCCTCAATTTCTGTGATATAATACATGGGTTCATCAGACTTGGTTACATAGAGAGGGTAAATAATGGCATCCTCAAAATCAGATCTTACAAAGTTGAATATTCTGTTAGGAGGAGTTTCTGCCTCAAACACTCTTAAAGTCTCTCTGGAAGCAATGTCTGAGAGGAGAGGAACATCAATCTGGCCTCCTATCAATGGTAAAATTAGCAGACTTGTCTTTTGAGGATAATAATCAAACAGAGTTGGACTGATATCAAGCAAAGTCTCAAAGACAATTTTGTGAAAATACTCAACATGATTAACAGTTTTATGATCAAGGTGAATGGACTCATTAATTAACCGAATTCTAACTATCACCTCATTCCATTTTGGTGAGTATAATGGGAATGAAGGAAGTCTCAGAGTCTCCTTGCAAAGCAACCCCACTGACATGTTCATATCCTCTGAATCAACTGTTACTTGATTTGAGCTGAATGGTTTTGATTTCACAACAACCTCATACAGCTTGAAACTTTTTTTTGTGACAGAAAGGGCCTGACACACCTCTCTGTTATAAATCTGCCTACGCTTTTTAGTGCCAGGCTGAGGCATGCCACTCTCAGCAGGCTCTTCTGGTGGCACCTGTATGAGATCATCTAACATATTTTTCTCTGATTTTTCTGCTGGACGGAGGCGGTCATCCAGTTCTTTCATCTCATGAAGCTTTTTACAGAGTGCTAATGCAGCACTCTTTTTGGCATGCTCCCTGTTTTTCATGTAATCCCCATACACAGTTTCTTTCAAACATGAATTTATAGGTAGTTTAATGCCAGCAACAATCCTGTTTTCCTCATCCTCAGTGGATGTCTCATAAACAATTTCAGGTACCAACTCAGTGAATTTGTCTTGGGGTAGCTTTCCACAATACACGTTAATAAGGGATATGGCAGAATTAAAAGTGATTCTAGGACCATCTGGGCCAAATGGCTCATAAGGAGGCACATGCTCATCTTCTGCAAAATGAAGGCTTGTTTCCAAGTCTGTGGGCAACTCTCGGTTATTGCAGATATCTGTTAAAACAGATTCAATTTCTCTGTATAACCTAACAGATGACAAGAGATCATCTAAACCACTTTCTTCAATCATTAGGATATATTTTGCAGGGACAGCTCTAGCCCTCCCTCTGGACTGGATATAAGAACGAAAATTCATCGCTCTGTCAAAGCGAATCACTGCATTGCATTTTCTAACATCTAAACCTTCTTCTAAAACACTTGTTGAGATCAAAAAATTACTCTCTCCTCTGGAAAATGCCATTAAAGTTTGCTTTTGTTTCTTAAGTTCATTCTGAAGCAAATTGATATCAGTAGAATACCTAGAATTGGCACTTATAACATATGCAGGCTTAATGAAAGAAAGTTCTTTGTACAACTTTGCAGCTTCCAGGAGAAAGTCATACAACAACTTGGCTGTGTTTCTTCTTTCTACAAAGATAAGCCCACACACATCATTCTTACACACTGACAATATATCACACAACCTTTTAACTTTTTCAGAGGCATGACTTAATGGTTGGAACATTTTCTTCTCCTCATCACAACAATACTTATAAATTAATTCCAATCTTTGGCAAAGAAGCTTCTTTAAATCTCTTACAGCTGGTATTTCTTCAAAGTCTTCTGTTTCTTCAAAATTTTCCATTTCAAATTTGACAGCTCTGGCCCCACACCAGTCTCCCAGATGACCCATGATCTCACTAATGTTGTCTAACTTTTTTTTCAACACTTTTTTTTGTTTCTCATCAATATTTTCCATTTCATCTATCTCACTCTTAATACCAATTAATTGTGCTTGAACATTTTCTGCATATTCTGAAACTTCACATGAAGGAAAGCAAATTACAACCTCTTTGGCTGCAGTGGTGTGTTTCTTTACTGCTTGAGCATCTACTGAAGTTGTTAAAGCAGAAAACATTGTTTTTTCCAGTTCTTTGATTTGATTTCTTACATCATCAAACTTACATTTCTTGTGAATTACACAAGCAGTAAGACCCAGTACTCTTGGACAGAGCTCAGGTTTGTGGGCTTTAAGACGCTCATATGTCCTCATAATTTCACGCATGGGATGGTTCCCTGTAGCATGATGACACTCATCAAGGATAAGCAGATTGACATCTGCCAAGGACATCTGAGAATGAAGTATGAGATCCAGGAAGATTTGAGCAACTAACACAAGAACTTCATTTTTGTTCAGTTCTTCTTTCCACTGTAAGAGAAAAATAAAAATGCTTGGTTTCTACAACAGCACAAACAATTAATTACTATACTCTTTATCCTTGGAAGAACGTTTAGGTATTGCCAAGATCCATTAGCTACTATGCCACATCACACAATTTATTTTTAACATATCAGTTCTTTTAACTTTTTATTGAAATTCAAGTATTAGATATGAATTATTTAGCTTCCCAAATCATTCAGTGCTACGAATGGTTAGCTACTATGCCACATCACACGATTTCTCTTTAACATATCAGTTCTTTTTACTTTTTATTGAAATTCAAGTATGGTACAGATTATTTAGCTTATCAAATCCTTCAGTACTACGAATGGTTCAGGTTTTAAGATAATAGTCTGGGTTTTACAGAAATATCACAGCATTTGACAACATAGCTCTGCAGCATTGTCATGTACATCAAGAGCATCTGGGGTGCTTATCAGTAGGGTCAGGTGACTCAGGTCAGAGAGAGAGAGAGAGGTGACTCAGCCTCTCAGGGGTCACTCCCATGATGGAAGCAACTCCCAAGAATTCATGTGTTCTCCACAAATGGGAGAAAGAACTTATTAACAACATGAATAAGTATTTTTTAGAGGAAAAGGCTAATAGAGGTACTATCAATGCACCCTCCAGAGCAATAGCTCAAACAGTCAAAAGCCACTAATGTGAGTGAGACAACCATGCGACAAATCTGCTCTGCCCCCATTTGATATTCTGCAACACCATTACCACAAACACATAAATTATAGAAAAATTATTTACACAATATCATACAATACTGAGAGAGAGAGAGAGAGAGAGAGAGAGAGAGAGAGAGAGAGAGAGAGAGAGAGAGAGAGAGAGAGAGAGAGAGAGAGAGAGAGAGAGAGAGAGAGAGAGAGAGAGAGAGAGAGAGAGAGAGAGAGAGAGAGAGAGAGAGAGAGAGAGAGAGAGAGAGAGAGAGAGAGAGAGAGAGAGAGAGAGAGAGAGAGAGGGGGGGGGGTAGGAGGGTTGCATGTCCCCCTAGGTGTTAAACCAATAATTGATCCTGTAGAGATATAGCAATGCAGTTCATGGGGAATTCCCCTACTCAGCCAACACCCAAATGTTCTTCCAGCAGTAAAAAGAGTAGTGTCCAGTTATGAAAATTTCTGTATAAAATCTGTGATACTTCAAGATTTCATGAATATGCTATCAAGGAAATAAGTAAAAAACATGAATGACTTCTTTGCTAAGTAAATTGTTCTCTGTAATAAATTTCTTACCCTAAATACTTGTCTGTTAGAGTAATAAATATAAAGCTAAAACATGTAATTTACTTTAGTTTATCATTCACAGTAACTCTAGTTACCAGATACCTAATTATCCAAAACTGATCCTTTATGGGAAATACCAATATAAGAATAAAAAAAGAAACTTCAGAACATCAAGTGACTTTTTTTTCTTTTCTTTACAAGTCTGGGAGATCCACCAAGGTCAAAAAAAAAAGATAAAACATACATCATTCCACCCCCTAAGAGAACCATGTGTAAAGGAATCTAAAGATGAATAATCTAATTTTTAACATCACATAAGGAAGTAAAGGAAGCTGCAAGAAGCCATCAGGCCTACACGTGGCAATCCTTGTATGAAACATACCTACCTATTTCCACCTATCATCCCCATCCATAAATTTGTCTGACCTTTTAAAGCTCCCTAATGACCCAGAACTAATGATCTCATTATTGAGTCAATTCTATTCATCTACCACTATTCAAAAACCAATTCCTTCCTGTCTATTTCTTAAACCTATTTTTCTTAAGCTTAAACCCATTATTTCTTGTTCTATCTTGATTTTTGATCCTGAGAATTTTGGTTACATCATCCTTGTTATATCTCCTATACTATTTAAAGACCCCTATCAAGTCCCCTCTTTAACCTACGTCTCTCTAAGGAATGTAAATTTAAAAGCTTCTGTCTCATTTTGTTAGGAATACCCCTCATTCTTTGTATCCTTTAACTCATTCTCCTTAGTACTGATTCAAACAGACCTATGCTACCTGTAATATGGGGACCAGAATTGCACAGCATGGTCTATGAAGTCTGATTAGTGCCAAATATAAATTTAATATTACTTCAGGACTTATACTTTTAGCACTCCTAAAAATTCATCCTAAAACCTGATTTGCTTTATTTCTGGGCTTTATGTATTGTTTTCTTAGATGGATATCACAGCTAACTACAACTCCTAAACAACATATTACAAGAATGAATGGTTAATGAAATTTTTTTATCATGGTTCATGGGAGCTGAGCCTTGCCTATCTAATTAATAAAAGATTTCAATTACACATACATCTTCATCTGTCCAGATGTCAATTCCTCTTGAACGTTCAAACATACCAACGTCAAATGCAGTGTGTTTGTGTATTGCATGTCCTTGCTGGTACACTAGGGGAACTGTGTTAACCACAAACACTGTCCATTTTCTATTTTCTTTTAATGACTTTCGAATCTGTAACAGAGAAAAGAGCCATAATAATAAATTAGAACATAGTTCATAATCTAACAAGAAAAGGAATATATATCTGCTTATATAGCAGAATGATATTCCATACATAGCAATCCTACATCCCCATTAAAAATAGATAGCCAAGACAAGGCACCTACAGACATACATCCACAAGCATTTCCTCATCCCTTACAATCTTTTGGGGGGATACGTAGATCATCTTTCCTTATTAGAAACAGTCAATTTTTCAACGAAATCCTAAAAATTCTAAAAGTATTTATGAGTAAAGTTAACATCTTGCCCATCTTCTGTATATGTTCAAATAGTCTACTCATTTATAAAAAAATATAAAAAAAATTACAGATTTTTTTTAAGCAACTGCAACTGACTCAGTTTTCTGTTTAGCACTTCTACAACTGCAACTGACTCAATTTTCTGTTTAGCACTTCTACTACAGAATTACCTACTTCATCATTTTTACTTATTCCATGTCTTTTGTTGAAAATCTTTTATCATACACACACTTGAGGGATGCTACAGGCATTAGCTGGTTGTGATCCTACAAGTGCTTACGGTAGGTTCTCATGCCCCAACCTGTCCCATTCTTGGAAATTTGTAGTACGAGAGTGGTTAGGAGGATATACTTTACCAACCACCCATGACTAGCATCCTTGGTTTTCACCCCATAACTTTACTGCCAGATGGTCAGCATACAATAGCATTCTGATAGCATGACAATTAATGCTCGATGGTGTCCTCACATGTCTGTGTCACAGGTACATTCTTCTCACAACCTGACCAGAAGCTGATGGATGTATTGAGGATGAGGGTGCTCCCCTATGCCACCCTGACAGCATCCACTGGTTATTTAAAAGGGAGTGTGCCAGCATACAGAACACTGTCCGACATGTGCCCTTGGCAAAACAATATAGGTTCCTCATCAAAGCCAACCAGATCAATGATCCACAAACTGTACACTATGGCAGATTTGTGCACTGTGACTATCACCAAAGTGTGCTGCATAATTTTCCTACATAGTATGCATTCTTAAATTTGTGCCTTCTAGTGGAGCTGCACTACATTGACTACAGGGTTGATGCACCATCAAAGTTCAAAATGTACCTTTAGTGTGCCACTAAGCAACAAAGGTTGAGAGCCAATAATCTAGATCGTCTCTAGCTATACTGCACATTAGATAATATCAGCAGGTTATGTGCAAGCTCAAGGAGATTATAAGGAGCAGGAAGAGATGAACTCAAAGGATGAAGCACTACCTGTTCAGGAATGAACAGGGCAGGAACATGGAACTGCACAAGAACTTCCAGCAGTTCAATAAGGAGAGAGAGAGAGAGAAAAGAAAAAACATCCATTTAAGAATGTCATCCACCTCCTGAAAATGTGGTGCAACCAGGGTGTGGCAGGGGACAGCATTGCTATATCACCCTGCCTCCTTTCAATAGCTTATAGACAGTGTCCTCATCCTGTCAGGTCCTACCACAGTAAGCAGGATAGCTTCTGAAGCATGACCATGTCCAACTACAGGCCATCCTGTGACAGTTGCCCCAACCCTTCCTGATTTTTTAGTGCTAAAAAAAAAAAAAAAAAAAAAAAAAAAAGGCAGGGGGTGGGGGGGTGTCACCTGGCCACCACATCCTGACCACTGATAACATCATGTGTGGGCAGCCTGTTCAGAGTTGACTAGGATGCTATTATCATACATTTGCAGCCATTTTCAACAGTCAGGGCACATCAGGAAACAAGGCTGGCAAAGTGTGTGAACTTGCCTTAGTGAGTAATAGATATGCAGTGCTGCTGAAACCTTCCTTTTTTTCCGATCTTTTCCCATAGCTACCTTTGCATTCATAAGCAAAATAAGACTGAAAGCTTTTTAAGTACTGCAATAGAAAAGAGAATAGTACACATAGAAATAAAAAAAAAGATGGATTTTACTTAAGAAAGACTTGAACATGAAATAGAGCAAGAAATCCACAACTATCTTCTCTGTATAGAAAATTATCCTGTTCATCCAATGGAAGTTCCACTGAAAGGGAATTTTAGGAAATGATTCCATCACCTCACTGTTTTCAAATATACTCCAATAATTCCTACCTGATATCCAAGGTCTTTGATGAGCAGTATGGAAATGAAGGTCTTGCCTGACCCTGTACCCAGAACAAGAATGGAATTCCGCTTCTTGGCATGTTCGTAGAGTTCCAGTTGGTAAGCTCTTGGTATGAAGTCTGTTGCTTTACTTTCCTATGAGAAAAAATCTGTGTAGCCAAGACAAGGCATAAACACACACACAACTCAGTCATGCCAAAAAGCATGCCCTCACATCTTAGATATATAAATAAAACAAAATTTTAATATATCAATCTCTATATGACTCCCACTTCTAAGAGCTCTCCCCAAAAGGATGGTGGGAGGACAAATCTCTATTCATTCCTATCCTTGCAAGCTCTTAATCCTCTTCTTCCATCACTCATTTTTCTTACATACTCCAGCAGTCTGCACTTCTGTTTCACAGATTACTGTTTTGCACCCACAGAATCTATCAAATAAACTCTCTTAGCCATCCCATTTTCTGCTGCTCTCTCTTAATGGACAAACCACATCAAGATGTGTATGTCAGGTATGGTACTTGCACATTTGGGCACATTTTTTATTTATTTATTTATTTATTTACTTATTTTATTTTTATTTATTTATTTTAGTTGTACAAGAAACTATATATAAGCACTGTCAGAAGAACAAAACCACTTATGTTAATGCAACTTTCCTACTGAGGCAAATTTTTGGGTCAAAACAACAACTGGCAAGAAATTATGATTCAAATGCCATTTTTTGACAATTAATCCCATAAGCATTACACCTTTGATGTGATAACCACTTCATGTAACAGAGTTTACTACTGTGCCTTACTGTAGAGAAAGATGCCTCATCACTATATAGGCTGGCCATTGTTGTAAATTCTCCATACATGCAGGTTTCTCTTAATTAAGGGCCATTCTATCTGTTAAAAGAAAATATAGAGGCAATTAATTATTCAGTCTCTCTCTCTCTCTCTCTCTCTCTCTCTCTCTCTCTCTCTCTCTCTCTCTCTCTCTCTCTCTCTCTCTCTCTCTCTCTCTCTCTCTCTCTCTCAATTTCATATATCATGATGTCAACAAATGATGCAATTAATAAGTTAAAACACAAGACAATACTACACAACACTGAGGGAGAATAGTTAATCAGATCCGACAATGGATACTTCTTAAAATATCAACATCAAGAAGTATCCATATTGTCAAAGAGGCAGTAGATGAAGTTTGTCATCAACTGGACATGCAGAATTTGAGAGGGAAAATTAATCCTTACAATAACTTCAAACATCATAATGAAAAAAAAATAAATAAACAAAATAAAAAAAATAAAAATAAAATATAACAGTCAGCTGCAAATGATAAGACCTCTGACTCAGGAAACAGCAAAACTCACAGCTCAAGAGCTCAATTTAGATATACTCAGTTTAGAGATAAAATGATTAGGCCAAAATAAGGTAGTGGATAGGTCTGTCACCAACTCTCCCCATTTCCGTTCCTGTCTAAATTAAATTACGAGTACACAAGGGAACAACTATAGAATGCTTTAAAGTCAGTATAAAAAAAAATAATAAAAAAAATTAATCAAAGCTGTATCAGAAAGTTTTGAGACTAACCCTGAATACAAGAAAGTACTTATTTAAACTTGGCCATCATTCCCCACAAAATACAGATAGGTTGCTGCTAGCGTAGGGTCTGTTACCGCTAACAGCCCACATTAGATGTGATTCGTGTTGGAGTTACAATGAAAGTAATGGCAAATAATGACCATGCTTCTGACCTAGTTGAGGCAACCTCCTAGAAAATTAAAATATTTCCAGACTACCTATAACCCTAAAAATTTTTTATGTTAATGTACTGTATGCTATATATATGTATAGTGGAACCTCAGTTACCGAACTCCTTCCTTTCCAAACAAATTGGTTTTCAAACAAAATTTTGAACTCGTTATTGCTTTGGCTGAGTGAATGAGTGAAGACAAGAATGGCAAAAAGGAAAATATGAAGTAGGAAGAAAGTAGAAGAAATAAATGAGGGAAGAATATAAACATGAAAGCAAGTACCAAGATTACAATAAGCTATCACAATCTGATAGATAAGAAACAGGAAGAGACCACCAAAGAGAATAACAAGATACAGTGAGCCATCATAAGACCAACAGAGCTGGAGAGTAACAGCAGATTACAAGAGGAGATTTTGAGGTGGCTATCACAATTAATAGACAAGGGAAGTATAAGTTTACCTGGCTGTGCTAATGCCATGGACAAGACAGACAGCAGGAATAACATATGTCAAAACTCTGCCTCCTTGTTCCTGACAAGATGAAAATACAAGAACCAAAGTGATTGGAAAATAAACCTTATAGCAATGAAAGCTTGTTGGTGCAAAGTTATTTTTGCATCATGGGGTATATTGTGTTATGTAGGAGATGGAAATAAACAGAAGAAACCATAAGAAGCTGGGCAGAGCTGTCAGATCAGGGAGAGTCAAGATGTGCAAACTTCCAGCCACAGTACTCGTAAGTAGAGCCTAACAGTTGTTATGCAGTCTAGAGTAAAATGTTGAAGGTTACATGAGGCGCTTAGAATCATACTGTACCAAGTGCCATACCATCCAAAACTGAGTTAAGTATAGCATAGTGTTCCCCAAACATCCGACTATTTGTTGAACAAGTCAGAGGTACAGAAGGCATGCAGCAATAAGGTCAAAATTTCCATTAGGTAAATGTAACTTTAACCCCTCCATTGCACAGCTTCAAGCCAAGCCCAGAGTTTGGAAGTACAAGATATCAAGCGTCTCTTTGAAGGGACCACATGGTGTAGAAAACTCTCAGCCAATGAGAGCTAACCATGCAAAGCGTATAGTGCCGTCAAGCACTTCTAAGCCAATGGGAGTGCAGGACACACTCTCCTAGGCAATCACTATCCACGATTCTGTCGCTGGTGACAGACTCTGTTTACACTCAAGTAGAGATGCAAGCATTATCATTTCTGTACTATTTTACCACCAAAATACAATTGCTATGAGTTGTATGAGCAGTGAAAGAGAATGAGAAGAAATTCCTTGCCAAAGCCAGCCACTGCAGGCCGCCAAGGATGACATTGACACTGACACTGATAACCCAATGCATTCATGGATTATGACACCATGACTTAAAATGACTATCCAGCAATGTAAGTAAAATAACAATGCAGTAAAACTCTATTTTCCTCTTGTTTCTTGAACTTTAATGAACTTTCAATGTAGACATTCCCATTATCATCATAGTCAAATCAATCATTACACTATTACTGTCATTATTATTGTAATGACCATGGCAGAATGTGATAGCAGAGAAATTTAAAAGGAGAATGCAATGGAATATCTCTTTCAGTTCCTGAGATATGTGTGTTTATATGTTGCCAAACTTTGGAGGCAATTTTCTTGTGGGGAGAGAGAGAGAGAGAGAGAGAGAGAGAGAGAGAGAGAGAGAGAGAGAGAGAGAGAGAGAGAGAGAGAGAGAGAGAGAGAGAGAGAGAGAGAGAGAGAGAGAGAGAGAGAGAGAGAGAGAGAGAGAGAGAGAGAGAGAGAGAGAGAGAGAGAGAGAGAGAGAGAGAGAGAAAAAAAACTTGATAAAGTATGATTCTAACCATCTCATATACAAAAAATGGGATCAGGTATGTGCAGCATGTGTTTTGTCATTGAATATTAACTGCATGAAGAAATATGAATCTGAAATGTAATGTTGTTGCTAGATATTTGATATAACTCATCTGAAGAGGTGAATCCAAAATTAAGTAACATTTATACTGTGCAAAGGATCTTGTGTATAACTGTAATAAGTTGTATTTGATTGCACAAATATAAATATGAGGGGTGTTCAATGAGTTCTCAGCCTAACCCAGAAGGACCAAAGATAGAACAAGAGGTTCACTTTTTTTTTTTTTATTGTAATTGCCTTTGACCATGATCCACTTCTCCAATCTCATCTTCAATTGCAAAAATCTGTCCCTGAAGAATGGTGGGTTGAATCCTTCCAAAACTTCCATGACCTCTTCCTTGATATCCTTGTCATCACTGAAAGAGATACCAAGCAGTTTCTTTATGTGGGAAAATGTGAAAGTCAGAGGATGCCATATTGGTAGAATAAGGGGAATGGGGCAACTATTTGAAGCTGCAGGACACCACTTTGTTCATGGCCACCATGCTCTTGTGTGCAGGAGCATTGTCCTACAAGAGAACACCTTAGGTCACTTTCCCTTGGTGTTTCTCAAGCAGAGTCTCCTGAAGCTTCTCCTGTAGATCAGTATAATATGGTCCATTAATGGTGCAACCATGAGTGAGAAGTCTATAAGGAGAATCCCTTCAGGGTCCCAGAATAATCACCATGACCTTCCAGGAAAACTTTGTGACCTTAAATTTTCACTGTATCAGAGAGGAGGGATGATACCATTGCTTAGGTTTGGCTTTGGTTTCCAAAATCAAAGGGAAGAACCCACATTTCATCCTGGGTTATAATTCAGGCCATGAATCCCTCTGAATCTGCTCTCATGAGGATCAACATCTCCACTGAAGTCATTATCCGGTTCCTCTTCTGCTCTGCCGTCAGCATTCTTAGCACCCATCAGGCAGACACCTTGGAAAGGTTAAGTTAATTACAAAAGATAGTAATAACTGATAAATTACTGATCCTCACTTGAGATGCAATGTATTGCACCAGACCCATTACTGATCCCCACTTGAGAAGCAATGTATTGCAATGAGATTCAGCAATTATCCATGATCATGCTCTCCACTACGGCCACAGTCTCCTTGCAGAATGCAGTTGATGGACTACTACTTCGGAGGTCATTCTCACACAAGTCTCAGCCCTATTTGAAAAAAAGCAGCCCAACATTTGGCAGTGGAACAGGATAGGGCACTGTTCCCTAGTACTGCCCTCAACTCCACATGAATCAACTGTAGCACTTTCTCTTCAATCATGAAAACTTTATCATAGCCCAACGTTCAACCTTATTCATTTTGCCAGAAGATGCCATCCTCATTCACGAAAAGTCACCACTGAACTGAATAAAAAATGTTATGAGGGTGCCAGCCCATGTATTACTTGCTGGAACGTGTACGAACATGTTCCAGCCGCAGTGAGCTCCTGTCTCCCCTCTTTCTATGTTAGGCCGAGAACTCATTGAACAGTCCTCATATGTGTAAATAATATTAAGAAAAGTTTATACAATTTATTACATTTCCTTGAACATGCAAGTTTCTTGTAGAAATTTAGGGACACAAAAAGGTCATGTAACACAGAAGCATGACACATACAAATGCTGAGATCAATCAGAGAGTAGGAAGTATGGAATACAGTTGATTGATTGAAAACCTACATCAGACTGATATTGTCATGTTATGACACATTATCGTTCATATATATATATATATATATATATATATATATATATATATATATATATATATATATATATATATATATATATATATATATATTGTTATGCCTGATTGGGAGACAAGCAACTCCTTTGGGGATGCCACTTTCCACCACTAATTAACGTTCTATTCAATCAGCCAACGGCATGGCATGTCTTTACTCACAACACCTCTACCTCCAGGTGTTGGGTTGGGCATGTGTACACTCTACACTTCTAGGCTAGTAACTTGCCTGGCAATGCCAAGGGGGTGCCCTCCCTGTCCCCCCACTGAGGGCTCCTGCAGTACAATGGGCTCCAAAGGGGTTACCTGTCAGCCCACCCAATCATGCCTTAAGCTAGGGCACATCATCCTCAACGACGTTGCTCCCACAGTGTCTAGGACATGAATGAGCTACTCTCCACAGTCAACTGCACTGGGTAGAGGTGCCAGCATGGGCATGCAAAAGGGGTGTTGTGGTTCTGGGTCACTGGCTAGGCTGGTCAGGGTGGTCATCAATGGTTGCTGTCAAGGTCAATTGGTGAAGGGTGTGACACTCAGAACAATTCCACTTGTGGGTGTTGCCCTAGCTCTCTACATACTATCCAATCCAGTAACACACTTCAACTAACACCCAGGATGCCGGAGGAGTCAGTGATGGAGGCACTGACTGGAGAAGTCCCCCAGTGCATCATGGGCGCAAGTGTCTGCACTCCTTGAGCCTGAAGGAAGGACACTGCATGTTAACTGTAGTTAGTCACAGGGCCCAGAGTCAATCCTCTGGAAGGCAATGATGGAGACACTGATGGGAGGGTTCCTGGAGGCAGAGCTTGCTGGCCATAAGGCCATAAGGCTAAACTGTACCTACCTCCATCGGTCTGAGAATATCAACACCACACCAGTAAGGCATAATGATATAATTTTTGAGGTCCCTCATTAGGTTAGGTTAACATTCTAGCGGGGGGGTGGGATCTAGCCCCCCCCATGGCTAGGTTAGGTTATGTTAGATTAGGTTTGGGAAATTAAAAATATTAAAGAAAATTCCCTTAAATTTTTGAACACCCATATTTCACTTATTTTTCTCCCCCCCCCCAAGAAAAAAAAAAAAACGATTCCCTACAGGCCCCTAAGCTTATTGGAGGAGTTAGGGGGGTTGGCGGGGAATGATGGGGGCATTTCATGAAATGCCGAAAGTACTTGTACAGACTTTAGATTCAAGAGAAAGTTAGACAAATTTATGGATGAGGATGGAGATAAGTCTTCAGTGCTCTGTTGTCTTGTGTTGGTCAACTGGCCTCAAAACTTATAAAGAACAAAGAAAAAGTTCAAGGTAACTATGAGGAAGCAGCATTTAATGTTGCAATGGGTGCACCAAGCTTATCTTAGAATGCGTCACTCCGTGTTAAACACACAGCAAGAGCAGCTATAAGCCTACTTGTTGGGTGCCTCCCGCCAAGTGAGTATAGAACATTAATTTATGGTGAATGACCAGCACACGTTGTTCCTCGAGTCCGGGAAGGCCAATACGTATAGGTACCACTCACGTCTCCCGCTCAGCTGACCGCCTGCCGTCCCGCTGACGTCGCTTGTCCCAGTCCTCGACAGGCATATCTCACTTCCATTTCTTGTACTCTGCCTTCACATACTCCTCTATCCATGTGAAAAGTCATACTGTTATTCCGAATTAAATAATAAATACGTACAAGTAATATTACCCTTTCCGTGGGAAGTTTACTGAAGATATCTGAGTGCCAAGCTTCTCCACTGCAAGTCGGACATCAGATAGTGTGTGTGTGTGTGTGTGTGATACGCCCGGTAATACGCGTAAGCGACGGGACCTAAACTTCATGATCACCTCAGCAATGACCTTGGCTTTTGGATGAATAAAAACAAAAGGAAAAATGATCATGTTTAGAGAAAAGCCCATGATAAATTAAAACGTGAAAAAGAACGTTACGTATTCAGTAGTATGCGAAGAAACTTCGGAAAAGTAATTGACAACCAAACACTTTAAACACTTTATTATAGCCTAGGTTTATACATTTCATTATTGGATAGGTAAACATTATTGGCCAGCCTATGTATAAGCTTGATGCTTTTCAGGCAAATGAAAAATTTAAAAGTACATTACTTAAAGTAAACACAATAGACAACTTAAAATCGAAAAATCTATCATGAAGATAAATAAAAACATAATATAATAAGGTTTATACAGAATAATATATATCTATATTGTTATAAAGTTGAGTATGAAGATGGATGGGATGACACATAGGGTTAGGTGATATAAATTGATACATATATGAGACTGAAATCATATAGACCCTGCGTTTTTTTTTTCCCCCCTTTTTTATTCCAAACAAATACACTGCAACTAAATCATAGGAATAGTTTCACAGGAGAGCTGCATAAGTCTTATCTCGCAATACTCTGTGTAGTAAAACTAATTTGAAAAAGAGAAGTGAGCAACGAACACCACTTTTAGAAAGAAGAAGAAAAAAAAAAGGAAAGAGAGAACATATACGAAAAAAAAAAAAAAAAAACTAACATATCTTGTCCTAGCTTACTGCATTGGTATTTTCCTTCCATACTTGTGTGATGTGATTTTTTAAAGGCCACCTTCCTGCACTGCTTCAAACACATGATAAAATTCGTGACTGTGAATTTTGAGAATGATAAGGAAGTAATATTGTTAGGTGTTTTAAATCCCCCTATCAGTGGGAAAATGGTAACATATTGGTTCAATGTCCAGCCGACCAATGCCTTTTTTTTTCAGCTGTTTTACTTCCCTGGGTCTAACTCAGTTAGTAAAAGATCATAATTTGGAAATATACTGAGCTTAGTACCGAGTTCTGAAAGAGACTGCATTGGTTCATTAGAAGTACGCTTTTTTTTTTTTCACTGCCGCCCTTGCCTATATTCCAATAACTAATGGATCTTGCAAATGACGAGCATGGCATAAAGAAAATATAGAAAGAATTAAAGATCACGTTTCTTATGTATATAAGGATTTTGAGGTAGCTTAATTATCTCTGTCAATGATTATCTTTTTTGTTTACTTGTTTATTTGTTGTTGTTGTTGTTATTATTATTATTATTATTATTATTATTATTATTATTATTATTATTATTGTTGTTGTTGTTGTTGTTGTTATTTTAGTATTATATGCATATGCTCTTGTTGATACGTCTGTACCTTTTAAACATGTTTCCTTGCTTCCATGGCACATTAAACTACACAGAACCCTTTTGAATTCTAAACATGTGACTTGGTCAATATTAAAATCAGAGCTGTGTATGGCAGACACACTCGTCAAGTCACAAATACTCTTGCATACTTTAACAATCTAATTTATTAATACGGAAACTATTGCATCTATGCACAATTTCACTGTGAATTGTCCTTTGATATTAGTCTCAACTCTCAAGATTTTCCATTCCTATGTTAGACACAAAAAGATTGATCAACCTTCTTAATTGTGTCTAACATAACAATGGAAAGCAATAAAGACTAGTGAAAGGACAAGTTATTGAAAGTTATGGGTGATAGTTTTGTTAATGCTCCGGTTTTTTTTTTTTTTTATCAACTTATGCCAAACGCTGCTGAATATGAGTCTTGTAATTATTCTATCTCTAGCATTGATTTTGATTAATCCATAGTAAGAGATTATCTTAAGTCTCCAGAGCTCTCTTCTGGCATGGGACCTGATGGCATTCACCTAATTTACTTCAGTCTTGTACTGGTGAACTTGCATACCTATATGTTATATAAATTTCCAAATCTGATCACAGTCTTATTTCTATATCCTGTCCTATCACTCCGGTACCACCTCTAGGCTGGACCCACCAAAGCAGAGTTGCTTCTTGCACCGCAAATCTGCCAACAGGGAAAACTTATAGAGATTATATAAGATGGTACTATTGTGATTTTCCCTACAATGCTTTTATGCCAGAGATCCATCTCTCTGTGCAGAACACGTAACAGGTGGTTGCCTCTGGCATGGAAGCATACATTCCACATAAATGTACTTCCTCTGATCCCAAAAGTCAAAGCTTGACTTACCTCAGCTTGCTCTCATGTGAGACATCTCACAGATAACCTTTCATCTGCTGATATCCGTGTCGTTTTTATTTCTTCCCTAAATCAAGCCAGATATATTCTCCAACTTGCTAAAAATTATTTCATCAATAAAAAAGGTCAGTCTTGTCAATCCATCTCTTTGACAATACTGGCGTCTAGCTAAAAAAAAAAAAAAAAATCTCCAACAATTTATCTATTTAATTTTTCCCTCCTGTACTTTATCCAGATGGTTCCATTGCCATTTCCTCTGGTTAAGAACTCCACACTAGATTATTGTGGCTTTGTATCTCCTTCAACCTTTTTCTCTGATTATATGAGTATATACTTGCTAGAGAAATTCTTTAGTTTTTTTTTTTCTCAACTCTTTCTGCCCATTATCCTAGGAAGGCTTATGACCATGACTGAATTCCTCCTGTTTTATACCACTAATGTACTTCCATGCTTGCTCCTTGCCCAATCAAAATATTCCAATTCTGTCTGTCAATGTCCACCTTTCTTAGTTACTGGAATTTACTCTATGTTCATCCTCTTCCTAGGAAGGATGATTATTCAAATCTTTGAAACTATCAACCTATGGTTTTGATTTTCTGTCTTTCTTAAGCTTTGAAGTCTGTCCCCAACAGGAAGACTCTGAAACACTGATGAACCTATCTGCTCACAACCTTCTCTCTGATTGTCAATGTGGCTTTTGTAAAGGGATATCTACTGGTGGTATTCTAACTACTGAATCTTGGTTATCCTCTCTTAGTGATTTCAGTAAAATCTTTGTTATTGCCTTAAAAGACATCAGAAGTTTTTTTATTGTTTAGCATAAATCTTTTAAATTTAAAGTTTCCCCCATAAGTTTTCCACTCATCTCTCTGCACTTTTATCTCATTATCTTTTACCATTTGCCCAATTTAGCAGGAAATGAACATATGCAGAGAAGCCACAGAATATCTAACTTTTGACCTGGAAATTATTTCAAATTGGGGCAGGGCAAACCTTAAACTGCCTACTCACCACTATCTTCCAAACAACTATCCCTTCTTCTTCAGTGACACTCTTCTTTCCCCTCCTCTACATTGAATGTTACTGAAATGTCCTTCATTGAAAATCTCAACTGGAAATTTCACATCTCTTCTCTTGCTAAGGCAGCTTCCATTTGGGTGTTTGTGTAATCTCTGCTGCAATTTTTTTTCCTCTCAGTTGTTTACTCTACTATATACAGAATCTTATCCATCTGCATACACAGTACTGCTTCCCAATTCAACTCACACAGCCTTTTTAAATGAGGTGGAGTCAAAAGTGTTTTATCTGAACTCCTCTCTTGTAACAGACTGTGTTGAGCCTTTTATTCAATGCTGTAATTCTGCATCTCTTGATATCTCCTGTTACTTCCATGGTTAGTCTTCTTCTGAACTTGCAACTGCATGCCTCTCCCTCCTGTGGCCTCTTTGGACAGATTTTTCTACATAATTACTCTCATTCCTATTCTGTCAACCTACTCTTGCAAGAGTTAACTAATATCTTCACTCTTTCATCCCTTTCACTAGTGAACTCCTGGAACTATCTTCTGGTTCCAGTATTTCCTCCTGCCTACGTCCTGAACTATTCCATGAGAGGAGTATCAAGGCACCTAAAAAACTAAATTGGTCTTTCTCTCACATCTAATCATTTCTTTTCTGGCAACCACACAGTGAGCAGAGCTGGTCTCCTTCCTTCCCTCCAAAAAAAGCATGAGTGCTCTGACAAGTGTAATGTAGATGCACTTAAGAAAGCTGGAGTGAATGCCTTGTTACACCAACATAGTGTAAAATTAGTCTGAAATGCATATATTAGATTAATTTCAAAGATTGGGCTTTACAGAAAATGAAAGGGGACATGTGCAGCAAAGATATCAGTTTTCTGCAGAGAATGGTGAAAGCCTGGAACAGACTGGAAAAACATGATTGATGCAAAGACAATTCATGAATTTAAGACTAGGTTGGATAACAATATGGAGACATGACAGTACCAGCATAACTCCTTTCCTGTATGTCACAACTAGGTAAATACTCATGGAACCTGTGAAGAAATATTCAAAGGATACTGACTTAAGTCCTATCTCAAGACTGAAGAAGGCTGCTGTTGGTAACTTATATTAAGGAACTCCCTGTAAATTTTGCATAGCTTGGTTGACTCTTTTCCATGTTCCAAGGTAAATACAAAGGCATGTCCAGGTAAGTGAAAAATAATGTGTAATTAGTATAAGGACTTAATTTCTGCCAGGTCACACAAATATCACTGCAGCATGGCAGTCCAAAACTTAAAGCACAAAATATCATCAAACCTGTGTTCCCAATGAGATTTGTATAGGACATCACAACACTAACAATATGTACTGCACACATCAGTGGGGTTTGAGGGGTGGAAGGTGGAGAGAGAGAGAGAGAGAGAGAGAGAGAGAGAGAGAGAGAGAGAGAGAGAGAGAGAGAGAGAGAGAGAGAGAGAGAGAGAGAGAGAGAGAGAGAGAGAGAGAGAGAGAGAGAGAGAAAGAGAGACTCAAAATTATAAAACCTTTATAAAAAAAATTATCACCCACTCAGGACTGACAGCTTTGTAATAGCCTACAATATTATCTGCCATGTTAAGATTGGTAATCCCATTATAATTGCCTGGCAATAACTGCATTGCTTGGAAGTAGTACTGCCATACCACTTCCAGCTACTTTATTATACTACTCTGTACCTAAATTCCCTTTGAGCTGCTCTGTTTTTTGGGCAAGAAATCTCAAGGTTATTATAATGATGAGGGAAACAATATTTATTGTGTATAAGGATGTGGTACAGTATAAATGAAAGATTTAAAGGACACAGTGGTGTCTGAGAGCAATCACTTCAGAACACTTTACTTTTTATTTTCTAGATTGTGAGTGAAAGTGCCCAAACATCAGACTTGGTCATATGGCTACAATAATGTTTCCAGTGAAGTATCATTTTTCTTGTCAGTTGTAGGGGTTCTCAGATTGAGATGCTATAAAATATGAAGTGACATTGATTCATCCTCAGCCTGCTTTACAGTGGCTTTTAAGCTATTAGAGGGAAATGTCTTATTTCTTCACATCCTTCTCATAATTCTTAATGTGATTATGTAAATGTGTGTGTGTGTGTGTGTGTGTGTGTGTGTGTGTGTGTGTGTGTGACATGATTTTTCCATTCTCCATTTACAAAAGCTGTCAGCCTGATATATAGATAATGTGTGTATTACCAAGGTTTTACTTGATATATATTCTAGTAATGCATCTGATGACATCCCCAGACCAATATTTCCAGTGAGCCTTGTATAGGCTATCATAATTGTCAGGATGCTTAATCTATCAAATGTCTTTCTCGTACATATTCTAAACACTCATACATCTTAGTATAGTGCTTCTCAACTGGGGAGGCACAGACACTCCTGGGGGGGGGAGGGGGAGCACAGGATGGGAGGAGAATAAAAATCACGGAAAATCATAGACTCCCTGGCTATTAGTACAATGGAGATGCAACTATCTATCTATCTATCTATCTATCTATCTATCTATCTATCTATCTATGGTGGCATAGTTGGGGAGAGGGTTGAATGATGGTGCAGGGAGGAAGGGGCCCTCAACTGCACTGAACCAGCTTTAGGGGGTTCAGCTTGCAAAAGGTGGAGGACCCCTGTCTTGGTACATTACTGCATTATACCTTGAGGAAACAGTCTGGCAAAAGACTGACATATTCAGCTTACCACTCCACAGTCTAGATTTTAACTATATGATAGAAGGACTATTTGGGCAATGAACCCTCTGTTCACCTGACAACCTGTAAAAAAAAAAAAAAAAAAAAAAATGTGTGTGTGTGTGTGTATGTGTGTGTGCACACTTGCTGCAAAAAGCCAGAAATTATCTTGGTCACGCCACAAAAACACTGGTGATGGCATAAGTAAAATAATTGTGTTACAACAGCTTTCAGGAATATGCAATATTTAAGTTGTTCACAATATTTTTTATGGAAACTAAGAACTGGTGGGTGACTAAGTGCTGTATGTTTGTTGCCTTTATGCCTGAAAAAAGACACTGAAGTATGAGTCTATAAGTATAGTCATTAATTTGAATAGGGTACCATTTTAAGTATTTTTAACATATACAACCTTTACTGAATAGATGCAAGATTTATTCACTTGTTATTAAGTACGTGTACAAATAAAATGTAATACCCATTTCAACATATAAAATAAATAAAATAATCTTGTTTACACTACCTAATTCTCATAATCACCCATGTTTAGAGCCATTTCATTTGTAAATCCATAAATACCTTTATAAAGAGGCATATTTAAAGCACACTGAGAAATATTCTTTGTGAAGATGGTAAAATAAATAGTGTTTTTAGTCATGAGATTGATTTCCTCAAGATGACATTATGTCCATACAGCATGGTCCAATAGTTAGTGTACACAATGTTTCTCAAACATTTCCTTAACTAATTATAAAACACAATAGCAACTTAATCTAGTTTTTACTTTTCTATAACAAAAGATATTGTACAAAGATAAAAGAGGAAATTTCCTAAATGTTCATCTGCTTAAACTATCTGCCTATTATATTTATCAACGATTTAACAAAATTTTCAAATCTTTGTTTTTCGGAATTTTTGAAAGTTTGATAAAGCTATGCATAGGTATGCTTTTAACTATCAAAAGATTATTCAACGATTGATGTTTGAAATTATCCACTATAGAAAAGAAAAGACTACCTATCATGGCATGAAACAATAGCTACTCTTACACTTTGTTCCATAGTTTTCTTTATAATATAATTCTACATAGCTTTCAAGATATGAAATACATAAAATCAAAGCTTCCTCTTTAAAACACACCAAGGGCATGACACGGATGTTTGTTGTTTGAACTATTTTGTGTTCTAGTTAAGCAAAATACTAAACTTTACTTCTATGCAGACACAAGTCTTCATAACATGAAAATTCAGTTGAAATGACTAGGTAGGTTCTTATGCTGAATATATATATATATATATATATATATATATATATATATATATATATATATATATATATATATATATATATATATATATATATATTCAGCAAAGGCAGAAAGCTTGACACAATAGAAATAATAATAAGTTTAGGCATGTATTAACATGATTTCATCAATCTCAAGAGGAACATGAACAACTGATACCTGCCATATATGTGAAGACTAAGTGAACAACTAACATAAAAACTTATTATATGGACTATATAATGGCCATGTTGTATATTTTTTTTCTGAGAAACCTTTTCCAATAATACTCATTGGAAAGGGTTATTAATCTGTTTTCAGGGATATTTGGATAATATATTTTTTTCTTAAACGCTCTCACCTGCTTTGCAAACAAATCTACAGATCTTTTGCACTGTCTCTGACTTTACTTCCACTTCCATTTGTACACAAATGCCTAGAGGTGTTGCCATTCAGTTGCCACAACACTTGAATTGCTCTCCATGGTGTGGGCAATTGTGTCTGGGATGGAGTGTGAGAGCCACATGGCATGCAGCTTGGAGTACTGGGTGGCATCCAAGTGAAGGGGATTACCACGCTTCAATCCCTGATCTGTCTCACCATACCCGTCCAAGTATGGTGGGTTCACAAAGCAACCTGATGATAAAGATTTTCAAATTATTAACTCAAACATTTATGCCTACTCTAATATTACTATTACTGAATCATATTTGTAATATACTTTATATGCATAAATATATGCTTCTTTTTGTGCTGATTTATAAGTAAGACAGCATTTCATTTCAGTAAGACAATGCACAGATAGGCAGTGGCAGGAATGATAGAGGCCATATGACTGTGAAGATGGCATATTTACTCATTATCATAATTTTCATGAATTTCTTATATATATATATATATATATATATATATATATATATATATATATATATATATATATATATATATATATATATATATATATATATATATATATATATATAGTGGCTGCAAATGAACTGGAAATGCAATGAAAATGGAAACAATTTTGGGTTTAAAAATTCTTTTGGAATAACATCCAGTTGTTTTTATGATTGTGTGTCTGGCAACAGTGTACAAGTAATGCATAGAGTCAATATTGCTACATGTAGTGGGCAGGCACCAATAGCTGGTTGGCGGTCATAAAGAGAGAAATTGTATGTGTGCTCCAAACTGGAGCAGTCAAAAACTTCCTACTGGTAGTAGTAAAAAATTAAAGCTGCATGCATGAATGATCTGAGAGAGACATAGTGTTTGTACACTGTAGTTTTCAGCTTGTATCTTTTGATTTCATATTGTATATGATCATTTTAATCTGAAATTCAGCCTCATGGCTAAGAAAACAGATAGACAGATAGATAGACATTACTCTAGAACTGTATTTCCTCTTTCCTATGACTTCAACTCTTTCAAGAGAGAGAGGTTTCAAGACACTTATCCTTTGATATTTGATGATAGCTTTTGACTGTTTTGGGATCAGTATTTCATTTTTTTTTTCTTTTTTTTCCTTAAAAAAATTTCTTGCCCTTGGCCAGTGCCTCTCCTACATTAAAAAAAAATAAATAAATACATAATAATAATAATAATAATAATAATAATAATAATAATAATAATAAAAAAATAATCATTTAAATAAAATAAAAAATACAGATTATCATCTTTTACACAGCTCTTACCTTTGATTTGTCCAGAGAGCAAAAGGATCTTACACTCACGAACTCTGATGAAAATACCTGTCCCTGCTCCACAGAAATGGGCATGGTAGGTGCAGGCCCCTACCATCTGTCGAGAACCCTCAGGGAACTCGGTTTGACAACAATAACTCTGAAATTTATCCCAAAATTAAACACACAAACACTGACATATGCAAGATCTGACTTAAGAGTTTTGATGATAAAATAATGACACTCAGGAAGGAAAACACTTAAATATTATTCCAACTTTGTGATCGTAAATTTTAAAATATTCAAAATGTTAGCAAAAAGGGTTGAGAATTTAGAGTTCTCAGAAATCAAAAAGGGAATCACATAAGAAGAGAAAAAGGACATGAAAAGTAAAATTTGAACTAGTCTTGAAAGTAATTTCCTTAATTTAAGGAATAAGCTAAATCCTCAGCTGTAACCTGCTAGTTGTACCCTACCTGCGAGCAGAGCATCTTGCCGCACACCAGGCACATGGTTGGTGTGCGAGAGTCATCACCAGAGGACGCAGGGCAGGGGAACTGGGAAACTGTGTTTATCAGCTCAGAGTAATCATGAGGTAGACTGACCAATTGGTTGATGTGTGTCCAGTGCCTAACACAGTCTCTTCTATCAGTTGCACAAACCAGGGGCCCAACACGATCATGACTACACCATCTGAGGAAGGATCAGTGCCATCAACAAACTTACTTTCCTAATACAGCAGAACATGAACATGACAAGAAATAAGATGGCATCATTCCAGGAATAAGAAATTAGTTACAACTAAAGTGTATAACAATTTGTGCCAAAGCCTAATCACTGTAGTTATAGTAAATAATACCTACTATCATTAACAGTATATCCCATATTTGACAAAAAATTCTCTGTTTCTGAGCTAAAGGACCTTATGAAGCAACTCAGCATTACAACCAAGGTTTTCCACCAATAGTTTGTGTATTGTAAAGTGATTATGTTATAATCATCTCAGAGGTAGTAAATGTTTAAGGGGAGTGGGCAGTAAAAAATAAGAATTTTCAACCCAGACCTCGAAGTAGAGTTTTTAACAGCATAGTCATCATTGAGGTGTTTGCTTTCTTCTGTGAAAATGGGAAACTGATATCATTCTTTCTATGGATTTAAATGTCACACTGCATGCTAGGCCACATGTCTTTTAGAAACTTGTGATTTTGAGGCATTTTTTTAAACTTTTTTGGTGTTTTTACCATATTTGTAAACATCCATATGGCATCATTGCTATAGGGGACCAGGAGGGGGCAGCTCTGAGCCACCACACCATGACAGGTCCAACCATCTCAGTGTCTGCTGTGACATCAAAGAGGGGTACATGTGCTCAGCTGTCTACCACCTCACCCCATTTTTCTTGGCTTTTATTGCTCATTCACAAATTTGGAAGCAATGAGTCATCTTTCAGAGGCAAAGCTTGCATGACTAGAGACAGTAAAGAGAAAAAAGACCACTCACCAGCCCACACACTCTTGTCACTAGCCCACTCTCTCTCTCTCTTATCATTAGCCTCCCCAACCTCACACCTCACCTCTCCACCCCCTCAGCCTCTCAAGAACCACCACCACCACAACTTATTTGCCGAGTCCTACCAAGCAAAAGAGCTGGATATACAAATCCAGCTATTCTAGGAAAAAATTCCACTCTGCTGCAAAGATCTTTCTCCCAGCTTGAAAGCCTCCTATCCAAGATATGCTACAAATGCTTCGGGGAGAAGGTTGAGGCAAAAAAAAAAAAAAAAAAACACCACTTGTGTCACATCCTCTGATACTCTCAACTGCTAGTGAGTAATATCCTGTCAAACAGGAAGGGACCAGGTGCCAATTAGACCTGAACATGATAATAAACACTGGTTTGCTTTTGGTTGTCATTTTTCTCCTATTATTTTTAAAATTTTAATGAAAAGAGCCAACATATGCAATGATATACACTACTCAGAAGAAAGCAGCTTGTATCTCAAAACTTGTACTTTCCAAATTTCAAGCACAATTTCTCCATTAAAAATTTTCGTAATCAATATTCATTTCTGTCTTATTTCTATGTGAAGTGTCTTATCAAAAATCCATTTTTGGGGAAATGAAGATGTATGTATGTGTATTATAGAGAATAATTTTTGAAAAAGTTGGATGAAAAGCAATTGACAAATTCAAGTGATAACGATGGCATATTTCTTACATTTTCAGCATTGAATATATATATTTTTTTCTCTGAAACTAATGGGCAGATCTCAATGAAAATTGGGGATTTCATGTTTTACATACTAAGATACATGCACACCAAAAATCATGTATATTGCAAAAAAAAAAAAGGTGAATGTCACCTCTAAGAGTAACAAGCATCCACTCCCCTTAAGAGAACCCTCCTGAGACAAAAATTAAAATAGTAGCAGCACAATGAGGCAATTAAATTAATACATTTCTACTAAAGTTCTCTATATTTAGTCTAAATCTTTATTAAAAAATTGGCCAATCTATTTGACCTTAATGATGATCAACCATTGAAAAGTGAAGATAAAACATAAGATGAAAAATATCTTAGGTTTGGTACCAGATCCCCCCATGATAAAAAAAAGTTCTTGAATCAAACTATTTATTTTTCCCAATTTTTGCCTCAGCATTTCATCAAATGGTAACAACTCAAGTAATAAACTAAGACATTATTTTGTATACAAGTGCACATGCTTACCTATTGACTAGCTCCAAGAGAGGAGGATCACTAAAAGTGGGTCTCAGTTGGTTTACTGAAAGCCCCAAGTAGCGGAGGAGGCAATAAAATTCTGACTCGGGGACCCACACACTGGACTGCAGCTCTTCAGGGGCTGGTACCTCCGTCAGGAAATGGAAGAATAACCCACAGCATCGCAAGTAGGACAAGCTAAGGGAAGTAGGTTTCATTAATATAGATATGGATATGAATACCCCATTATAATTCTTTTACAAACTTTATCACTGTAGTGAGCCTCTATTATATGAAGAACTTGGCTAAAACCACCATCAACATGTATAAAAAATCTGCCATTAGTTTCTGCCCAACAACAAATATATATAAAAAATCTGCCATTAGTTTCTGTCCAACAATAATGTCCTGCTTCTTTATGTGATGAATTGTCACTGAAAGAGCTGTTGTATGAGCAGTTGTTCAAACAGATACAACTGTATTTGATGGCTTATCAAACTGAGGTAGGGGGAGAAGGGGGGGGGGCAATCAGGGTGCATCTTGATAAAGATTTGTGTTATTGTTGGTGGTAGTTTAGATCTAGCAATGTTATATGAAAACATACTGATAACTCTCTAATAAACTTGCTTCTTAAGAGTCATCTATAAACTTTATTTACATTCCACACCAATAATGCATATCAGTAGTAATAATTTTGTATTGTTATTATTATAAAAGATAATGCTAATCAGGACAAAACAGCACAAAACACACACAATGAAAATATAAAGAAACAAATCACTAGTTATATACTTGAGTGTGAGCAAATGTGTTTCACATTTAACTCAGTGATCATTGAGGTTAGACACATTCATAATTTTTTTTAACTTGCCATACAATATTTGTTTTAAGAAAAGAAAAAAAAACAATGCATAGATGAATACATAATTACCATGATTTTGTTGCCTCTGAAGAGTATAAAGGACTGATTTTACACTTTTGATATCTTAAAACTGACTGTAATTTCCCATGTTTTATAAATTATCTTTATGCACAATGATGTTTTATAAACTTTGATTTACTTATTTCATTATCATCATAATCCTTGACATATCTGCTTACTCTCAAACATGGTTAGTTTCATTTAAATAAATTTAAGTCAGAGTAAAAAATTATGATTTAAATCAAAATTAAATATACTGTATTAAAATGATTAAGTGTTATATTGAGTAAAAATATAACGATTGTAATAAAAATTAAATATATGTACAGTATTGAAAATTATTTAAGTGTTATATTGAGTAAAAAAAATCATAATTTAAATAAAAATTAAATATACTGTATTAAAAATTATTTAAGTGTTATATTGAGATTAAATATCTAATGATTTACACCAGGGATTCTTTTTGTAGATGTCCAACCCTTCAGGAAGTAAACAGTTCACACAGGGAAGCTACAGAACACCTGATTTCTGATCTCTCTAAAATTTCTGATTGGGGTAAGGCAAACTTGGTAATGTGCAATGCCTCAAAAACTCAATTCCTCTATCAACTTGACACAACCTTCCAGACAACTATCCAGTCTTCTTCACTGACACTCAATTGTCCTCCTCTTCTACACTGAACATCCTCAGTCTGTCCTTTTCTTATAATCTAAACTGGAAACTTCACATCTCATCTTTAGCTAAAACACCTTCTATGAAGTTAAGCATTCTGAGATGTATCCGAAAGTTTTTCCTCACTCCCCATTTTAATGTGAAAAATTGATGCTGGTTAATATTTATTAAACTATGATTTCATTTAACATTGGCCAAGTTTAATACAAGAAAAAGGCCTCTTAAGATCGAAACAAATAATCAGTGTAAACAAGTAAGGATTAATGCAAAAAAGTAATTTAAATAAAAAATCTATTTAACTAAAAAAGAATCTGAATGATCTTTCAAGCCATCAAATGTGGTAATTAAATTCTACACTAAAAAGCAGATCACAAATCTATCCACTGCCAGTCATTAGGCTTACATAAGCAGGACAAGCGAGATGGAAGAAAAGGGGAGGGATGCTTGAGGGATAAGTGGCATTTTCTCAAGTTTCATATGTCCTTATTTCAGTTAGTGCAAAAAAAGCAAATAATACTATATATATGGAATGATTGCTAATGAACATCCATATGCAAAGTGATTGCAATGTTAAGAGATTGTATGCAAAAAAATTCACTCCACCTTTCACACTAGAAACAACCAAAACAAAATCAAATGTGAAGTATTTTTACTTAAAAAAATGAGTGCCAGCTAAGAACACAATACTTAACAGCTGGGAGATACTGCAAATGAGGAAGTTCAAGAGAAAAGGAAGTGCTGCTCTGTTTAGGTGATCCTTGTTTCCTTGTTTTTTTTTCTTTGTAATCATTTTGCATACACACACTAACTCCTAAACGGCACACCATAATAACTATGGTCACTCATATAATACCATAATAAGGTGAAACTGGATTCATAGAGAGAGAGAGAGAGAGAGAGAGAGAGAGAGAGAGAGAGAGAGAGAGAGAGAGAGAGAGAGAGAGAGAGAGAGAGAGAGAGAGAGAGAGAGAGAAGGGGGGAGGGGGGGCAAAAAATTACTAACCAATTTCTTTTCACATAATCTAGAAGCTGCTGGGGCTGAACTTTGATCTGGGGAATGCTGGCCAGTGAACGACAATGTGCCATCATGGACACCAACCAAGGCCCATCTCCTGCTTCTGAGGTTTTATCAGAACCTTCATCCACTTCCATGTCTACACCAGTTCCTGGATCCTCATATGTGAGGAGGAGTTGCACTATGTGGGCCAGAAAGCACACTTGCAAGATGTGAAGATCCTGTTTATGAAGAAATATGTTTGGTAACAAGAGTTTCAGTTCTGTACAAGAAGGAAAGGAATCTTATGAAATCCAAACTTTATATCAAGATAAACTAAAAATCATTTTCTTCTACTGGCTTTTTTAGATGTCATCTGATAAATCCTTGAAAAAATGAAATAAATATACAGGTAATACAAAAGTAAGTAAAACATTTAAAGTGTAAAGGAATAAAATATTTATTACCTGCTGTGATCCTGTGGCTATACCCTGAATACTAGGGAATATGGATGGTAGTGATAATGTGAGTGTGACAAGGATGCTGAACACATCCCACTCAAGCACACAAGGGGTGGAGTCTCCTCCCTCCAAGAGGAGACTCAGCAGACGAACTGCTACACCTTCAATGGTCTGTGAAAACAAATACATAATTCAATTAAATAATTAAATCTTTAACTGTTATACCTATACATACATACAGTAAAGCTAGTCTAACATACACTAAACTCCTAGAGCTCAAGCCAAAACATCATCAACCTATTACACCTAGAAATCCAAAACTAACACTAAACACAGGAAAATCCTATGACAAGTCAGTCTCAATGATATTAGCTCATACACTCTGTAACACTTGTTCAGGGGTCGCCACCAATTCAAATCTTGTGCACATCGCTGCTCACCACACATCACACTGCACAAACACACCTCACCGTGCACCACACCAGCCTGCATTCACTCCGCTACGTCACAGTATTGTCAATTTAGTTTCTCCCTCGTACTCACTCATGCTGTTACCACATTCATGTTGACATTGTTGCCTTATTTTCTTTATGGTCCCAAACAGACAACTCTAAGCATGCAAAGGTGATGACTATTTTTTTTGTTTGTAAAAATGCACAATAAATACTTTGACAAAACACGTGTTTGCCTTCTGTAGTAGTGATGATAGAAGATAGAGTGTGTGGCGCAAAATCACTCCCACTGTCAAAATTGCTCCCAGGAACACTTATTACTCTTGTTTACTTGCTCCATTTGTATCCTAACATACTCCACAGACAACAAAGCAATACCAATTTGTCAGAATAACTCCATACAACAAAGCAATACTAATTTGTCAACATAACTCCATACAACATAGCAATACTAATTTGTCAATATAACTCCATACAAATGTTGATATTATGTAAAATCTATTAATGTAAAACTCAGTGGTACGACTTTTACACTCACACAAAAAGTATGTTCTGGTGCCTTTATCACTTATTACTTTTTGCTTTCTTGTTCCATTCCCATCCTAACATACAGCAAAATAATAGTAATTTGCCAATGTAACTCCATACAGCCACAGCCTTTTTCTCATTTTAGTACATATGCACAGTGATATCTTCTGGGAGCATATCTGCACAACAAGAAGTGAAAGCCCATACCACAATATTTATCATTGATTTACCTTCTTCTAAAAAAGTATATACATGTATAAAGGGCTTTTCTTTACTTAAACAAGGCTGTATGTAAGTCATTATTGTTTTTAAGGGGGCACAACACTGTGAGGAGATCAGGCGTTTTTAAAGGGGTCCATAAATTATTCCAGTATTCAACGTTCATGGATACCTCTGCTACCTAATTCCCACAAATGTTAAAGGGTGGCTCTACTGTATCCTGGATTGTAAACACAATGAGCAGTTCAGAAGGATGGAAGGAAATTATACAAGATAGGTAGGAGACAGAAGAGGGATGTGTGGTTTTTCCCAATTGCTCACAAACTCATCTTTGAACATCTCAATCATCATACACTACTATGCAACCCAGATATTTCAGCAGAAAGGTGCAGCAAGACATGTGCATTTTCACCTTCCTCTGGCTGTTGCTGTCTACTCATTTTCATATCATAAGATTACTTTTGTTAATATAGGAAGTTCTGCCCCTAGTTTACTGAACCTGTACCATCAGTCTCTCATGTAACAAATGCTCATATAATGAGACCTGCCTGTAGTCAATAACCCACTGAGGCACTTTTCAAGACTAAAAACTGTAAGAAATAAATAACATACCACACTACACTAGCATATTTTGTTATGGTTCCTTCATTACTTCACGGCAACAAAGTCATACAAATGCATAACATCAGAAGAGATAACACTAGTGATAATTTACTAATGAATGGAAGTAGTGTGCATGCAGCTAGAGGAGTGCACCTGCCTTGTGCTGTGTGTAATGTGGAAAAGAAAGACTGCCTGTCTTGATCCCCAGTGCCCTCTGTACTAACTAATGGACCAAATGCACAATTTGAAAGGGTTTGTGAGGTGTATTGAAAAAAGAAAAACACTCACATAAGCCTAACACCTATCTGCCACACTACATTTTTTTAAATTTTAATTTGCCTCAACACAAACCTGCTTTCTCTTGACACAGAGAGGAGCATAGGCAGCAAATTTGACAAGAGCAGCTAGACAGTCTCGCTGGCGGGAGGAGAGGGATGTGAGTAGTGCACGATTACTGTTCCGTTGAGTCTCTTCCAAAGTGTGGATGGTATAAGCTGTACTGTTCCATACCATCAAGGGAATTCTTCTACTGAAGAGATTAGGGTTCACATGAAGGCCATGCTGGAAAAAAATTTTAACAAAATTACTTATAATCATGAAAAATAGTACAGTGCAGTCCTGAATAGCGTGAGAGTAATGCAGCTCATTTCACCAAATGCAGATCTGTATCCAAGCTACTAAGTGAACTGCAAAAGACACTTCAAAATCAATACTTGCATGTACACATTGTATAAAAGATAGTTTTAATTTCATTTAACCTTTAATTTCATAAAAATTAACTAAAAACTCATTCTTTGAGCACTGCAGACAATCCATCAGAGAAGACACATTTGGTAGCTGGATGGTGAGAAGACAATGTATTGTTTCCTGCTAGTATAATTTGCAAATAAAACAGCATAAATATTATATGGCATTCACTTCAATTCATGTTTCTTGTCCTGAATAAATACAATCACAAACACCTTTTTTCCTAATAATATTGACAATATTTACACTAAATCTGTAACAGGACTAAAATTACTTGCATCAGACAAGTCCTCGGCTACTTAGGTAACACCATGTGAGGAAGATGCCCCTACCATTTTGTTATCTTGGAAGACAAAGATATTTCATAGTAGTTTTTGAGTTTATCTTTCAATTATGTCAATGTATATAACAAATTTATAAGCCTTAATTTTAAGAAGATTAATGTAAGAGGATGGAAATTTAAGGGTTTCTCACTTGATTTGAGAAATGTTCATGCTTTTCATAAATGGTACTATTTAATCTTGTGCTGCTCAGAATTGGTACTGAACGTGTGTGTGTGTGTGTGTGTGTGTGTGTATAAGTGAAATATGTACAACAAAAGTTCTGTCTCGGCATCCAACATTTCAGAAAACCTGATGTTTCAGCACTTTTGCAAAACAGTCTCATTTTAAGTTATCTGATCTTTTGGCATATTTCCAAAAGGTATTGGCAAATGACAAATTTAAAAATGGCGCTGGAGTGCCACAATAATCTGCCGTCACGTGCAGTGTAGGCTCTACCGCTAGCACCTGTGGGTACAATGGTGTGAGTGGTCTGTATGAGAATATTTTTGGTATAAACTTGGAATATATGAATAAAATACTAGACTGAAGAGGAGAGGAAAAGAATATTAGTGATCCAAAAATAACAGGCACTGACTAAAAGAATAACAATATGAGAACAAGTTTATTGTGTTTACACTGTGTAGCCGCCGGCTCAGTATTGGCCGGCTTGTAGTTCCTATACTTTATTTTGTAGCTGGTTTCTTGTTATATTCTTATCATGATGGGTCCCAGATAGGGGTTACACTACTGTACTTTGCCATAAGTTATGTTACGAGGTTAATATTACACTTATAACATTAAGTGGTATGTGGATGAGACGAGAAGGCGAGCTACAGAGGGGTGTTTGTTTACAGGACACCACAGCCTTTATCTAGACCATCATTTTTCCCCTCAGCCAGGTCAGTGTGAGGCAGGGTAAGGGTTGACATAGTTTAATGGGGGTCAAGGGGGTGAACTTGGGAAGAAACATGGTGTGATGAGTTGAAGGGGTGAAATGAGAAGAAATAAGGGGGCTCTGCCATAAGGGCAGAGTCTTGGTGGCAGCCGTAGAGGCAAGACCTGTGTCGTTCACCACTCTCCAGCTGTGCCACTGTCATCTCTGCTGCAGAGGCACTAGTTCATAAACTCTATGGGGCCCCTCTGACACATTATGTGGACATGTAGCCTGCTCTGGGATTAAGGTGATTGTGTGACATTCATTATGTTCTACAAGGACCTTCGACTGTTCTCGCAACTGCGTATGTATTATTTACTTATGTATTAGTCATATCTATCTGTGTCATTAATATACTTAGATGTTTCGGTGTTTATTTCTGGACGACAATGATGTATAATGTAGTGATCGGTGTTTGTTTCAGGACGATGATGTTGTATAATGTAGTGTTTACAAATATCCCTATGAAGTGCATGGCTACATTGCATTATTGTAGGATTCCCAATTATTTCCTATCAAATGATGTACCTATGATAACTTACAGGTTTGACCGCATCCCAAAAAATTGAGGAGTACAATGAAAGTGGTTATCAGTCACTCCTTTGCCACACCATGAATGCAACTCATCATTGCATTTACACACTGCCATGTTTGTCTTTCCACTCTGTCTTTGAGAACAAAAATCCACCAGTGGTTGAGGTTCAGATCTTTTTAAGTGTGACAAATTCCACTGCTTTGAAAACAAGAAGAGGAAAGTTAGGAGGAAGAAAAGAGACAAAGAAAGTTTCATGAGAGGATATTAGAAAAAATCTCAGTTCATTTATCAAGTTTGCTGATGCTGAATTGGTTTGTTTTCTAGAAAAGTACCTTAAAAAGTTTTACAATTTCTATATGCCTTGGAAACATCAGTTGTGTTTTCTGCAACTAAGTAAATAAATAGTAGCTTATGTTCTTATTTATTCATTACTAATATAGTTGATGAAATTCACCTCTGATCTTTTGGTATATTCAGTATTTTGGCACCTGTTCAGTCCCATAAATGCAAAGAAATGAGTTTTACAGTAAGTGTGCTTGTGTGTGTATTATATATATATATATATATATATATATATATATATATATATATATATATATATATATATATATATATATATAAAACACACACACACACGCACAGTGATGTGATTTTAGTGAGAAGAGCACGCTGCAGCTGCTACTGTTGCCTCCACTGCAGCTATCCAGTAATATCAACAGTGAGCATTCATCAGCTGTGTGTAAACAATGGCTGAGCATGGTTTCTTAATGATGTTTCTATATTGTACTGGTTTTTATTCATTATCCTTTTACTTTTTTTATGAACTCTTACATATTCATTACCCTCAGTTATATGCATGAAAAATTTGGAAGTTATAGGTAGCTTGGAAATATTTTACATTAATTTTTTGGGGTCCTGTATCTGCTAGGTCAGAACCATAATCATTTTCTGACATTATTTTCATTAAAACTAATGCAAAACATGTCTAACACAGGCTGATTGTGGGGGTGAGCCCCCCCATTGGTGATGACCTGACTGTATACATATTCTAAAAACACTGGAAATATTTTCACAAAAGGAATCATATTCCAAGAGAGAGAGAGAGAGAGAGAGAGAGAGAGAGAGAGAGAGAGAGAGAGAGAGAGAGAGAGAGAGAGAGAGAGAGAGAGAGAGAGAGAGAGAGAGAGAGAGAGCACAAGTATACACTTACCATGTACACAGAATGAGAAAAGTTGGACATCATTTCCAAAGTCTGACTGGGGAAATCTGGGATACTGGTGGCAGCAGGACCATGGAAAAGTGCTGTGAATGCTTCAGCAGAGTCTGAGGATGTGGCTGCTGCTAGCTCACTAGCTACTTCTGGAAGGGATGGAGGAGTCCACATTCCCTCTCCCTCATTACTGCTTGCACTGTCTTCTTCTTCATCCTTTCCTTCTCCACTCTGCAGAATGAATAAGACTGCTCAAGTTCTCTGAATTGATTATCTGTTTTCCATATCTAAATAAAATTTACATTCATCTTAAACATAAAATCTGATTGTATAGCATGATCTATCCAGTACCTCAATCCATGTTTTATAAAAAAAATCTGGTTAATCCACATTCTATTCAGAAATTCATTTGCTCTCTGCATACTTTAATGTAATTAATGTAATTTCAGTGTGGATTAATCACAAATAAACCAGCTATCCAAACTAACAATCTTTCATATGTATCCCTCAGCTGGGTTGCCTCCAAAATCTAAAGTAAAATCAATTACAAAGTTAGACTCTAGAGTTCAGAGTCATCAATAAGTCAACATATGGGACAAGCTCAGGATGATGGAGTAGTTCACTGGAGTTGTCCTTGCTAGCAGGACTGCTGGCTTTCTATACCACTTTTACTATACAATAAATTTTCAAGGAATATGCTCATTGCACTGCAAATTTCCTAAAGTTATCTTATCTAGGAAGTTCTTGTCTTGAAAGATAAAGGGAACATGAGGAGCCCAACTTTCTAAAATTCAGAATTCTGCAGGAAGCTGACTATATTCTGGAAATAGCTTACCATGGGATAGTGCATGCACATGGATGTGTATATACATGTGCACACACTTGGAGAAAAGAGAGAAGAAAGACATGTAAACAAAATGGCTAACTCAATACCTTTTTATGTTTTTTGTAGAAAGCGATCCTGGACCAGCGAGGTGGCCTAACCCTCTGCCCCCCATCCCCTGGCACTGCCTTCATAAATGTAGTAATGCCAGTATTTGTGGAGCCTCTTCCCCTGCCAGGCAACCCTCCCATTGGGATGGAGGCAGCACTTCCCCCAGCACCTACAGAGGTGGCTGCTGCCATCCCACCTACAGTGCCATGGCCAGCCACCATGCCTGCTGGCTGTGGACTGGTATCCATCTGTGCATCATCTGAGTGGCCACCCTCCTCACTGGGCCGAGCACCATTCACCATCACAGTCTGTGCACACAACACTGTTAATGCTGGGCAAGGGATTCATACACAGGAGACAAGCTCAGTGGCAATAAAATGTTATCCTTCATAAGTTTGAAGACATGAAAGAAAGCAGTTTTTACAATAATACATAAGGAAATGTTGAAGTCATATCTTTCTTTGCCTCTGGCTTTTTAACGAGATGTTACTAAATTAGAGAAAGAAAAAGATATGCAGGTTAGTTACAACTTTTGAGTTGATCACAAGTTTATTACGACTTACGAATAAACTATCAGTTTAAATGTTATAAGAATGCAGACACATTACATATTCGTCAAAATGATTCATGTCAATCACAGAATTGTAAAAAGACATTATATACAATCAACAAATATAAATGGTTGAAACAATGACACTTCTTGGCTAATCAAACTGGCTAAACTTGTCATCAGTAAAAGTGCATTCTTATATCAGCAATACATAACTAAGAGGCATTAGATAAATCAATTTCATCAGTGAGCAACCACTATTCAATATGCACTACTTAAAATCTGGCAGGCAATTTCATTCCTCATTAAAAAAAAACTACATATTAAAAGGGTTCTAATCTTCTTGCAACCACTCTTATCTTCATACCTTATACTTGAGGATAGTGTGAAGACCTCTGAGCCAGTCAGGCAGGGAAAGAGTAGGAGGAGGAGGCTGATCCTGAAGGCCAAAGGAAGCCCATGTGACTCCTGGAAGGAGGGGCAAGGCAGTGTTGCACAATGCTTCACATAGGGGACACAGGAACTCTGACTTCTCAACGTCAAAACTCATACTCGGCCGGTACCTGAAGAAATAGAAATAGCAGCATTATTATTGCAATATTCTCTCTCTCTCTCTCTCTCTCTCTCTCTCTCTCTCTCTCTCTCTCTCTCTCTCTCTCTCTCTATGTGTGTGTGTGTGTGTGTGTGTATTATATATATATATATATATATATATATATATATATATATATATATATATATATATATATATATATATATATATATATATATATATATATATATATACACACATTTACACATCCAACCAATTGTCAAGACTGTCAAGTCATTTCCTAAAGGTGGCAAGGAATATTGGTGCTATGGGCAATAAGGAGTACATTTTTAGCAGGTGCACAAAAAAAAAAAGAAAGAAAACTAAATAATAAAATTAAATAAAAACATGTAACTGAATAGAGAGTTTCAGTATCTCCATCTAAAAAAGAAAAGGAGATGCTTTTGTGGTATAGCAACCATTAGGAAGTGAGGCTGCTGAAACAAAGAATAAAGCTTTGAAAAAATTTTCTAGGAGAGAGATTCAGGATATTAGTTACAACTGATGAATGTTTGGATTTCAAAAAAGAAAGTCAACAATGCACATAATATTCATAATGAGGCAACTGTAGAAGTATCCAGAGAATAGAAAGCTTTTTCAAATTTTTACTAATGTGGGGCATGTATAACAGGATTCTGAAAAAACTACAGATATATGACCATTAGGAAGCCATATCTATGAAATTTATCAATTTGGTGAAGATTTTTCATGTGAACACCATGTATGGTGACCAATTGGGATACATTTTTCATTGCTGTCAACCAGATATCAAGTCAGTAAGATGTAGAGTTATTTCTAAGAACTGTATAGTGCTTAATACTAAGTTTATCATTACCATACTCACTGGTGGCAAATTCATGTGATGTGAGAGCAGCGCAAGAGTGTTTTTGCCATACAGTAGCTTTGGCACTATGTACATGGATTCTGAAAACCTTATACTGGTTCTACAGCTACTATGCAGTAAAAAGCAGTAAACATGATCAGAAAGGATGACAAACTACTAAGTTAACAGTTCAATACTGAAAATTATATCAACAGCAATGTGGAGCAACAGTTAATAGTGTTGAGTAGATGGAGATATGCCTGTGTCAGCTATAACAATAGCCATAACCGGTCAAACAGATGCACACTGGCTTGCTGTCAAGCAACGAGAGAGAGAGAGAGAGAGAGAGAGAGAGAGAGAGAGAGAGAGAGAGAGAGAGAGAGAGAGAGAGAGAGAGAGAGAGAGAGAGAGAGAGAGAGAGAGAGAGAGAGAGAGAGAGAGAGAGAATCTCTGCTACATGAGATTAGAAGCATTATTAAGCCACACTCCATAAGCAGCAAAAAATAAAATACATAAAAACTATTCCGAGCAACGCTCTATAACAAAATGAAAGGGTTGTACTCACCGGTATGGTCTTCGTCTCTCTTTGGTTACAACATCATCAAAATATTTCTGCCAGCAATTGGCATGCATAGCATGACCACATGATGAGGTGTGAGCCCCCCAATGCAGGTCTCCTGGCAGTATGAGGGTATCATGAGTCTCAGGCTGATCAAGATGATGGGAACGATTGCGGGATAGTACCGTGGATCGCTGGATGAGTGCCCCCAAGACCATGGGGCGGCCTCGGGTGCCATCACTACGGCACAAGCGGTCTTCTTGGTGGCACAAGATACAAGTGTACCTGTTAATATAAACAAACATAAGTAATAGGCTACTTAATGTTACAGAGAGCTAATGTCTGAATGGTCAAATCCTTAAATAAAATTATACTGTATAGATCTCTACACAGATGAATCTAGGGTCTAAATCTAAAAATAAAATCTCTTCCTCAAATTTATGAATTGTTATTACTCAAATTATTTATCATATGGTTGTGTCCCTGATAAAAAAAAATGAGGTCTCATTGTTTTCCTCCATTACACTGCTTGTCAGAGCAGAAGGTGTGAGAGGGCCCGTGCCTTCTGCTCTGACCAAATTTAAATTACAGGCTATAACTTTAAATCTTTAAGTGAGATTTGGTGAATGTTGACATCTGACAACTCTTCAGCTCTGGTAGCCAGAATGTTGACATCTGACAACTCTTCAGCTCTGATAGCCAAAGTAGATAATATATTTCCTTAGTTTGTGCTCCCCTGTTTCTTGTGTTGCCTCTTGTTTGAATTTTTCTTGCCCCTCACAACCTGTTTTTTTTATGGTTGCACAGGCATACCATCCTGCCCTATTACAACCTATTATGGGGCCTAGAAAACTTCTTTCTAAAGCCCAAATTTCAGTCATATGTGCCTTAGTAAGGGAGAATAAATCAAATACGGAAACAGCCTTGAACACTGGTTTAGCCCTCAGAACAGTTCAATGTTGGACCAAAACTTATTGGAAGGGAGGAGGGGATGTTTCCCCACCACCTCACAAGCCAGCAGGACGTAACCGTGGTGAGAACTCTGAATGTTATTTGCAGGCAGCTTAAGGTCCAACCTCGCATAACCAGCAGGGAACTTGAGGCCAAGAATCCTGCTTTGCTGGCTTGGGTAAGTGAGAGGACTGTGCACAGATATGTGAAACATGACTTGGGATATCATAGTTGCTGTGCTGTGCCAAAAACCCTGGGTTACACGTGCTCACTGTCTGAAAAGGCTTGCTTTTGTGTCTCAACACAAGGAATGGGACTTAAAGAAATGGCACAAGGTACTTTGGTCAGATGAGGCATGCTTTCAGGTTACAGACAACCAGAGAAACTGTGTGTATTGCAGACCTGGTAGTAACGCTTACAACCTCCAATACACAAAACACTATAAAACACCCAGACTCTTTGATGGTGTGGGGTTGTTTTTCTTTATATGGTCTTGGGAAATTAGTGTTTTTGCAAAAAAAATTTTGGATGAACCAGAATAACTACTTTGAACTAATTGTGGATGAATTAGATGACTGTATGGAAAAGTGCAATGCTGATACCTTTGTGCAAGATGGTGCACCATGCCATACTGCTAAGTTAATTGTTAACTATTCTGATTCCTGCAATATCAGCCTTCTGAAACTTTGGCCCACAAATTCACCAGACCTTAACCCCAAAGAAAATTTGTGGGCAAACATTGAACTTAAACCCAAGGACACAGATACTCGTACTTCCTCCCTCCCACTCCTCCAAGCCGCTATTCAGGACATATGGGATAATATTAATCCCCAGTATCTCCAACACCTGGCTGATTCACTCCCCAAAAGACTCCAAAAGATCAAGAAAGGCAGGAGGGTACCTTATCAATTACTGGTTTAGGTGAGTACCCTCATTGAAACGTATTTTCTATGCAATTAATCTCCCCCTTAGGGTCTCGCGAGTCTCATGCCTTCCACTCTGACCAGCAGTGTACTTTTAAGGGGACTAAGTGAGTTATTTTCCATTTTTATTATTTATGAACCAAACTACACCACTTTTTTTTATGAGCTATAAAGTTCTTTTAGATGAGTTATATGTACAAGTTTCATTAAATTTGGAACATTATTATTATCTATTTGTTTTATGAAAATGACAGAGAAATACACCTCAATAGTGCAATAAGTTAGTTTTGAGATGTGAGCTTTTAAACTTTAAAGGGATACTTAGGCACTTTCCATCCACATATAACAATGTAATACTGGAATTTTTAGGTGCCAAGTATTATAATGTATTTGTTTAGAGTTGTAGATGATTCTGAGCCATAACTGCAAGCATTAAGATTCATAGATGACTTGTTTTGTTGGCATCTCAATCTCTTAGATGGAACAATGCACCCTTCATTTTTACAATGAGGATGTGCCACACTGATGCTTAGCAAATATCTGGCATGCTTTTGCCACTACCTCATTCTTTTGGGTAAGGTAAGACTTCTTAACCAATGTGGTGAAAGAGTGCAAAAAGTGGGGAGTAAGTGAACACTAAGCAGGTAAAGAAGTTGATGAAAGAGAGCATCACAAGATCCCTTCCTTTCTCTCTATGCATGTGTAAGACACACTGTCACTGAGAGCATCTGAAAATCTTCCTTCCCCCCACCCTGCTAGGCTGAGAAGAAACTTCCATACTCCACCATAAAGAAAACTGTTCTTCATAAACTTTTTTTCTCTCTTTTTTTTTTATGAATATTTTTCTACAACCATCTCCTGCCTACAATGACCTTGACTGAGCAACTGAGTGTGAACAGGGGAGGCATTTAACCTGAACAGTGTTGTGCTTTGTCAGAGATAGGGATCTTGTCAGGTTGCATTTTTTTGTATGTTTTTATTCACCCCGTAAAATGAGAAAAAAATAACAAATCATTTAATATATATATATATATATATATATATATATATATATATATATATATATATATATATATATATATATATATATATATACACACACACACACACACACACACACACACATTATTCCCATGCCATGAAAAGAAGTGTCGTTGCTACATGATTTTGATTCTTGGATTTTTCTCTTCTCAGAGCTCATTATATCAAACTAAGGATGCAGAATTTCAATTTTATATTTTTTAAAAGCTTTTATTCTCATCTTTACATATACTTTCCACAACCCTATAGTGTGTGCAATAAATAAGTACTTCTTTACATTACAAATACCAATAAATAAACAAAAATTCTATATTCAAGAAAATGGTTGGATGAACATCAGGCAATACCCCCACATCTCAAGGTCATGGCTACTACACCCACAGTTCTCAAAGAATAGAACATACTATGAATTTTATGACTTTCAGTTTTCCTTTCCGTTTATTCTGGTCTTGTTTATATTTCTTATGGCTTACTGATTACAGATTTGACAAATAATCTCTTAAGAGAAAGTAGCTTACTTTTTAATATGATGATTTTTGGGGAAACACAGCAGCCCACCCCATGTAGCCAACTCAGCAACATTTATGACCAAAATCTTTATCCCTCTCCAATACAGTAGTTTTCAATTTCATTTTATTGTTTTGAGATTATATGCAAGTCAACAGAATAATCCCCAAATACTTCTCAGTTCCTACATAAGTATTCAGTCTATAATAACCCGGAGTCCAAAAGGTTGGTATGTATATGAAGACATTCACTTCTGACTTGTCAAAATATTCTTTGTTACTATTAGTGACAAGTCTTATATATATAAAACAAAACTGAAGGCCGTAATATGGCTCAAAAACAAAATCTTATATAAGTGTACTAAACATTTCCTTAAAAGGTATTTATATATGTACTAAACACTATACAGGTTAAATGGGTAATTAACTGGCCTTTAAATGTGGATCACGTATTATTATACATGTATTGTGAAGTACTAGGCCTAAGATGTCATGAGATGATTTTTACATTTTTCAGTATGATTCAGATTTTCAACTCAGTTGGCCCCCTTAAGCTTCAAAGAAATAATCAGATATATACTTACTTTTAATTTTTCAGTAAAATTTTCTCATTAATAAATTTAATATGATTTGGAGAAAAGAAATTCCAGAAATTTACCTGTTTGTTTAACTAGAAATGTCTTTTCTAATGCACAGGTGGCTATGAAATATGTGATTTTTTTTTGTTTTATATGTAGAATTATGAATATGAATAGTGTTTCGGTCTTACTGTGATTCATGAGACTCAATTTATTGAGACAGAACATGAATTTTATATGTTCCTTTAATATACAAATAATTATGAAACTATATCAGCATGGAGTCAGGCATTATTTCTTATTAATGGGTGTCAAGAGCTGACCAAACTATGGCATTCCCATTTTTAAAGATACAAAGAAATGGTAAGCAGGTAGCTACTGATAATTCTATGTCATCCAACCTCTATGAATTATATACTCAACTAGAATGTAACACCAAGGCATTGGACAAATCTGCCTTGTTGCCAACATCATTATATTAAAACTGTCTATATTTAGAAGTTTATATCTAGAGATCACATAGTTTAATTTGTTGTGTTAAACTATCACTTCATCTGAAGTTATTTGAGTAAATATAATCAATGAATGTACTTAAAGATTAACTGATAGCCTATTTTGACTATTGTTAAATTGCTTTTCTTGAAGCTTCACTGAAGCCAGTCTGAGTGAATATCATCAGTGTTAACATTAGACATGTCATCATTTACTTGAATGCGAACTACCCATTCATTATCATCACTGATTATTTGCCTTATTTTCTAAGAAAGTGCTGCCAGAGGCTTTTTGCCTGGTAGTCATATTTAACAGAATAATGTGTGAGTAGGGAGTGGCGAACGACTGAAGTGTGGGGTCCAGGTATGAGGTGGGGTAGGGAACAGTGATTAGTTGTGCACTCCTGCTATTCTTAAACTAAGTGTGCTGCACATATACACTATCCATATTAGGTAGCACTTAAAGGATCTCTCTCTAGGACTATTCATATATAAGACAGTACACTATGGTTTTTACAGTGGAACCACCCTGCTAATAGGAAATATTATATGTAAAAAAATAAGAAGAGAAGTAGAGAAGAGCAAACACTCCAAACCAAAACTGTGCAAATATGATGAATAAAGCTGTAAGACATTTCATTTAAAAAAAAATCATTTATGATTTTTTATCAAGGTGATCAACTTATGAAGGATCCTATGATGATGTAAGCCTTCAGAAGTGAAGCGGAGGATATGAGAACATAATTCTTGAATACTTACGTTACTTCCTGAGGCGGCATCAGTGTCTGCCGAGGCCCAATTGCTATCATATTTTCTGGGAGCTGATCAGTAAGTTCCATTACCATTGGTTCAGGGACGTCTGCAGGTTGGTCAGTTGATGGGGTTTCCTAATAACAGTTTGGCTTATTAATTCACAATATTTTCAATGCAATTAGTCTATTTTATATAATGCAAAAATGGCTTAAAACAATAAGTAAAGAAATAAAGAAAATAAAGAAATCCAATTAAAAGTGGGAAACTGAAAAGAATGTGAAAATATCTTAATCAAAGAGGTTTTTATATTTTTTATCGTAACCATATTTTTTACATAAAATGGGTGATTCTTAAACTTTACCGATCACAAATCTATCTCCCTAGAAATAAACAAGATTAAATGTATCAATATACCTGCTCCATTGATACCTATATATTTATGAAAATTACAAAATAAATCTCTCTAAGAAAGAGTAGATATCATACAACAACTGTAAATAATTGTTATAGAGTATTTATAATAATATAATGAATGTTCCTGATGACTGGAGAGAAAATGTAATTTTGTTTCCAATCCCCAGCAAAATACTGTGGTGCAGGAGAGGAATTTCACATTTTTTTTTTACCAAAATAATGCTGAATAGTAAAATTGTCTTATGGAATAACATTAAAGTTGGAAGATACTTGGGGTTTCCATTAAGGAGTAAATTATTGGTTCCACTATCTCCGAAAAAGGAGAGCATCCACCTGCAGGACAGTTCTGGTGAGGTCATCTTGACTGAAGTTGCCTAGTGTCATATCATTTATGCAGTCATCCAAGATGGTAACAATGGAAGAAAATTCTTTTACACTGACCAATCATTATTCATTTATGTCAACAGCAGACAACAGTTCATTACATGGAAGGTGTTTACTTCAGTTTCATATGCTGAATGTTAATAAAAAAATTAAAAAAAATAAAAATAAAATAAAAATAAAAAAAATTGACATTGTAATAGCTCAATGTAATATATTTTCCTTAGTTAAAAATTATGTCAAGAAATATTCTAATAAAAACAGCAACTATATAACATAGATGACTCCCACTTCTGTGTGCTGGAGATCATGGAGTATGGCCATGTTATCAACATTAATTTTGCCGTGTCGTAAGGTCATGCTGCCTACACATGATTACTACAAAACAAGAAAGGGAAAGAACATTCATCCACGGACAGTCAACAGCTTGACAGACTTATTCAGAAAGGCCCAAATGATGGGGATTTAAACAATTTCAATAAGTACCTGATGTTGCTAACATAATAATGGCATACAATGTCCCAACTACTTTTACAGCTGTCCTCATGTGAGGTAGTCAGCTACTGTCCTGAGGAACCCTATCATGACCATGCCCTTGAGGGAAGTTCTTGAAAACAGGTATCAGACATATTGGTAGATAGAGAAGAGACTTTTGAAGGTATTCAAACTATTAATCATCCAAGCGCATCAAAGCACAATTAATGTGCTATTACTATATAACGATATTATTTGTATAATTAAATTTTCATCAATGCAAACTCAGGTAATTCCAAACTCATATTATTTAAACTCCCATTTTCTGGTGACCGGCTGGTTGTAATAAAAAAAAATAAAAAAAATCAGTTATACAAAGTACAAAGGGAGAGAGAGAGAGAGAGAGAGAGAGAGAGAGAGAGAGAGAGAGAGAGAGAGAGAGAGAGAGAGAGAGAGAGAGAGAGAGAGAGAGAGAGAGAGAGAGAGAGAGAATGGGAGATAGGGGATGGGAATAAGATATGACTAAATGTCAAAATTACTTTTCAGAAATACAGAAATGAGTGGCAATGCTAAGATATTTCCTAATGACACATATACTCCTAACATTAGACCCATTACATTCTTTTATGAATGTGAGCTAGTGGTAGAAAAGGTGGAGAAAATGCGAAGTGATAAGAAATGCATAAAAAAAAAAAAAAAAAAAAAAACATATGACAACCAGATGATCTGTAAGGGATAAGTAGAGGAGCACATGAAGGAAAGAGATGAGATATGGACAAAGAAAATATTCCCCTACTTCATTAACATCTGGATTCAAAGGTACAATCCCCATTTCTGAAGATAGTTTATTAAACACACACACACACACAATCTCTCTCTCTCTATATATATATGGAGCTTCTCACATTGTGATTATAGCAGTATTATCTGGTGCTTCTTCAAGTGGAATCCAAATAACAAATATGGAAGCTAAGTTTTAAAGGCAATAGCTCTTCCAACAACCCCGTCTGTGCTTCAAGTTTAGGACTCATAAATCATGGCCTGTTTAGAACAGATCTCCAAGCATTCACATATTAAGTTCAAAGATTAGTTTCCAGTTGTTCAAAGAAGTATACAAAAGCACTGATGGGAGACTGTCCCATTCATTATCTTTTGAGGCATCAGAAATAAAGAGTAACTCCTTACCTTGAAGAAAGTTTCATTTGTTTTTATGAAATTTTGTTGCATGGAGGCCATCTTTGCCATGATCCGGGCTTTCCTCTGGGCAGCAATGTCAGCTCTTTTCTTCTTTTCTGCTGAGGCTGAGGCCATATCAGAAGAAGAAGTAGAGGCCAACACAGCTTCAGATGCCTGACTTGGTTTGGCTGAGTCACTTGACAAGTTGAGAACAGCATGGTACCTGATAAAATGCATCATAAGTAAAACTGACCACCAGCCAAACCCAAAACATTGAAAGACAAGTTTGTGAAGTGTTAACAGTCTCATCATAGAAAATTCATGGGGAAAACACCAGTATAATATTCAAGGCAAAGTGTAAAACTTCTTTCTCCCACTAATTCACGAGCTCACTTCTTAATGGTCCATGCCAAAAGATCTTTGTGGGTTGTTGTTCGGCGGTGGCCCACAAGGCGACCCAGCAAGCTGAGCAGGTTGATTTTCTGTGCCCGGCGTGTAAAGTGGAAGTATGGGTCATTATTGTGGTGGTAACGTTCCTCCTCATGGAGAGCATACCCTATAAGGTGCAGTACCTTCTGCAGCTGAGATTCACTAACACTCTGAGTTTTGGGTTCACTCATCCTGGAAGAAAATTAACACAGCTATATTACAGATTTCCAATAAGCATAATACGATATTGTTCACTATAAAGACTCCCTTGTCCGAATCAAACCCTAGTGGGAGAGTAATGAAAACACCAGGAGTCAATTCAATGAAAAATGGTGATATCCACTGGTCATAGTAATGGTTGCAGTTGTTCTGGATGTGATGATAATTTAAAAACTTGACTGTTTTCATAAATCTTAAATTGCTGAGACTGTTTTCATAAATTTTAAATTGTTGAGAAAATTTAAAGATATTCCAGTGATTACTAGCATCCATCTTATTATCTTGTGTAATTTCTATGTAACCTGCAACTAGTCTATTCTTTGATCCCCCTCAAGATACCTATCTACTTCTATTATAATAAGGAAACTAAATTTCTATCATAAAGTACAATTGTACAATTAATTTTTCTTTTCAAGAATCTGATCAAACTAAAACTAATAAAGCAATTTTTCATCACAAATATATACTTTCTTAAATTTATTGCACCCTTTTTGTGTGCTGATATTAACTGCCTTAAAACATCTTGGCAAGAGGCCACTCACAGGCTTAATGCTATATGGTACAGTTAATAATAAGAACTGGTTAGAATGATACTGACCTTTTTAAAACTGTCTTGATGATATGAAGAAAGACATCACACTGAAGGATGTTGACAATCATGGTGAAGGGCACAGTGAAGGGTGGAGGAACAGGGGGAGGACAACACTCTTCTTCTCCAGCTCCCTTCTTTCTTAATCGCTGTCCAACCTATAAGATATATCACAAATATAATCCATTTTTTTTTTTTTTTTATGTAAGTGGTACTGGCCAAGGAGAATAAAAATTGAATAAATAAATAAATAAATAAATAAATAAATAAATAAATAAATATATATATATATATATATATATATATATATATATATATATATATATATATATATATATATATATATATATATATATACATATATAAAGCCCATTGAGGCACCATTCCCTAAAGAAAGAGGCCAAAGGATTATCCATAATTGAAGAACTACCTTGAGATCTCCCTCTTGAAAGAATTCAAGTCATAGGAAGGGGAGAAAATACAGAAGCAGGCAGGGAGTTCCAGAGTTAACCAGAAATAAAGGGATGAAAGATTGTGAATACTGGTCAACTCTTACATTTGGGAGGTGAACAGAATAGGGGTAAGAGAAAGTAGAAAGTGTTGTGCAGTGAGGCCACAGGAGGGGAGAAACACAGCAAGATAAGAAGAGCAGTTAGCAAGAAAATGTATAGAGTTAACAAGTGGGAGGGTGAGAAAAACTGAGATGACTAAGAATGCCTAACTTTATAGAAGTGGTTTTTGCTAGAGATGTGAAATTTCCAGTCTAGATTGTTAGTAAAGGACAGGCAGAGAATGTTCAGTATAAAAGAGGGGGACAGTTGAGTGTCACTTAAGAAGAGGGGATAGCTATCTGGAGAGCTGTGGTGAGTTGATGGATGGAGGAATTGAGTTTTGGAGGCAATGAACAACACTAAGTTTGCTCTGCTCCTGTCAAAAATTTTAGAGGGGGATCAGAAGTGAGCTATTCTGTGGCTTTCCTGTGTGAGCTGTTTAATTCTACAAAGTGATGAAAGGTGACTTATGTATGCATGAACTTTCCCTTATGATGAAAATGTGGAGTAAAACTACAAAAGGTTATGAAGGGTTACTGTGCTAGCTAATATTCTAGTAAAGACTGCAGCTTTTGTAACTCACCTCAGACTTGCTTTGTTCTTCCCGAGTGTAGTGGTAGAAGAAGAGGTTGTAATGAGAATAATATTCTGGTTTCAGTTCAAAGAAACCTTTAGCATTGCCAGATGATTTCTTAAAATCAGCAACTTCATCAATAACCTGAAAAAATATTAACTAAGTAAGAATATATATATATATATATGGTTGACATCATGGGGTGTTATTTGATTACACATCAAGGTTTTCATATATAAAGATATCATTGAATTAAGAAATGCAGTGTATTGTTTAAGCAAATAATAGCTAAAATATAGCAAACACCATATTTCAACAGTGATAAGCTTGACATTGCAGGATGGCCTGTGTGCAGCCACTTACCAATGATGTATGTTCATATCTAAATGTCCTATAACCTCCAAACCATAGTGTTAACAATATTTGACCATAGAATATCTCCAACTTAGAATGACTTATCTTTCATTTCTGAGAATACAGTGTTGCCATGCCAATTTGCAGTTTGCCATTTGCAGGTTTGGATATTTACAAATTTTAAAAAATGGGAGGGGGGGTAAAACTCCAAAGTAACAGTTTGCATATTTGAGAGAGAGAGAGAGAGAGAGAGAGAGAGAGAGAGAGAGAGAGAGAGAGAGAGAGAGAGAGAGAGAGAGAGAGAGAGAGAGAGAGAGAGAGAGAGAGAGGTCAAGATAAAATTCCAAAGTACCATCTAAATTTGGCCCCAGGGCCCACACTGGTTTATTAGACTTATCCTCAAACCTCAAATCATGAAATGATAAGCAAGGTAATATTAAGGCAAGCTCCATTGAACTCATTCTGGCAGACTCTGCATAGGAACACACAAGTAGCAAACTACTGGAGCAATCAGCTGACCTTCCTCTTCTTGCCGACCTCAAGAGGAAATAACAGACATGCTGGCAGCTGAGATTTCGCAGAATACTCTACCAAATTTCCTGTGAATTGTTGCCAACATTGAATCTCTGTACAAAATTTTTGAGAAACTATCTCGTATGACCATGCCTTTATTTTCTCTCAAAGTCGACAAGTTGTAGTTACGAGAAGGTCAGCTGATCACTCCAGTAGCTTGCCATCTGTGTGTGTGTGTGTGTGTGTGTGTGTGTGTGTGTGTGTGTGTGTGTGTGTGTGTGTGTGTGTGTGTGTGTGTGTGTGTGTGTGTGTGTTGTGTGTGTGTTGTGTGTGTGTGTGTGTGTGTGTTGTGTGTGTGTGTGTGTGTGTGTGTGTGTGTGTGTGTGTGTGTGTGTGTGTGTGTGTGTGTGTGTGTGTGTGTGTGTTCCTCTGCTGAGTCTGCCACAATGAGTTCAATGGAGTCTGCCTATGCCTTGTGATTAACAAGTGTGATATATATAGTTTATGGTTTAAACTATAAACATAGGTATTTCTTAGGCTTGTAGGGGTTGCTTTCAGGATTTGCCAATTTTTGCTATTCATGGGGAGGCTTGGAACATAACCCCCAGCGAATAGCAGGGGAATACTGTATGTGACTTTCCTCCTGGAACACCTTATATATATATATATATATATATATATATATATATATATATATATATATATATATATATATATATATATATATATATATATATATATATGTATATATATATATAATGTATAAAACACACACACACACACACACACACACACACACACACAGACCAAGGCTGTCTTACCCCCAAAAAAAGGGAGATAGCCAAGATATGGCAAACAACTTTAACATTCACACTCATTTATAAAATTCACTTTCCAGTATTTACTTTGACTTGGAGGTTAGATCATATTTCAGATTTCAAGAGAAAAGATTGTCTATATAATCACACACCTTTTCCATGCCTGTCTCATGATTTGGCCCTTCAGGTAGAGCCTTGTTGAGCAGTGAGTGTGGCATGGGCTCAATACAAAGGAGCTGAATGATCTCTTTCTTAATCCTATCCTCCTCTTCCACTTGTCCAATGCCTGGAGTGTAACGCTCAGCTACCAAAGTCATCACAAGCTGCAAATACTCTTCCACCAGCACCACTGTCTGCCTCATGTTGTCCTCATCACTGCTCTGGAGAGAGAAAGAGACAGTAGAAACTTAAGATGAAACCCAAAAGAGTCCTCAAATTAACCTGAAAATTTCCATAATTTTTCGGTATCAATAATTAAAGGTATGGTATATAAACCGAAAGATGACTAAAGATCATTCTCCTCTTACCTGCCCCCCCCAAAAAAAAGTTGATTTTATGATTGTGCTGAGAATTGGTAATCCCATCATCCATCAATTAGTGGTACAAACAGCCTTACTGACATACTAACCCCTTATCAGGCATTTGTACACAGGTGCTGGTAAGTGCAAGAAACAATATAGCAATATCTAAGGTCTGTATAGTTGTTTGATGGAGACATAAGACCTACCAATAGCTATAAGGATTACAGCATTTTTAAATGGTGCTAATAATGATTCTTTAGTTTGTCAAAATTTTCCTCATGTATGAGGTGGAGTTCTTGTTTGAGTGTTTTGCATTGTGGAATATAAGATTTGACTATGATGAATAATATGTGAAAAATCATAAACTGACATATATGCATAGTGCTTCCTAAAGAATTATAGCAAAAGCACTCAAAAACCTACAGTTGAAGTAAGAAGTCAGTGTCTATAAGAATTACTTACATACATACATACATTTACCAAAGCTGTCTCCCCCCAAAAAAATTGGGTAGCCAAGACAAGACACACAACTTTCACATTTACTCATTCACACCATTCTCTTAGCCTCTTGGGTTCCAGCAGAGAAGATAAAGTACTCCTGCCGTCACTTTCTGGGGATCAGCCACTCAGTTTGGACAGTCTGGTCTGGAACAAGGTTCCTTCATACTATCTTCTCCTACCATACCTGATTCCCCACACCTGTGAGACTATCAATGTGTGGCACCTCCCTCACAGGTCACAGGGATGCATCATCCCTCACACAATCACAGCTGCTCTCCATTCACTCCTTTGACCCACAGTCATTGCACTATGAGAATAAAAGCATTAAAAGTATAATTTCATCAAATATAAGAGAATCACCTTGTAGTAATTTACTTCATAGTCTTCCCGTGCCCAGTTCATGAGGTTGAAGCGGTTCAGGATGTGGACAAGAAACTCATTGGAATCAATGAGTGTTGCTGCAATCTGCAGAAGCATCACATCCCTATCCAGCATCTCCTGTCGACACCGCACATTGTGGTAGAAGTAGATCTGGTTGATGAGTGAAAATCCATTGCGGCGCCACATCCCAGCATGCACCTGTTGCAAAAGCAGTGAGTGGTTTAATTAATGTGATAAAGAGGTTACTAGGTATGCTGGATATGCAAACTGCAATTAGAAAATAAATAAAATAAAATGAAATATGAAATCAAGTTTTTAATATCCAAGAAAATATTATTAAACAAATATCTATTTACCTATCTCTTTGATGTCTTGTTCCCTCTTGGAGTGTCCCTCCAAGAGGGTGGTCATAACAGAAGAGCCTCAATCTTCCCTTATTTAAACATTACCTTGTTTGTTTAAGCACTTGGCCTCTACTAACACTTCTTTCACACATGTACACCCTTACCCTATTCTTCCACATTTCAAGTGACCATCCTCTTCTACCTGCACCTTGAACATCACTCATATACACTTTCTTTACAAACTGTTCACTCTTCATTCTCTCCATACAGCCATACTATTAGTGTGTTCCTTTTTACCTATTTCATCACTCTACAATCTACATTATTTGCAAAGATGCTCATACCACATCTCTCATACACTCTCTTATTGCTCTCACTATCCATCTTCATCACTGCAAATGCCCATCTCAGGTAGCTCATTTCCACAGCATGAACTCAACAGCTGTGTCCTATTCCACATTCAAGAATGACATTGGCTGGAAAATACTATTCCTTAAACTTCTCTTTACTACCAGACACATTCCTCCCTTTCATGACACTCATAAATTAACCTACCTTTCAGAACCCTCCCTCTTCTCTCTCTATCCATATCAACATGTTTATCTAGCACTATTCCTAGATATTTAAACCCACTTATTTGTGCATAAAAAACGCATCTTACATTTTACATTTAAAGAAGCATTCCTCTATGGTAGGGTGGTGGCCTGGCCATACACATTTCATGTGCACAATTAAAAACAACTAAAGGATAGAGTATGAAAAATTAGGTATTTCCTCTCCTATATTTCTATTCCTACAATTAGATGAATGATCTTATTTTGTCTTGGTTGCATACCTTCAAGAGAAATCACAACTAGGTATGTAAATAGACACACCACAACACCAAGGGGAAAAAAATGAAAGCTTTTATGTTCCTTGAACACTATCCAGTCAATCATCTACCACATTATATAAAGCCCAATTAGTTGTCTAGAGCAGATTTTAGATGGCTATTTGCTACAATTACAATAATTTCAACACATTCCATTCAAGTATGTGCTTCACCATTTGCAAAAAAAAAAAAAAAAAAAAAAAAAAAAAAAAAATGGTAATACAACTATTTCTTCTGCATTATATAAGAAGCATTATGTATGTATACTAGGTAACCAAATAAATGTTGTACTGTTTGGCGTGACTACATATATCACTGTACCCACACAACAGAACAATGCTATCCCATACTATAACTTTAGAGTCTCACCTGTGCTATCATGACTTGGGTCCTTAACACAGGTTCCATCAATTCCTCTGGTGATGGCTTTCCCTTAACCAGGAACTCTGGAGAATTGTAGTTGAGGTCATACTTGTCCAGGTGAAGAGTGAGAGCTGCCACCAAACGGGACAGTGGCAAGTGGATGGAAACAGGGGCTGAGGACACGTCATACTCAATGCATGACACAGAGTAGTCTAGAAGTTCTCGGACATACCTCCTCCGGCTGGCCTCATTCCCTAGCTCTCCAAGTGACTTCATCAACATCCTGAGAGAGGCAATTCCTTACTATGATATTTTCACAATACTACTGGTATAAAAAAAAAATAAATAAAATAAAAAAAAATGCATTTAGAGTAAAGTAATATCAGATCATCACAATTACCTTACTCACATTTACATGGAATTGGTGAAGCAGTTTTGATCTGAAGGTCATCCCAAGAAACTTCAAATGAAAAGGCAAGCATGCACAAACACAAACACAAACACACACACACACACACACACACACAAATAAATAAATAAATAAATAAATAAATAAATAATAATAAATAAATAAATAAAATAAATAAATAAATAAATAAAAATAAATAAATAAATGATAAATAAATAAATAAATAAAATAAATAAATAAATATATAAAATAAATAAATAAATAAAATAAATAAATAAGTAAAATAAATATAGTAATCCCTTGACTATCGCAGGTGTTATGTTCCAAAACCCCCACAGTAGGTGAAAATCTGTGAACTAGAAACAATACTGTACAGTGTATTCATTTATTTTTATAATTTGTATATATCTATTTTATTATTTTTATATAAATTTAAGCTTTTATAATAAACTCTCCTCACACTCTTTTAACCTTTTCTATACTCTTAAACAATTTTTTAACTCAAACTTACTTTTTAGACACATCATTACGTATAAAAAAAAATAATAACAACAATATATTTGGTACACTCACCTGTGAAGATACTACAATCTGAACGATGATGACCATTATGATTAGCTGTGCAGTACTGAACAATGTAGGTGAAGATGGTGTATAGGAAGATTACAGCTAACAGCCTGACACATGCAGGCAGTGCAAGGGAAGGGTTTGCTTACATTTAGGAAAACTGATTGTACCACACACTGCCTATCCATAATTTTACACCATCTTTATCCATCCATCCTTTTTCATGAAAATGTACAAAAGCACCTGGTGGGAATTTTATTTTAGGTTTAGTTTTGCACTTGAAGATGAAGAACGTATTTTATTCATTGTACTGGTATATCACTGTCTCAGTTGTCTGGTGCTCACTGGCCTAAACTTCACCAAAGATGGTTTGGTAGTTTGGGTGTCATCTTATACCACCGTTATCAACTAAAAAACATTAAATGTGAACTGAAATTTGGGGGTCATCTTATATGAAAGTCGTCTTATCTGCTGAAATATATGTTAAGTTGAATCAAGGGTATACTCAACTCTATGAATTACAATAGTGTATTTTTATTTAGCAATTAATTAATTTTTAGCTAGAAAATTATTATTTTACCACAGAAGTTATTAAAATCTAAAAACCTATAAATATCTATCAGCCACAGAAACCCGCAATATACTGAGGAGTCAGTGATATAAATTTACATATATTAGCAAGAAAAATCCACGATGTACTGAGGGTATGATAGGTGAATCCGTGATAGTCAAGGGATCACTGTAAATAAGTAAATAATAAAAAAAAATAAATAAATAAATAAACAAGTAAATAAAATAAATAAATAAATAAAATAAATAAATAAAAATAACAATTAAATAAACAATATAAATGTATTAATAAATAAAATATAAATAAAATATATGAATAAATAAAATGCATAAATAAAATATGTAAATACATATATAAGAATGATAAACAAATAAATAAACAAATAAAAATAACAGAAACATGAAGCAATTACCGATAAGCCTTGAGGAGTACAATGCGATCAGAAGCTGCCCACTCAGTAACAAGTGGGATGACTGATGCCAACTTAATATGGAGGTTGAAGGCAGACTCCCATTCTGGCTCATACTCCATGTGAGTGCCCACCTGCCGCACCATTGGATCCATGCTCTGTAGTTTTAAGTGGATATATAATTAAAATGATATTATCTATATCTAAATGATGAAAATGATAATTGGGAAACCAAGAAGTGTAACAGCAAGCAATGATGTCTCCAACTCACTCACTTGCATCATGCTTAAGAGACGCAAGAGGAGGCTGTAACCATGAAGAAATCCTTTCCGTAGATCATCAGTCCAGACTTCTGGCTTCACCCCCAGTAGATACTTGAGGTCATACAGAATGTACTGGATGCGCCGGAAGGAGGAAGTGTTGGAGCTGCGATGTTCTAGAGCAAGTTTATCTAAAACATGAAAAGATGGATAGAATGGCCTTTTTTTTTTATTTATCTATTTATTTTTTTATTTTTTTAAGACTGAGGTTCCCACCTCTATACATATTTCCCTAGAGTAAGGTTAACACGTAAAGTAAATGAGAAGATTGGTAAGAACAGAAGAGGAGTGATACTGTTGGTGATGCCAGTACAGTAGGGTGTTTTGGAATGAGAGATTTTGATATGAAATGGATGGGTGAAAGTGAATTTTGATAAGTTCGGGTATTTGTGGAAGCATGTGTTTAGCACTTTAGCACTAAGTGAGAATGAAGGGAAAGCTCACAAAAACTACACTTATGATTGCAGAATTTTGGAGTAAACTTAAATATAGCATTATTTGGGGATTTGAATGCTAGAATTGGGGTGTTCACTATGGTCTGGAAAAAACTGCCAGATTTACCAGCTGACTGAATTTTACACATAAAACAGTCAGCTGGAAAAAAATCTTTACATCATTTGTGTTACCAAACCAACAAATAAAATATAAGGAACATTTTTAGCCACCATCATCAAGCAGAGCAAGAAATATGGCAAAACGAGCTAAATGCTAAGCACATTGTCTCAAGTTTGGGATGTATCATCACCTTGGGAGGAATACTATTTTTCCTCTCTATATGACCTTACTTTATCCATTTAAGTTATACAGTTAATATACCTGTGTATAAGTCCTGGCAAATATGAAACAAACAACCATATTTTGATGCCAAATCTTAGCGGAACACTGGTGAAGATTGTCTGTTGACATTGTGTCTCCCAATGTCTTCCCTGAGTTGTTGTTTTCTTCTTTGGAAATACAATTCATCCTTTCACACCTTGGTTCTTCTTTCCTGATATGTTCATGCAAACAACCACAACACATGTACCAACTAGGGTTTTACAACAGCAATACAAACTCATATCTTCCGCCTTGGGTTTGTTGGGTATTTTGGAGAAGTTGGTGTGTCTGATATTGGCCAGTCCTTTCATCTCTGTACTGTTTAGGCCAACATAATATCCTGTCAGCACAAATAATACTTGCTCAACTCTTTTGGGGATTTGCCAGATAAAACATTAATCCCTATAGAAACTAGTGGAATATGTTTCAATCTAAATATGTAGCAGGAGACTAGAAATAAATGTGAAAACACTGAAAGCCTAGTTATAAGTAATTAGCATATGATACCTGTTCTGCAGAGTGTGCATCATCAAATCCTGTGGATACTGCTGGCATAAACACTTAGGATCAATGTTTTGTAGCACTTAAGTACAGTACATCAAGATGTATCACAAGAGGTGATTTTAGAATGTGCTCCTCTAGAAAACTATGGGGAGCACTGGCTGATCCCTACATTAATACAGCCAACAATCACAGGCAACTCAGCCCATAGTGAATGCCCCAATTGGGAATGCTTCACTTGAATGCATACCCAAGCTTAGATATATTCAATCTACACCTAAGCTTAAATTTACTCAATCTTTTCAATAATAACAAGGGACTTTTTTGTATCCAAATTAAGAAACCTGGGGAAAAAAAAAGGGGCGACAAAGAAAGGAATAACCTGAACATGTGACCTGCCAAGTGAAAAATCTGCATATATATCTAAAGTAATATGTATGTGACACAGTAATAGCTAATCTAATTTTTCATAAAAAGACCTAGTATAACAAAATATATGAATGTCTATGCACCACATTATTTATATCAAAGTCTGTTGGTGTTCTCTGTTTTTATTTTGTCTTTCTTTTGATCTATCTTCTCATGAGAGTGATGAAAAATTATTTCAAGCTGAAGTATAGTGCCCCAGTCACAATTTCCTGTCTGGACATTTTTGAGAGTTAGGAACAAATGGAATGAAACTGCCTTCAAAGTACATACAAAAAATAGACTAGTAAGGATATATATAAAGGACTACACTTACTGTCCTTGAGTTTCTTGTCACATTCAGAGAGGAATGTGTTGAGGAGACGTGCCAGCACATCCTCTTCGGCTACCAGCATGTGAGCAATGGTAGGCATGGTAAACAGTTGCACACCAAGAGAAGCCACTGATACTGAATGGTCATGGTCATCAAGAATGAAATCCTTCATCATCTTGCTGTAGTGTTTGGTGAATGTCTGAAAAATAATGATGGAAGGCACTCCATTATCATCAATTTACATAAAAGTTTTTCTTTTGCTATCCAGTAACTTTTTGGCAGCTTTCATCTTGATAACCATATGAATTTTATTTGTAAAGTGATTACTTTAACATACCATGCCATTTTCATGAAATATTATTTTCTTATTATTCTTTCAGAAAAAAGTGTAAAATAAAATACAAATTTTCAGGGTATTCCCTATACAGCATAATTACTCAAAGCATGCAACATTACTAAAAGTATCCTACCCTGGCAAACATCTTTTTGCTCTCTTGATCCATGAGCATTCCAGAAATAAAGAGACGATGCCACTGCACTCTAGCTGTCTTCCACATTTTGGTGTCTGTCCAGATGATGCTCTCAACAATAGTCCCTCCATCCTGCAATATAAAGATCCAATTAGTTTTATATTTGCAAATCTCAAGCCAGGAATTTTGAAACATTTATTGAGCATCTTAACATCTGAGGCTTTGCAAAGAAAATGACACAAAAGTAGTTTTTTATAAGCCAGAAATCCTGTACAAAGTTATGGATGGAATTATTGTAATTCCATATGGAGAATGACACACAGCACTACTTTTATGGAACCTTTCATGGAGAATGATACACAAGTGTCATTTTAAAGAATTCCACACAAAAACATGTAAAATTATACACAAGCGCTGTTTTTTATTAAGTGCCAGAAATTTTGTTTTAGTTATAGGTAAAACGATGCTGATTCTATTTCTTTTGTTTTCTTAAACATATGGGTAAAATGCTGATTGCACTGTTTGAAAGAAACTGGTATCCTCAAAAAACCATTTCCTTCTGGGAACAATTAGCTCATACCTTTGTAGTCTTCATTTATTACTATCTCTGTCTATATACCAATCCAGCAATCCCAAACAGGGTGGCCCAGACAAGGCACCACAAACTCACACACATCACTCACACTCCTAGCCCCATTGGCCCCTGGAATAGTCTCGTGGCCCATTGTACAACATACAAGGAACATAGGTACAGCACAGCTGACCATACACATCCATAGCAAGGCCAGACAGAATACACCAGTTTACCCCTGCTCCTTCATAATGAGACTGTTCCCTATCCAGCAACAACTTCAATCATGAGAACACAGCAGATGCAGGGTACTTCCTATGGAGTGCCCTGCACTGTAAATCAGTCTCTATACTAATGGGCCCTGCCAAGTGTGCCCACTCCATCCTGCAATATACAGATGCAATTAGTTATTTTTGTGTGGAATCCCAGGGGTCGACGAGACCATGTCATTCATGCACTCACCACTGTCACTCTCTATTCACTTCTATCATGCACAGTTGCTCTTGATGCAGTCATTACTCTCATTCAGTGCTCTCTTCACACAATTCGTCCACTCCAGATGTGGCTTTCCTCTTACCTTTCACTATGCATGTCTCACATACCTTATTGATGATATCACTGAAGATTAGTCTGAAAGTCTGTGCAGACTCCAGAATGTTATGCAGCCAAACTAATAGTCTTGAAGCAAAGATCTGGTGAGCTATGATGTATGTTTCCATCACCTGTAAATGAATACATAATCACTATACATTTTTACAACAGTACATACCAGGGTTGGTATTAATCCACCCCCCTCAAAAAAAAAAAAAAATAAATAAATAAATAATAAAATATAAATAAATAAATAAAATAAAATAAATATATAAAATATAATAAATAAATAAACACATAAATAAATAAATAAATAAATAAATAAAAATAAATAAATAAATTTTTTTGGGGGGGGTGAAAGGTCTTTAAAAATATATTACATATAAAAATATAGCTTAAATCATATTAATAAATAAGGTCTATATATGTATAGACAATTCCCTACTTGAAGCAGCAGCTTTCCTACCTATATCTCTAACAAAAGCAACATCCATCATCTTTTTTTTATGGCAACTTTCATGGGCTAAATCTGCCTTTGACATGAATCTTGGGCCTACTTTCTTCCCCCCTCCATATCCCCATTCCTTTCCCTCTCCCCATCCACCATGCTTCTCATACCTCCTTCATCATACATATATACCTAACCTAACCTAAATACATACATACATACATACGCACATACAGAAAGAAAGAAAGAAAGAAAGAAAGAGAGAGAGAGAGAGAGAGAGAGAGAGAGAGAGAGAGAGAGAGAGAGAGAGAGAGAGAGAGAGAGAGAGAGAGAGAGAGAGAGAGAGAGAGAGAGAGAAAGGGGAGGCTTAGATGGAGGAGAGAGGGAGGGGGTATGAGAAATGTAGAAACAAGGAAGAGAGTGGGGATGGGGAGACAGACATGGAGTGAGGTTGAGAAAAGTGTGGCTTAATTGACATGTCACGGCTTCTGGCCTATGATATTTAACTATTAAAATCCCTTGAGTTGACATGGGGCTTCAGCTAAAAATAAGGGTAGGAAGGCTGCTTTATCAAGTAAGGAGCCGTCTGTAAGTAAAGGATGTAACACGAGTTTCAGTGGATATTGCCAGAGGTGAAAGTATGGGTTATTCTAAGTGGAAAAAGTTCTATGCACATGTGCATTTTGAGGCATTGTTTAGCCATGGCATGAAATTCAAGTGTAGCCTGGCAACAGATACAACAGCTGGGTCAGGTGGGTATCCATGGTGAGGATCTGAAATTGTGAATAATTCAGTTATGATTTCTACATTATCCCAAAACGAGATGAGTGACAACAATGAACCAATACCAATTACTAATAAACATTACACAATGATAGTATGGATGTAATTAATAACAAATAAAATGATAGGCTGTGTGGCACCATGCACTGCCCAGGCAGGGAGTGGAAAGGAGTGAGGCTATCAGCAAATCAGCTGATTGTTAGTCAGATCACAGTTTCCTTCCGAGACAGTGACAGTGAATACATTCAAACTGTATTGCATAATGTTAAGTGTGTGGACATAGTGTTTCTCTGCCATGGTTACCTGCCTGGCCCAGCTGTCGTATCTGTTGCCAGGCCACACTTGAATTTCACACTACAGCTAAACAATGCCTCAAAATGTAGATGTGCATAGAGCATTTTCAACTTAGAATAACCTGTACTTTCACCTCTGACTATCTTCAGAAACTCATGTTACACCCTGTATACATAAAAGATATAAAAGTAGTTAAGCCTGATCCATTCATTTCTTGTACAGTACAAGTTAACACAGGCTTTGTCCAACTGGACCAACCTGTATCAACATGATTCCTAATACATGTCTTAAAGGAATCTACAACCATACTGATAAACATTTTTACATGTATTCAGCTCTATTTACAAACAATCCATATGTTTAAGTCCGTAAAATAATAAGCTCATGACAATATAAATCTTTATATAAAAAGAATACCAAGCTTCTTTTTAACCCTTTAAGCTTGATTTCTCTTCTACAAGTACTTAGCAGAAATAAGTAGCTGAAAGAAAACACTCACCTGAACTTTGAGAGGCTTTACTCCTCCTCTTGAGGTCTGTTTCTCCATCGTACTCTTGGTTTGGGAACAATTCTGGAAATTTGAGCATTTAACAATGCACCGCCCCTCCCTATCTATACTTGTGGCAAAGGCTACAGCATCCTTCTGGCTGCAACTTATTGCTTTCTCCAGGGTACCGATTACCTGTGAAAGCAATTAATATCCAGATGCACTATTAACATATCAACATAGGCATTTAGCAGTTATGAGATATTCCTTTAAGTTATATACTTGATCTAGAAATATATAATCAATCTTTCATTTCACTGATAATGAATTATGCACATCTAATTAAGAAGAGGTATGAGGAAGGGGAGATGCTACTTATTAATGGGACAATGGTGTGCTTATGAAAATGGAGGAGTCAGACAACAGGAAATATCAAGTTATGGCATTTTACCTGGACTACCTGTATCCTTATTAGTACCTATAAAATCATTAGAATATACAATTATACAGATAGCATATCTAAGGTTACAATTTCACATATCTGTATACACTGGGGGTCACTCTTCATCTACAAGTCAGGATATCAAGCATATCTTGTAGCGTAACTCATACCCCTCAAAATATTTAATATTTGGCAATGAAAATGTGGTGGGAACACTGAATTTAACTAGAATCAGTAAAAAGTCCTTACCTGGTCATAAGTGTGCGTCTCATCATTGTACAGCATGGTAACGTACGTGTCTTTAATATCATAAAGACTAGAAAGATTGGTGGGCTCTCGATCTGATTCACGGATCTCTAAATCTTTGGGAATAGAAAACCCTTCCTCATAAGTGAGCAGCTCCTTGGCATAAGCAAGGATGCAGTCAAATATAAGATGGATCCGCTCCACCTGTGGAGAGAGAGAGAGAGAGAGAGAGAGAGAGAGAGAGAGAGAGAGAGAGAGAGAGAGAGAGAGAGAGAGAGAGAGAGAGAGAGAGAGAGAGAGAGAAACTTATTTATAACATGATTATGATGCAAATTAGATAATGAATACCAAGGATTTCAACATGTAAAGCACTAGAGAACTGGCATAATGTCTTACCATATCAGGGGGTATCTTTTCTAGGGGGTTTTTGGACTGCTGCACCATTTGCCCCTTAACATGAATATCACAGAAGACATCGGTTTTCCAAGCTTCCCGGTCACCACAGTCACAATAGCCGCCCCCAGAAGAGGTGCTGATCTTGTATCTGTTGTGTGAAAGAATATCATATAGGTTATACATGCCATCAAAAATATGTTAAACTGAAAATTTCCTTGGTTTTCTCTCTCTCTCTCTCTCTCTCTCTCTCTCTCTCTCTCTCTCTCAGGCAATTATATTTATTACATATAAATAAAACAAAAGATCATAAGTAAAAACTCTGACACCTACAGGTACTTTCTAATAACATTCCAGTTACTAGACAAAGGTGGGTATAATGTAATCTAAGTTGTCACTCAAACTTAGGGCACAGAAAGTAGGACAGCATCTTGCAGCCTTTATTCCTCCCTCCCTCCCACCTCTCTCTCTCTCTCTCTCTCTCTCTCTCTCTCTCTCTCTCTCTCTCTCTCTCTCTCTCTCTCTCTCTCTCTCTCTCTCTCTCTCTCTTCAGAAGTTAATCCAAAGACCCAAGGGAATGATAACCTCTCTCAACCCTCCACCTGTGCCACCCATGGTGTGTGTGTGTGTGTGTGTGTGTGTGTGTGTGTGTGTGTGTGTGTGTGTGTGTGTGTGTGTGTGTGTGTGTGTGTGTGTGTGTGTGTGTGTGTGTGTGTGTGTGTGTGTGTGTGTGTGTGTGTGTTATATTGTAAAAATTGTCCTGAACATTTAGGTATGAGAGAGAGAGAGAGAGAGAGAGAGAGAGAGAGAGAGAGAGAGAGAGAGAGAGAGAGAGAGAGAGAGAGAGAGAGAGAGAGAGAGAGAGAGAGAGAGAGAGAGAGAAGGGGGGGGATGGGGGGCTTAGATGGAGGAGATAGGGAAGAGACATGGGAAATGTAGAAACAAGGAGGGAGTGGGCATGAAGATGGGCTGAGAAAGGTGTGGCACATCACAACTTCTGGCCAATAATATTTAGCTATTAAAGTTCCTTGAGTTGACATGTGGCTTTAACTAAAAATAAGGGTAGGAAGGCTGCTTCATCAAGTAGGGAACTGCCTCTACATATACATAAAAAGAAATGTAATGGTAGTCAAGCCTGACCCATTCATTTCCTGTACAGAACAAGTTAACACAAGCTTTGTCCAACCAGACCAACCTGTATCAACAGGATGTGAACAAGTGTCTGTCCTTCAGATAACACTGCAAACCTTGTTTCACTCTAGATTTTTTTAATTGCTTATTTAAACTGATTTACATATGAATATGAGAAATAAACAAATTTGTTTCACCCTAGATTACTTTTTAATTGCTTATTTAAACTGATTTATAAATGAATATGAGAAATAAACAAATAAATAAACTTCTCCCTCCCACCCCCCAAAAAAAAATACCTCCCTACATTTTATTTTTTACCTGTGTTTTTTACAACCAAGTTTAAAACATGGGTTATTCTATTCCACTGATCTGTTTAGAACAGAAACTGCTGTGCCATACTGTACCTATGTTTGCTGTGAGCTGAGTTCTTGAAGCAATCTGCACACAAGACACAGGTGGGGTCCATGCCACAGTCCCGACACCCGTATGTGGGATCCCCATTCTTAAACACTCGGCCACACAGGGAAGGAGGGTTATCTAGTTGCTTAACCATCTGAGGAAGAACAAGAAATCCTGTTATTCATCCAAAATTGAATCAATATCTCATTATATATACAAATGAAAACTTTAAATGCATTTTTTTGCTCGACTATATTTTTCAGCAAATGACTGCTTCATTAGAGGAATGGATACAGAGATTTAAGAATCATCATGGCATCATGTAATATGTATGCAGTGAAGATGATTTCTCAGTTTATTGTTTTCCTCCCTTTAGATTTCAATGGTATTATGCTGGACTTTTAAAACTGACACACATGTTTTGGAATTCATTATAATGAAGAATTACTGTATCAGTGAGAAGTGCATATTATATGCAGGCAAAACCAAATAAATAAGAAGCAAGGCAGCAACCACAAACCTGGTACACCTGAGTTGGATCACCTGCACACATGAACCTCTCCAATGGGTCAAACAGCATCTTTTGGGCCTGCTCTTCATCAAATAATATTCTCAAACAATTACAGTTTGGCTGAAAATAAAATGACAAGTTACCATCACAATTATTAGAAAGCTAATGTAAATTGAAGTTACAATCACACATTAAAGATACAAATAAGATCTTTACAATAGGGAATGCATTACAATACATAGAAATATGAAAACTTTCACAAATAAATATATGTCTTTTGTAAAAATATCAATGAAACACTGCAGACCCAAACTATGCCAAAACTTGTCACTTACTGAAGGTGAGTAAATTTCAGGAACTTTAATCCGCCAGTAATCTCTGACATTGAGGGCAGAGAAACGACCCTCCTTGTGGAGGGCATCCCACCGCTCCACCAATTCTGCCACTGTGGGATCCATCATGTCATCCTCAGCCTGCAATAAACAACATGTTATGTCATGATTATCTTTAGCTCATACTGTCTACTTTATATTATGTTAATTCCTCCACAAATAATAAACAACAACTATCTAGTAAACGAGTCAATGAACAAATACACATCCCTTGAATTACCCCATTATGTATTTATATACCTATCAAAACCAAGGTTACTGTGGGTCTTTGCAAACTTTTATAATCCATCTCCCACCTAAACAATATTCAGGTGACATGGATTCCCTCACAAACCAACCATATACACTACCCAGTCAGTCATCCTCACCACCTTGCCAGCCACCAACACCACCCACACATTCCTTTGAGGTGTTTATGTTCAAATTACTATAAATGACTCATGATAAAGTAGACTGTTCTGCTGTTTTCACTGTAATTAATTATTTATTGACTTTTATGTGAAAATGTGTATAAAGAGAAGACATGGGATATGGTTAGAGTATCTAAAATGAAATACTTGAAGCTAAATGCACATCAAGAGCAAAAAAAAAAAAAAAAAAAAAAAAAAAAAAAAAAAAATATATATATATATATATATATATATATATATATATATATATATATATATATATATATATATATATATATATATATATATATATATATAAAATAGAAAGGAAAGGATGGTACAAATATAAAAGCATATGTGAAGACACGTCAGAGGAGAATTCCTGAGCATATCCAGGAAAAAAAAAAAAAAAATACAGTTAAGAAAAGAAGGAAATTTAAGTCCCAAGTAATATTAATGTCATACTGTATTTGGCAAACATCTAGATTATGCTATGCAGTTCTAGTTCCCATATTGCAGGAAGGAAATAGAATCAGTACAAATGAGAATGACTAAAAAGATCCAAGGGACGAAAAGTATTCCCTATGAAAGAAAATCGAAGCATTTTTAAATACTGTTCCTAAGAGAAGTCTTTAAATGGTACATAAGATATAACAAGGATGACAAGCAAAATTGTCAGGATTAGTACTTAGGATAGAACAAGATAAAATTGGTTCAAGCTTGATAAAATTAGATTTAAAAAGTGGATAGGAAAGAACAGGTTCTTAAATAGTGGTAGATGAATGGAATAGACTTACTATCATACAAATAGTGCCAAGTCATTAGAGAGCTTTCAAAGAAGATAAGACAAATGCATGAATGAGGATGACAGGTGGAAATAGGTATGTTTCAAGTGAGGACTGCCACATTACTGGTGGCTTCTTGCAGCTTCCCTTATTTTCTATGTTCTTATGTAAAAGAGGGAGCACAATTACTTCATGAAGACACTAGTGATATACAATTACAGTATATGAAAATGATCAACCACATCTCAGGTTAATTAATTTTCCTTTCCTTGACATTCCATAATGTACTCTTTTCTTCTACATAAAACAGGCATCTGTCAGAAAGCTCATTTCCACGGCTTCATGTTTCATCCTGTGTCCAGATAATATATATATATATATATATATATATATATATATATATATATATATATATATATATATATATATATATATGCACACACAGTCGAACCTCGGTTAACAAACACCTCCCTTTTCAAACAAATCAGTTTTTGAACAAAATTTTGAACTCATTATTGCTTCAGTTGCAGTACCATAATTAAGTTCTAAAACAAAGTTACTTGATTTAAAATATTAAAATACATACCAAAAGCTGCTGTTTACTACTAATTTATAGTTTCTATAAATATTTACTTCAGTTTATATATTTGGAGGAGACACAGTGTAAGACAGTAATTCAATCTTTGAAATAAGGTAAATGTGATCCCACTGAAAAGCCTCGATGTAAACAAACAGTTTTTGGCACTGAAGAGTTATCCCAAACCATCTGTGGCTCTCATGATGACCCCCAATGCCATCACTGCTGCACAACTGCATTCTTCCATTAGCTTTTCCCAGCAGCAAGATGTCTAAGTGTTATGATCACCTTCATTTTGGTGGTAAGTGGGTTGCTCCTCTCTGTTTCCTTCTGTAAGGCTTCCCTCACTAGATTGGTGACAAAGAGAATACCTGCACAGTCTAAACAGAATCTTCTGATGAGTTCTGTGTCACTAAGTTCATTCAATACATCCTTTCTGGATAACTAATTTGTGAGCTGGAGATGTTGTGAAGCAGCCAACTTGGCTGTGGGAGCATCTGTCATAAGCCGCAAAGGCAGGGTAAACTGGTGTCTGAGAATGGATTAATTCCTATGGAGAAAATAATTTCAGTTATCGAACATTTCGGATTTCAAAAGGCATTCAGGAATGAAATAAGATCAAGAACCAAGGTTCCAATGTATGCATGTATATATATATATATATATATATATATATATATATATATATATATATATATATATATATATATATATATATATATATATATATATACTTCATGCCACCTATTAAAATTCTTTGCAATGATGTTTTCCATGCCCTCGCTGGCCTAAACCCTCGGAAGGCTTATGGACCTGATGGGATCCCTCCTACTGTTCTCCGAAACTGTGCCTCCGTGCTTGCACCTTGCCTAGTCAAACTCTTTCAGCTCTGTCTGTCAACATCTACCTTTCCTTCTTGCTGGAAGTTTGCCTACATTCAACCTGTTCCTAAAAAGGGTGACCGTTCTAATCCCTCAAACTACCGTCCTATTGCTTTAATTTCCTGCCTATCTAAAGTTTTTGAATCTATCCTCAACAGGAAGATTCTTAAACATCTATCACTTCACAACTTTCTATCTGATCGCCAGTATGGGTTCCGTCAAGGCCACTCTACTGGTGATCTTCTGGCTTTCCTTACTGAGTCTTGGTCATCCTCTTTTAGAGATTTTGGTGAAACTTTTGCTGTTGCATTGGACATATCCAAAGCTTTTGATAGAGTCTGGCACAAAGCTTTGATTTCCAAACTACCCTCCTACGGCTTCTCTCCTCTCTCTAACTTCATCTCAAGTTTCCTTTCTGACCGTTCTATTGCTGCTGTGGTAGACGGTCACTGTTCTTCTCCTAAATCAGTATATATATATATATATATATATATATATATATATATATATATATATATATATATATATATATATATATATATATATATATATATATATATATATATATATTGTGATGTTACCTTATCTAACATAAACTAAAGCTAACCTAACATAATGGTCATAACTTGTCCTAAATATGATCTAAATCAATTAGATTTTATGAGATACCTGAATGTAAATATTAAAAATTGCACCAATATAAATGTCACTCTCTTCTAGTAGCCTAAAATTCAACAAATTGCAGTCTTTACTAGGGATGTACTGATACCAAAATTTTGACCAATACCGATATCCCAATATTTGACCAACACCGATACCTGTGCACTTAATTTTTTCATACAACAATTCCAGTGGTTAAAGGGCAATATCAAATGGAGAGAGAGAGAGAGAGAGAAAAAAAAATGTAATCAGTGCTGGCCTGAAAGACAAAGGTGTCCAAAGTAATGAATTTCTTTTTATGAAGTTTGTTATTAATAAGGTTAGGTCCCTTGAAGACATAGGCAAAAAAAAAAAATAAATAAATAAATAAATAAAATCAGATAGAAGGTAGTGAAGTGATAAATGTTTAAGAATCTTCCTGTTGAGGATAGATTAAAAAACCTTAGATAAGCAGGAAATTAAAGCAATAGGACAGAAGTTTGAGGGACTGGAATGGTCACCCTTTTTAGGAACAGGCTGAATGTAGGCAAAATTCTAGCAAGAAGGAAAGGTAGATGTTGACAGACAGAGGTGAACGAGTTTGACTTGGCAAGGTAGCAAGCATGGAGGCACAGTTTTGGAGAACAATTGGAGGGACCTCATCAACTTCATAAGCCTTCCAAGGGTTTAAGCCAGTGAAGGTATGGAAAACATCACTGTGAAGAATCTTAATGGTAATGTGAAGTAGTCAGAGGGTGGAGGAGAGGGAGGAACAAGCCCTGAATCATCCAAGGTTTTTAGCAAAAATTTTGAGTGAAGAGTTCAGCTTTAGAAACAGATGAGATGGTAGTGGTGCCATCAGGTTGAAATAAAGGAGGGTGAAGTAAAGGGTGAAATAAAGGAGGATGAAGTAGCAAAGTCATTGGAGGTGTTTTTGGCTGTGCAAGAAGTTATGAGAGGAGCACAATGTTTAAGATCTTGAAAGATTTTGACACTTACTATTAATGAAGGAGTTTTTGGCTAGTTGGAGAACAGACTTAGCATGATTCCAGGCAGAAATAAAAAGCACATGAGATTCAGGTGATGGAAGACTTAAGTACCCTTCGTATTCTTTGTTAAGTAAGAGCATTTATGTTCATGTCATCAAAATTACATTCAAGGGGGAATCAATATTGAAAAATTTTAATTGCTATTCAGAACAGAATGGTTAAGAGCATCTCCCTAAAAATAGCAGAATGTAAAAAATTCAGACTATCATATATTGTCAACAAAAAACTATACTAGAATCATGTGGCTCACAAGGAATTAGTTTAGAGAGAGAGAGAGAGAGAGAGAGAGAGAGAGAGAGAGAGAGAGAGAGAGAGAGAGAGAGAGAGAGAGAGAGAGAGAGAGAGAGAGAGAGAGAGAGAGAGAGAGAGAGAGAGAATCACATACAAGGAGCAAAGGCAGAACACAGTGGATGTTACCCTTGTACAATCCAGTATTGTGCTACAGATTTGCAGAGAACCTGCAGAGAGTAAGCCTATGCATTGTCAAGGTGGAGCTGCTAGTGATCTGCAGCATTCATTACTGGTCTACCAGGCAAGGGGGTTTAATACTTTGCATTTTTTCTTTTTTTTTCTCCTTTCCTTGAACCAGCAAAATCAAAACCTTAACCAGTGTACACTTTTTTCCCTACAAGTTATACAGCATCTCATATACTCCATAAAAATTCGTTTGACCCAATTTTGTGCATTTTTTCTATTCTTTCAAATGCATGGCAGCAAAAACAGATACAACAAAAACAAGAACAAGAACAAGAACAACAACACACACACACACACACACACACACACACACACACACACACACAATGTGGACAAAGAAGGTTTAATAAATTTAGACACACAGAGTACAAGGGGACACAATAGGAAGTTGAAGAAAGTTAACTGTAGAAGAGACATTAAGAAGCATAGTTTTCCTCACAGAAGTGTGAACAAATGGAACAAACTCAGTGAAGACACTGTAAATGTCGAAATTGTCAGTGCTTTTAAAACCAATAGAGATGGGATACTATGAAATTACTCCCCTCCCATAAACAACTTGGTAAATACTAGATAAACACACACACACACACACACACACACACACACACACACACAATTGAGACCAGTGACATGACAATCATTACATCACATGGTCAACATGTAAGCCCAAATAAAGTGTGTAACATGACTCATGGCCAATTACAACAGTATGAAACCAGTCTTAATACCTACTTTTTGAAAACACCTCGTATGTGTACCAACAGATTAGATAGGGGCTTGATCAACATTTCAAATGATGCACCACAAACTCTTATCTAACCAACTCATGAGCAAGCCATCTGGGAGCCTTTGTCATGAGCCAGTAGCTGCATGACCTTCATACTGATGGGTCTATAACAATGCACAAGCCTGTTACATAAAACCATTTCATATAATTGCTATTCACTTGATCACTTATTTTTCTGGGGCTACTAATACTGCAGAGAATTAAAGAGTATCTATAATTAATGTATATCAATACAATAATGACTCAATTTTCCCCATGATCCACATCATAACTACATAGTGTTTATATTTGTGTTGATAAGTTTTCTGCTGTTTATAGTAATTTTCATGTTAGTTTCAGATCTGCTTCATCCCCAATGAATAGTTGCTAACACTGGAACATCAGCCTGAGGATCATTTCAACCTAAAACCACATACTTGATTCTCTATTAATAATAAAAATTTACATCCTAATTTAAAATACTCTCAGTTCCCTACTAAACAAAAATAAACCCTAATAAAGAAAAATTACAGGCAAAACAAAGAGAACAAAGAGAAAATTTATCAGTTGTCACTTTACTAAACTTTTCTTGAATAAAATAAAATTGTGTGATCTCTATAATTATAGAGAAAATTTATCAGTTATCACTTTGCTAAACTCTTCCTTGAATGAAATGAAACTGTGTAACCTCAATAAGTGAGAGAGAGAGAGAGAGAGAGAGAGAGAGAGAGAGAGAGAGAGAGAGAGAGAGAGAGAGAGAGAGAGAGAGAGAGAGAGAGAGAGAGAATCTTTTAACAAATGACAGCTCCAGTGTTTCCAAGATTTTTCTTTTTTTTTTCTTTTTTTTTTTTTTATATTTAGCTTGAAATTTATTTTAGGGTTACAATGTAATTAAGCGTAATCTATCAAGTTACTGGTGGAAATGTGAGGATCAGGAGGCAAGGTGGATGCTTGGTCAACATATGAAAGATGGTGGTGCACTGGGAGAGATTAAGAAAGTGGAAGTGTTCTATATTATGAGGTGCAAATTGATCATACTTGTACCAATGTGAACTGTGATGCCTTGCATGTAGAATGTTTATGGTAAATTGTCTATAGAACTGTAATGGTTTTGCCACATCAATTGATATACCAACAGTGTCCTTGTAACAAAATAGTATTTCTCATATTTCCCCCCACAATATATATATATATATATATATATATATATATATATATATATATATATATATATATATATATATATATATATAGTTAGATATATTCCTCACTTATCTCCTAATACAAATTCCTCTCTCTTTCCCCAACAAAATAATATTCTTTATTCACTACTCTCTAATACAAACTAATATTCCTCTCATTCCCTCCCAAAACACACACACACACACACACACACACACTCACACAGAAAAACCACACACAATATTCCTCACTCCAGCACAATACCAACCCTCTCACTTCCCTCTTTCAACACAATAATATTCCTTTCACTCCTACTCCCAAGACAAAGATATAGTACTCCTCTCCAACACAAAAAAAACAATATTCCTCACTCCTCGTCGCATTCCAGTCTCCTCCAGCAAGCAGACACGTCCAGCGAATCCGAAAGCGATAGCACGGTGAGAGTGAAAACTGCCACAGGGGAATTTGGGGAGGAGAAAATCCGACGACAAGGAGAGAAATTCCAAGTTACAAAAATTACACTGAACACCAGATCACACAATCACCCCTTTCAGTGTCCTTCCTCAACTGGTTCACACACGCCCCACTCCTGTCTGAAGTAAGGTGGCAGCGAGGTGTGGTGGGCGCAGCGACAGTGTACACCCACGAGTAATGACGCAGCGAGACTTACACTTTCAGCCCCAACAACAGACAGTCACTTCACTTTCCCTGCTGCTGCTCCCAGATGATCCACCACGACCCGCACGAAATCCACACCAGTATTTTGTCACTAGTTTGATTCAAGGTTTTAATATATGTGTAAGAAAGGTAAAAATATTTACGGTAAACATAATTAATATGTAAAAATTATTGGATCAATGTGTTGAGCATATAAACAAAAAATAAGTACAAATGTACATGATAAACAACTTTTTTTTTCTGTAACGACTGATGATTTTACTATTGTGCGTCTAAATACAGTACAAATATTTAGAATAAATATATAAATGAACCAACCGATTAATATGTAAGTATATAGCCAAATACTTAGCATGAATCACATGAATCATTTCTTGTTATTATTGGCCTTTTTGTCTCACTCACCACTTTCACATCACACACATACTAATATATTAGTGAACAAGTAAATGAGTTAATTAATAAGCATCTCTCTTCACACAGAACAAAAATTAATAGGTAAATAAACAAATGTACCCGGAAATTACTACTACCTACTTATATCACCATTATTTCCCAACACACACACACACACACACACACAATGAAGAATCTTGCCACTCACAGTCCTTCAGAAATGGATTTTTCTTGTATTTAGGTCCTTGCAGTAATTATATCTTCAACCTGAATAGAATATATGTATTCTTAAGACGAAAATAAAAGGAATGTCTTAGTTGCCGCGAAGTGTACGTACGAACAGCAGCCAATGGGAGACCAGGATATTACAAGCTCTCCTTTCTGATTGGCTACAGCTGGTCGGCTTCTTTGTTGACAGTATGCGTTTACTGAAGTGTTGGGGATGGTCGAGGCGAGACGCAGAACAACCAATGGGTGGCCAGGGTAATATACTATCGCATTTCTGATTGGCTACAGCTGGTTATAGCCCTTATTGACAAAATGTTCCCAAGAGATGTCAACAATGAACATGCACAAAAGAAAATGTAATACATTTGGTGAAATCTGGAATGCAAGACAGTGAAGACACCATATGTTCACAATATTATTATAAGTACACCGATGCTGGTAAAATATATTTGAGGGATTGATGTAAATGTCTTATTTCAACATTTTCCTTGCCTTGATATAACGCAAGATTACCTAATAGGCTGCTCTAGGATTTTTTGAGCTTGCTTTTCATCTAAGTACAAAAGAACAAGGCTGAATTTATGACATTACAGTCTGAAACAAACAAAGATAGGATTTGTGCAAGTGCGTCTTTTAAATACTTACTGTCGTATTTTGAATAAATCGTCGACTATTTTCACGTGTTACAACAAAGGACCGAGTGAGAGCTGGCTGGGTGTGGGCGAGGTGGGGCTGGCTGGGTGAAGGGGAGGGGGGGAGGGATTTCCTAATTATACCAGCGCGATCTTATAACATTATGTTGAAATCAACTACGTATGTGATAATGTACTACTACTAATACTTATGTTACTGCTGAAGATGATGTAATTTCTAGAACCATCTACCGCCACCAAAGCACTAATGACTCGAGGTACAGTCATCTAACCAGGGCGAGCCTTTTTTTTTTCACTCAACCTTCCACCTCTTCTGATCCTTAGTGGATTAACTTATTGGGATGTAAAAGCTTCTGTATGAAAGGCGGCGGTCGACTTAAAGAAAGGGGGATCAGCTAAAACAATTCACCTTACGGCTGTGCGTCTCTCTCTCTCTCTCTCTCTCTCTCTCTCTCTCTTTATATATATATATATATATATATATATATATATATATATATATATATATATATATATATATATATATATATATATATATATATATATATTTTTTTTTTCTGTTGCCCTTTGCCAGAGTCCCTCCTACATAATATATATATATATATATATATATATATATATATATATATATATATATATATATATATATATATATATATATATATATATATATATATATATATATATATATATATATATATATATATATATATATATATATGACGCTTTATCTATTTTTTTTTTTTTTCTCATGCATGGACCCTCTTCCTGGATTTTTCATTCTCTTATTCCTCCTCCCCTCCTACTATATTTTTTTCCCCTTTCTTTTCATTCCTTCTTCACACTGAGAATATTCATGTAATATTACATAAATTGTTTATGGTGTGTGTGCGTGTGTCATGACTACAGGTCCTCCTACATCCTTTTTTTTCTTCCTCCTCCTCTTCCTCTATTTCTCTTACTGTTCCTATCTACACGCCTATTGTCTAGGAACACCTGGGAATACCTGGAAAACACTGGAAATTACGCCATTGACATACTTGAAGCCATTGAAGAGTCCAACCATTTTGACTTAACAAGAATATATATATATATATATATATATATATATATATATATATATATATATATATATATATATATATATATATATATATATATATATATATATATATATATATATATATATATATATATATATATATATATATATATATATATATATATATTTTTTTTTATAGTTACCTAGAAACAGAAATAAACAATTCACTGAAAAAAAAAAATGTTGAAACCTGGGCACAATTAAATTAATTGAAAAGTCAGCCAATTTTGACTTAATGAGAATAAAAAAAAAAAGGAAAATTTCTTTTACAGTTTAAAGTTACTAGAACCAGAATAAAAAAAAGAAAGTAGAAAATAGGGTGTTGGAACCTTGACACGATTAAAAACAGTCTACAAATTTAATTTAACAGGAATGAAAAAAAATAAATAAATAAAAAAAATATGAGCTACTCTTTTTATAATCTAAAGTTAGTTAGAAGCTGAAATAAATAAATAAAAAAAATTGTTAAAATCTCAGATTTTAACAGGACAATAAATCATTCTAAAGTGTACATAGGGTAGGGGAGGGGAGGGATTTCCTAATTATACCAGCGCGACCTTATAACATTATGTTGAAATCAACTACATATGTGATAATGTACTACTACTAGATAGTAGATGTCCATTTCAGTGAAAGAAAACACTTAAAATCATTAAGAATCTTGAGAAACAATAAAAAACTTAATTAGAAACTGAAATGAAAAAAAAAAAAAAAAAAAAATATATATATATATATATATATATATATATATATATATATATATATATATATATATATATATATATATATATATATATATATATAAGTGTTTTCTTGCTTCTGTTAATTAAAATGCGTTGAATTTGCTTTTGTTTATTATATAAGAAAAAAAACGGTTTTCGGGTGTAATTTTTAAGAACCCATTTATATATATATATATATATATATATATATATATATATATATATATATATATATATATATATATATATATATATATATATATATATATATATATATATATATATATATATAAAAGGGTTCTTAAAAATTACACCCGAAAACCGTTTTTTTTCTTATATAATAAACAAAAGCAAATTCAACGCATTTTAATTAACAGAAGCAAGAAAACACTTATATATATATATATATATATATATATATATATATATATATATATATATATATATATATATATATATATATATATATATATATATATATATATATATATATATATATATATTTTTTTTTTTTTTTTTTTTATGAAGACCACTCAAGAACATGGTCGCCATTTTGCCTCAATTAAACCTTTATCACACCGAAGCCAGGCAATGGCATATATATGATCTGCAGACCTGCTTAGACATGTGGCTCCATTTTGTGACATATTTGGCTTATAATAAGTGAGAGATAATGCAAATAATGGTTGACATATAGGAACGACCTCACCTCAGCTGATTTTCTGCATATTGATGACCCTTCCTATATCAATATTTTGCTAAATTTCTATGTGTTTCCAGACTCGTATGTGAAAAAAAAAACTTTTCTAAGCTTTCTAGGCCTCTTACTGATAGACGTCTGTAAGGTCTGTGAGTAAAGCCATCCAAATAATGAATAATAAAGCTTAAATAAATGAAATGCTACAACTCGCCCAAAAGATATACAAATGACATCATCACACCAAGCCATACTGATTGTTTCATTCCCACCTCCCACTGTCTTTCCATCAATATCTAGCATATTTTCCAACGTTTTTCAGGGATTTCTAGGCTCAGGTGTGTAGATATTAGTAGTACATAGAAAGAAAGGAGGAATGGAGAACAATGTTCTGGTGAAGCTGGTAAGATTGACTCATGCAAAGTTGTCACTGCTGTACTCACCTTGAATAGTGATCCCTCTGGTTCTGTTTTGTGGTGTTTAGTTCAGTAAGAGGTGGAAACACTGATCTTTAGAGTGTCTGTGGTAAGACTGATGACTGAATGACCCACACTCTCTCCCCAGTGCCACCTCACCCTAAGCCCACTGCCTTTCACCCTACAGGGACTGGCAAGTGCAGCAAAAATTGGCATGTTAAATATCAAATTTATTATTTTAAAAGAAAGTTTAAAATTAGAGTAATAGTAATACTGCATAGGTAATGAAGGAAATATGTACTTTTATACACATATCACTATACATCCTCCAAATATGACTATTAGATAAGACTACCTAATATCCACATTCACCTGATCTCTTGTACACTTCCCACTCCCTACCTCTATGCAATATAAATTCTCAGTTCCCCACTTCCCTCCTAATATAAATCCTTGTTTTTCCACTTTCTTCCCTGCTAATGTAAATCCACTGGTAACATACCCAGTTATCTAACCAACTGCCACTCAGCTAATTACACAATAGTCTACTCATTACAATATATATGTTACAGTTTTTGTGACAGAGAGAGAGAGAGAGAGAGAGAGAGAGAGAGAGAGAGAGAGAGAGAGAGAGAGAGAGAGAGAGAGAGAGAGAGAGAGAGAGAGAGAGAGAGAGAGAGAGAGAGAGAGAGAGAGAGAGAGAGAGAGAGAGAGAGACTGTCCCATACTTCACGTGACCCCTCGTATTCCTAAGTTAAACAGCCTATTAAGGACTCAATAGTTTTGCTGTTTGAATTCTAGTATATTCCCATATAAAATAAAAAAAAATATATATAAATACATAAATTAATAAAATAAACAAATATATGAACCCATGCACATTTCTAACATTAAAATTTAACAATGATGCTATTCAAGAATTAATGTGTTTTAGATAGACATCAAATGTGTTTCCTGCACCACCAGCAAGTTCTTTCTGCTTTGAAAACTCTCAAATATGGCCACAACACTTCAACCCTGGTGGCAGCTCACACTGTCACTGCCTCCTGTAGCTCAAACATAATCACAATATAGATTCAACAACACATGAACTTGCTCTGTGAACTTTGTTGCACCAGATACAATATTGAGGGGGAGTAATTATTATTTGCCATGAGATTAATGTCTTTTGCTTGCTAAAATACATTTTTTAAATTTTTTATTTCTTCTCCATTACAATCTAAACCTTACTTTTGCCTGTGCATGGAAGAAATAAAGTAACACTTTAGATTCAAGTACAGAAATAGTCACTGATAAAGTGAGGCATCTCACACCCAATGAATGAAAATAACTAAAATAAATCAAAGTTGCCACTCAGAAATTAAAAGAAAATCTATCTAAATTTTTGCAATTCAAACTTTGACACAAGTATGTTTCATTGCATTTGGAGGACAAGATAAGGCTTGTTTTTTGTTTGTGCAATTCTCTCAAGCAAAATTACATACCTTCTGGAACTATTGTTGCAACAGGGTTTCATGGTGGTAGATAATAATTTTAATTAAAGTACAACAATCCACCTTGATGAGTGGATGAACCAATGAGGATCTGGATCAAGTGGATCTGGGCTCCTGGAACAAAACTGTTCTCAATTTGCTTCATGTGCCAGGAGTCAGTCACATTCAAGGAGTGGTTGTAGCTACACACCCCGCTCTCTCACTCAGCTTAGTTACACTTGAGGAGAGATCAGTTACATTCCTGCTCCCACTTAAACAGTTACACTGCAGCCAGCGTCCTGAGCAGTTCACTGCTCGTCCTTAATCAGGTTACTATTACTCCAGGCAGACACTCCACCCAAATTCCAGCTAAGTTTTTTTTTCTGAGAAATACTTAGCTTACCTTATATCTGCCTAAACAAAGATAAATAATTCATATAACCCTGGCATTGGGCCTTTTATGCTAATATGCCATATACCAATGGAAAAAAATAAGTTAGATGACTATTGCAGGATGTTGAAAGCAATTTTTTTTATTTAAACAAATAATACATCAAAATCACGCAAAGCTAATGTGGATAAGTATGTAGTTCTAATTGGGGGAAAGGGAAGAGCATAAAATGACAATCAATGATGTGGCTGAAAGTACCATTTGTACTTACATTATGTATGGTAGCACCAATTGGTATGTTGGCATGTACAGTGAAAGACACTCTTACTTTTTACATACCAAATTCAGTATATAATTGATCTCTCTCATCCTATCACTTCAACAGCAAAAGAGATACCAAGACTGAAATTGTAAGATGCTTAATGACACTTGTTACAGACTAACAAGCCTTGTGCTGGAGCATCATGTTCTTCTGCAGGTCTTCAACCACTAGATGCATAGATAAAATACACTTATTTTAAAAAGGAAATCAAACACTTTTATCTTTTCTGTTTTATGTTAAGAAATACATAATTACATCATAGAGAAGTAATGAAATAGACAAAGGATTGATGATTGTTGTTCTTAAATGATATATACAAGGGTGGTTCCCATGAAAATTTGAGAATAGCTTTAAGATTTGAAAGTGACACAAAAATGTATATCACTACTCATAATTTTACATAGCCTTAATGCCTATTTCAATTATATAAAATATAGGTTGCATTTTATTATTACATATTTTTTTGTGTCCATTTCAAATTCACCTGTTGAGGATGAGGGGCAGAGAAGACTCACCTCATCCACGAGACAAGGATCCACAACTTAGAAGCTCCATGTGTATTAGTAGATGAGCAGCTGAAACTTTTATATTTTCAAAATTTCATACAAAAATATGAGGAATCTTTCATATACAAAAATGTGATTTGTATTTTGTAAGGCATTTCCATTATGAAAGTCTAACTTTTGATAATTCACTCAATATAACGGAAGAACCTTGCATGATTTAAGTGCCAGGATGTTCTCTCACCATGTTGTTGGACAGGGAATAGTTAACTTGTGGCAGACTCAGCAATTCTTACAAAGTTGTTTTTGAAATCTTCCCATCCTGTATCCATCAGTAAAAGTTCCTGATCACTGCTTTCACCCATACGTTATAAAACTTAATCTAGTATTTGATATCTAATAGATTCCTTTTTGATTGTAAAACATCTAAACTGTATAAGGGGTTTAGATGTCAATGTTGTTATTGCCTAAATACAAAAATGTGTTTACAAAATATATAATTCAAAACAATGATCAAGATACTGATAAATAAGACTTTAGAAAATTGCTGCTCCTGCAATTGACCACATTTTTACCTTAATGTGCACAACATTCACCGGTGAAGTGTTCCACTGAACACCAAGGTATTTCAGCCTTACCCATGTGATTCTGGATTAATGTGTAGCTGTGAGGCAGCAAAATATGCTTAATCAAAGTACAATGGATAGGCCTATCACAAACAGCCTAAAACAAGTCAGGTAAAGCTCAAGAATTACAAAAGTAGGAAAAAGTGTTAACACTGGCATTCAAACGGATAATTCCAAGTGATGTCTTTGTTAATACAATCTGGTACATGTACTTACTGAAGTTAACAAAAATAATTTAACACCCAATTTTGGAACAAAACATAAGTAAACAATAAAGTGGAAACACCACTTCCAGTTAACAAATATATACAACAATGGCAGGCCACCTCTGTTCATCCTATTCAAAACACTGTGTACAACAAACTCTGTCTTAGATAACCTACAATACTTCACCCAGAATGACTCACTTAAAAAAAAAAAGAAAAAAAAAGAAAAAAAAAGTAATCTAAAACATTATAATGCCAAACATATCTGATGAGGCCAGACTAGAGTAATTATCAGGGATAGTTGTGTTTGTTCAGAAGCAGACATAACTGCTGTACATAGTTCACATACCAGATAAAGTGTTCATGCTAACACTGTTAAGTTACTAATGTCAAAACTTTATTTGTTTAAATGTTTTAGTGCCTTTATAAGAAATTAATATTTTAGCCATGTATTCTGCCAAGTTACTACCTCATGTATCAAAAGTTTAAAATTTTGGGTAGTATAAAAATATCATTCATGCCATTTAAGATTAACAAAAGATCTTCATAATAATGGAAATAAAGCTTCGACAACAACTGAATATAGGTTCTATGTATTACTGCCTTAGCCACAAGAACAGACTGAATCAATTTGTTACATAAAACTAAATTCACCACTGTCAAAAATAATACTGACATAATCTTACAGTAATGAATAAAAATCCTAGCCACTTTAAAGATAGTTATATGAAATTATATCCATTAGAAGCACCAACCTATATACAGAATATTACAATAATATAATAAATCCTTATTATATTTTAATATATTACCAAAAAGAAAAAAAAAATAAAGTAATAAAAAAGAAAAAAAATTGCAGTTGCAGTAACGTAAAAATATAATAATGAGGTGTTACTCCTTTGGATGTTGTCCAATTACTGATAATTTTTTTTCCTTTAAATCAATTACTGCTGGAACCTGTTACTAAAAGTGTGCCTGGCTTAGTGTGTTGGAGTATATAAAGTACAGTGTGAAATAGTTCAATGAACTGTTTAGATGAATGTGTATGTAGCCCAAAATTTTTGAAGGAAGAAGGTTTATCCATCAGCTTCAACATATGCCCGAATACCCACACTGTCAACACAACTGAAAAAGTATGTAAAGCAGTTGACTTTCCATGGGTTCATGCCCAGCTTTCAGTAATAGAAGACTATGCTACTAACTCTGCTTGAGGGAGAATCTTGATTTCATTATCTGGACCCTATTGTCTAGTTTTGTGATATGACTGATGATAAAAGTGACCAAACTGATTTGAAATGCTGACATAAACTTTCAGTATTTAGTATTGTGCCTCATGTTTGTGTTACAATTATCACCTGTCAGGCCACACAGGATGACCTGACCAGCATGTGTTGACTTAATATCACAACTTACATCCAGGGAGTTAGGGTAAGTTTTCTGCACCAGCGTCAATCTTTGTGTGCTGCTGGTCGTGCCATAGTTCAAGGAAGCCCGTAGTTGTTATGATCAGCACTACTGTGGTGAGATCAACAATGCAAACTCTTGTACCAAGTCTCAACAAAGCTTATCTCTACACTCATACTAGTAAAAACAAGCTCCATTGACACACAGCCTTGTTTAACAAAGGTATTCATCTATCTGGTCTGTACCTTCTGTAAACACTGAAACAATGGCAAAAACTGGCCTTTAATCACATTTCTGTATTGATAAAAACAGCCATTATTAGTTACAGTTAAAGGCTGTATGTGTTGAAAAAGATACTGTACATCAACTGCAAATATACCTAAAATAATGCTTATGAAAATACCCTGATCCACTGGAGATAAACATGAAAACTGGTTAAGCTTGGAGACTCATCATGTAACCCACAAAAATAAGATCTGTCACTGGTAAAAGAACTACTGTATATTCTTTTGGGTGTGGGTTAATGTCCTCATAGCTTAACCTTTCCATGGAGAAGAGTCCATCAACAACAATGCCTTAACACAATTAGTCACGGGTTTTTCTGCGGGGAGTGTGTATTGTTTTTGTGTAAGCAATCACCACTCAGGCCATTACCATATACGTCCCTCACCAAGGGTCCACAATGCTGCTTTGGGTAATGTCTTTTATCTGCAGTATGCCTCAGAGTTCATTGCACACCACCACTGTCTTACCTGTATATGATTGAGCTCTTTAATGTTTTTTATTTTCATATTGTAAGAGAATATTATTTTCTTTGGCCATCTATTCCATACAATATTTATTTTCATTTGACTATTCAGACATTTCCATCTTCATAATATAGGGAATTACAGAATCTATCTGTACATTTCCTATTAGACCAGCAAAGAATAACTCTTCCATAACCTGAAATGAGAAAATGAGTATATAAGTAAATAGAAAAACTGTCACTAATTTCAGGTATATATATATATATATATATATATATATATATATATATATATATATATATATATATATATATATATATATATATATATATATATATATATATATATATATATATATATATATATATATATATATATATATATATAAAGTTACAAATATAACTCAGTCCACACCTTTCCTTCTAGAAACAATATCCATGACTAAATGGGATGACAAAATGTTGTCTCATGACCTTACACATTTGCACTTATAGTTTCAGATCACATGAAGAGTGAATGTTAACTCCAGTACTTCTGATGTGGCTCATTTCACTGGGCACAGTCATGATTATGCTCATTGGTGCCAATCCACAAACTTCAAATCAATAGAAAACAAGACTTGACAGTGAGGGTCTCACCTGTGGCTGGAGAGCTTTCAGGGTAGGTAGCTTAAGGAGGAGGCGGGTAAACCTTTCAGGTGTGTCTGGATATGCATCATCCACATGAAGCCGCAATTCCTGGGCTGCTCTCTCCTGCAGTCTCTCTATTTGGCTCCGCTTTCCACTCAGAACATTTTCTGTGTGATGTGATATAGGTAATTTTTTCTTTCTATGCAGAAAATGCATGCATACTTACATATATAATACTAATGTCCCTTTCAAAATGGGGCATATCTACCTGTCATCTCTCACTATTTTTTGAAAAGAATTTAAAAAATCTATTAAATTTTTTCCTCAATGAAATGTGCCTAAATCTCAAGTCCCCTACAGTGAGCTAGAGAAGCATGGAAAAAGTTCCCAGAGGAAGCAAAATGTGTGAGATAAATGTTATTTATACATGGGTTATAAAGATAATGTAATGGGGTAGACTTGAATCTATGTACCAAGCTCACATTTTTCAAAGAAGGATAACTGAGATGGACCATTTCCATACATCCATTCCCATTCATATGCACAAAAAATAACAAATATAATTTTCTTACCATATTGGAAGAGCACTATAGTTTTTAAATATGCATATTCATGTTCATCTGGCTGAAGTTTAGTCATGGCTGACACAAAATCCTGCAGTCGACTTATGTGCTCTGAAACCTGTAAAATACAAACATATATTAAGACAGCTTGTCCCAGCCATATTCACTCTTATACTTAAAACTTAATATATGAGTAAAATCACAAAAGTATTGATTTATTGTAGAATTTCATTTCATGTTGTATTTCAGATCTAAAAAGAAAATTAATAACAATGTGGAAGACAACTTTGATTTTCACCTGCTTGAACCTAGAGGGTGTGAGTTTTTCAGTGGCAGCAGCTTGAGTGAGATGTGATACAATAGCTGTGAGGATGGTGTTGAGGGACATGATTCTGCTGCACTGAGCCATGCCTAGCGTGAACAGCTCAGACCAGCAGCCTCGCACCAGTGCCACTTGTGACTCTTGGCTGAACAGTAATAAAAATAAATAAATTAATAAGTAAATAGCTAAATAAATAAATAGATAAATATATAAGTAAATAAATAGATAAATAAAGAAAATGTGAATTCCTGCATTATTACTGAAAAGTGTCTTGGTAATGGAATGACATTTATTTTCAATCTATTTCATTTCTTAATTACTTATTAATGTTTAAAAGATGATTTAAAAAAGTTGTACCAATTTCACAAGTTTATTCAGAAAGAACTCAACATTCTATTAGACTGGAGAGAGAGAGAGAGAGAGAGAGAGAGAGAGAGAGAGAGAGAGAGAGAGAGAGAGAGAGAGAGAGAGAGAGAGAGAGAGAGAGAGAGAGAGAGAGAGAGAGAGAGAGAAAAAAATATATATATATAATATATATATATATATATATATATATATATATATATATATATATATATATATATATATATATATATATATATATATATATATATATATATATATATATATATATATATATATATATAAAGTATACATTATGACATTTTTTAACATCAGAGAAAAAAATACTGCATTCCTTTATTTTCATGTATCATCATTTATGCATTTATGCAGCTGTAAGGTCCTAAGGTAACTGTTTTATGGTCTACAGTGCAAGGCATAGGTTACTGGATTCCTACTGGTTTGAAGAAGGTGGCTAGACCATCATCATCAACACAGAAATTATGTTGATACAGGAAGATTATCAGGCAGTTTTGTGCTGATCTCAGTGTAGTCCTCACTCCAAGCCAACTCTATATGACCAGGTTCATGCAGGATGGGGTCCCTCCTCACACTATACATGACAATATTGCATCTCTCCACCAGATCTTCAGCAACTACTTATTTTCTTCAACTCAACTTAGCACACAAGTGTCTCCCACACTCATACAGTCCTGACCTGAATTCAATGGACTTTTGGCTGTGTGGACTCTCCAAGGACTTTGTCTTTGGTATCCACCCTACTACACTGATCCTGATAAAGCTAAATATGACTAATTATGTCCAGCATGTTACACCTGAGACCCTAACAAGGGTGCATCAGAACTTTGTAATCAGAACTTTTGTAATCAGAATTAAGGCACATCTCAATTACATGATGAGTGTAAATTACAAGGATGTGCATAAATGAAGATACAGAACTATTGAAGAATCCAGTACTATTCTGTGCCAATAAAACTGAGATAATGTACACTTGCAATACATTTTCTATTCAAAGTAATATAATTTTGAGTTCTTTCAAAATAAACATGTGAAACCGATATACTTTTCTTAAATCATCCTGTATAAGTTTTCATCTGCGACAGTGTGGATGAACAACTGCATTAACAAGAATTCATACACAGGAGGGCTACCAATGTTCAAGCTAGAAGATAAATGATGGGCATGTAATGAATACAAGACAAAAATCTTTCCCATTAATTTTGTACAACAATAAAAACAGAAAAATATGAATCTTACCTGAGGCACTGAAAGGAGGGGATATTTCTTGCCCAATGAATGGAAAGGAACAGCAATCTTGATGCTGACTCACAGATGTAGTGTACATTGAGGTAGGCAGGCATTGGGGACGGGGCAGTTAAATTGAATGGTACTAAGCTGTCAGCCAGTAGTGGGCCATCCAGCTCATATGTGCTGTTACTTTCAGTGTCCTCACAATCACCATTCTCTGAGCCATTGAACTGAAATATACGACAGTTGATTAATAAAGATGAATGACTTTTATTGTATACTTCTGATGGATAAAATTTCCAACACCAAACATGACAACTGAAATAATTAATTAAGTAAAAAATTCAATATCCATCATGTGAGTTATACAGAGACAGTATCATAGAAAAATTTGTTAATTTTTAACAGATAATTTTAAGACTTTAAATATATATATGGTCACATTCATATGCTAGTTATTAAACAAAACAGTTTTACTATTCTGATTGTTCATATAAAGTACTTCCTCATCAACCATTTATGTAGATCTTATCTAAACACCTATCTATTCTGCTACATATTCATGAAACTTTATTAACAGTGCTATCATAACAGAAGTTTCAACTTGTACATAAATAGTCTTTCAGACTGTTCTATCTAGCAATAAACAAGTAAAACATGCAAAATTAGTAAATAATATTAAGAAATGTATTATTTAATCTTGTAAAACAGGGCAGCATCAGATCTCTTCCATTAATATTTAATATTCCTTGAAGACTTTTTAGTTAAGTATCTATTTATCTGATGTTCTGCATAAATATTACTTTCTTCCTAAAAGCCATTTATATCAAAATTTCTTCCTCCACTGTGATGAGGCCTCAGAGAAAAATGCAGGTGTATCAGCAAGATCAGAATAGTACTCTTGATAGAAGAAAGACACACTAATCCTTTGCTTAATATTACTTAAGTTCCAGATTCTAATGAATGTATCATTGTTTCTTCCCAACCTGACCTGTGCAACCTATTGCTCAATATTTCATTGTTTCCCTTTCACTCCCATTCTTGTTCTGTCACTCATGCATGTAGGGACCAACTAGTAGTAACCTGACTTCACCCTCTTGCTCATTCATGATTTTCATGTTAGTAATGCTCTTATCACTCTTCTATTATAAACTCAAGATAATCTTGATTTTTCACTTCCCTATGACTTAGGACTTGAAAAGAGACCATCAAGATCTTCAAAACTACTGAGTGACTTGCTCTTTTCTAAATTCATTATCTCATTTTTTTTTCTGCCTACAGGAAGCCAATCTGATCCTTACCTGCCATATTTCTTCTGTATCCAATGATCTGTTTTCTGTCCATGAAAGAAAGTGGAGCTCAGTGCTTATTGCTGCAGTAATGCACACAAAGACTGCATTGCATTTTCCTAGTTCATCTTCACTCTTTCAGTTTCTATTACCTAAACTGCTACTTTCATTCAGAGTCAGTGTTTTTCATTCCAGCTAGCTAAATTTAGAAATGTGTCCCCCAACAAAAAAAAGTTCACAAATCTGTCAAGCACCACTTACTTTCGCCATATTTTCTATTGCCCGTTTTACTTGCTTTTCATTCATGTGTTTATCACCATCTCCATTTGCTGCAGGAGAATCGTCCTCTTGCCGCGCATCACCATTACTTGTTTCATGCCAATCTAGAACACAAGGCAACATTAAAGTAAGCTTCAGTTGCTCCAGTGAAGCTCTGGCTATGTTGATGAGAAAAACATGTTTCTTGTATGGATGTGGCAACCTTTGGTGAATCACCTATAATAATGGCATTATGGTCAATAAGAAATGATGTACATATATAACCTATCTCTCTGATACCTCACTCCCTCTGGGAATATACCCCAAAGGAGGGGAACATGGCAGAGGAGCTTCCACCTCTGTTTATCTAGACATTTCCTTCTTGTTTATTCAAGTGCTTGGCCTCTACTAAGACTTGTTTATAATACTATAGGTATGAAAGTGCGCGTATTCACCTATGGTTATCTGTTGGTCACCCAGCCAGCTGTTCCCTTACAAAAAGAACTCAAAACTCATACTGATCAATCTTTGTGTAGGACTGAGGCCACTTACATGTTACACACCAGGACAGCGAGGTCACAACCCCTCGGGTTACATCCTGCACCTACTTGCTGCTACGTGAACATGGGCTACACATTAAAAGGTTCACCCATTTGCTCTGCCATGCCTGGGATTCAAACCTGGGGCTTCTCAGTTGTGAAGTGAGAGTGCTAACCACTACACTACACACTGTGTGTGTGTGTGTGTATGCCTGCCTTGTCCTGGCTATTGCCATTCAAAGGGGGTATCAGCCGGGTATGCAGAGAGATGGCTAAGAAGCATACAGGATACTTTGTGAAAAATTAGTATGAAACATTCTTCCATATTATAAAACCATAATAATCATATCACAGTTACTTGCAGTCTTTTACTTAAGTTAATTTGTTTTAAGTTTACTTTTAAATGAATTATGGAAAACAGATAAAACAAATAAAAATAAATAAGTAGATAGATAAGTAAATTAATAAAAACAAGTAACAGGTAATGTGTAGTCTAAAGAACATATTGTAATCCCCTCTTACCTGCTTCTTTGGATTCCACATTGAAAGCTCCTTCAAAGGCTTTTGCCATTTGGATGTGCAGTTCAGCTAGGCTGGTTGGGGGCTGGGAGGGGATGTCCTTACCCACTACTGGAGTCTTGCTGGATGCCAGTGTTGGGGACTCAAAACCAGATATTGGATTGACAGTTATGGGTGGACTTTCTTCCTTGTCTTGCCGGTCCCCAGCACCCAAAAAGCTATTTGGTTTTCGCTCTGATTGGACTGCTGTTAATGTGGTTGGGGAAAATATTTGGTTAGAGGTAATCCACTGGGACCTATGCCTTACTTTACTCTTTATTCATATAATTAAAACTTGTAAAAATACAATAGCAAACTGCATTACTTTATATTTTAAAATGTAAATACTAATAGTTACAAGTTTAAAAGCTCCTATAAACAAAACCACATTATACAAGCAAATTCAATGTATTTTCTTTACATTTTTTTTGTACGAAGGTGATAGTGCATGATCAGAGAGCAATAAAGTGCTCATACTTTCCAAAAATCTAAATCTGTGAACCTAAGTCAGTAGATTCTAAACAATGAATATTCTATCACATCACAACAACATATGAATGACAATGTTAATCAAGAATATATCTTTGATGGTCATTAATTTACTTTAAGACATTAACAATCTTTGTAGTTAAAAATCAATAATGTATAAAAGAGAAAAATGGAAATGTGAAAGTTACCCCAAGGCTCTAGCTCAAGAATTGGACCATACATGGCCATCCTTTATATTGTGCAAAGTAATGAAATTTTGGTGCATAAAGAACCCATGAAAGCAAAGTAATAAAAAAATAATAATAACAATAAAAAAATAAAAATAAATGAATAAAAATAAATAAATAAAAAATAAATAACTTAAGTGATCATCTCAACTGGAGGGAGAGGTTGCAAGGCCCCAAGTGACTACTATGAATCTTCCTTCTGCATTCTCCACTTGGTGATCTGAAACAGCTAGTGCCATCATAAAGAAACTGAAAGGTGTTGGGGGCATGAGAAAACCCCACGAGTCTCATAAATAGAATGGAAAAGATGTTGTATGTTTCAAGGAGGAATGTATCCCAGATCAATATGAGTATTTTATCAGGAATGTAGATTATCTTGCCATTATGAAAACCACTTTTCTTGAAAGAATCTTAGTTGTTTCCAGATGTGAAAGAAAGATCATTGCAATAACATGTGACAAACACAATCCCATCAATTTACCTTCAACAAAAGATAATAATGCGTGTCTAATGAACAAGATACTTCTAATAAAATTCCTCTATGTGAAGCCAAACACCAAAAGTGCAATGCGATGGGGAATGTTTGTCCATGTTGGTCCTGCACCATACATAGGACATGTCTCTCACAATCAGTCAAGAAGGGGTCAAACTACAGGATAATTTTGCTTGCCCCTTCAAGATCATCAGAGGCATCTCATGCTGTAAGACACTGCTCTGTTGTAGGCCTCCAGCTATTGTGGCTGCCCTGAACTTTTGCTTGTGGCTAATCAAAAAAGGAAAAAAAAAAAAAAAAAAAAAAAAAATTGGCACATGCTATGCCATTTGTTATGGTATAACCATCATTCCTAAACAAGTGAATAAACAAAAAAAAAAAAAAAAAAAAAAAATCAAGGCAGCACATCAATGGAGGTGTTACAGCTGGCAGTGTCACAGTGAAGAGGGAGGTGCTCAGTCTCCCTAGAGATACCACACCAGACACCTGAGGCAACACAGCCACCAACTAAGCTAACTGGCAAGTAGCCTCAGATGACACATGACCATGATAACTCTTGGAGGATCTAAGAAACTTCATCCTCTTTTTGTTCACCTCCTGGATAGCAACACGCAGCTTTGCACGAGGCAGAGGCAAGGGTATGGATGCTTGAGTCCAACATGCTAATCCACTTGACCTCAGTCTAGCTGAACTTGCACAATGGTCACCCAAATGTCTTAATAATAGGTTACTCATGCTTAATGGTCATGCTAACAAAGCACCAAAGTCAGCTGACTTGACCACCCATGAATATCCTGTCTAACAAAAGTGCACCAGTTCACTGGAATAATTTGATCCTATTTTGATCCTAATCAGTTATCAATCAGTTCAAAACAATTAACTTTAAAAAATCTTTACTAAAATGCATATAATAAATTTATATCAGAACAAATTCTATCTAGTAATGTAACAGAAAAAATACTATCGATGAAAACTGAATGAAATCCGAGTTTGCAAATTACTCCTAAAGGAAAGATATCCGATAAGAAATCTTTCTGATTTTTTTGTAGCTTTTTTGTTCTAGTATGAAGGTGCATGACTGACAGGTGCAGTGTTCCTCCAAGCTTAGGAAGTAGATATCCTGCTGGACACATACCTGGGATTCCCTTCATCTAATCGATGTTAATCATTTATCCACTGAGCATTATTTCTGATGAAGAAGCCCCAGAGAAGCAACCTTGTGGCAGCATAGTGACTGACAAAATTGTACATATGATAATGAGATATTCTTACAAAATTCATTACTATAACTACAGAAAAATGCCTCCAGCTATGCCAGAGGCGCTGCCCAAATAATGGCAAAGTACCAAGACATCTTGCCTTGTTGGAGTGCGAGTCTTTTAAAGGGGTCAGTGGTCTGTGGAGGTTGCCATATGTAATCGTGGTTCCAGGGTAGCTGTACATGGTATGGCTTCAGGGTAGCTGTACATAGCATGATTCCAGGGTAGCTGTACGTAGTAGCATCTCCACATCATGCAAAGGCGTGTGCTCTCACAGGGATGTGGTGGCCAGCACAGGGGGAAGGGGATGGGAGGGGAGGGGAGCTGCTGTTATAGTCACTACTACTCACTATGAGGTTCTATGGTCAATTTTAACACTCATCTCTAGGGAAGGACAGGGGAAAGGGGAGGAAGCTCTATTACAAAACTGTGAGGAATATATTTTTCTGGTACAATATTTTACTGACAAAAGACCTATGTTGAATGTTAAAATATGGAATATCATATGAAAACAACAGAGGAACAAAGGCAGTAACTTAAATGTGATCATTAAATTGAAGATATCTAATTAATTGAACAATAAGCCTGAATGGTAAAATTAGAGACTGCTGCTATGAGGCTGCTTGGGTTATTTCAATGTACACTGTATTTACAGTAGCTAGTTAAGTGAAATATTCCACTGATTAGTTAACAAGGTCTATGGGCACAAGACATACAAAACAAAAAGCCAACACATAAATATTACTTGGCCATAAGTTACATAACATAATAAGCAATTAAGTTTGGCTTAAGATGAATATAAGCAGTGTTGAGAATTAAGTTGCACTATTACTAAACTAGCTAACCCCCTGCTCTGGCCACCAACTTAATATTAGGGTGCCTAAGACTAAGAAAACAAAAGACAAAACACCACAAACTTTTGTACAAATCCTTAGTATCGTTCTTACAGTCGCTGCGCATGCCCATCGCCAGACACTTCTGCAGGCGGCAGTACTGGCACCTGTTGCGGTGGTGCTTGGTCACCTCACAAGTCTTGTTCCCTCGGCATGTGTATCCCAGCTGTTTACGAATTGACCTCTTGAAGAAGCCTTTGCAGCCTTCACAGCTGATGGCTCCATAGTGGCGGCCTGTCCGGGTGAGGTGCTTGGTTATAGCTTGTCACATTTAAAAAATAACCCAGATGGCAATGTGTATATAATAATATATATATACTGGTAAAATATTAACATTATACTGTAGTATTAAATTTAAATTCTTGAAAAAGTAACATTAAACTGTGATAAGTATTGATAATGAATATACAATAGCATCCTTCTCTTAATGTACAGGATAGTATAAAAATATTTCTTGATGATTTACTGTATAAAAGTGATGTCATACTCTTCTTTGTGTTGAAAACTTGAAAAAAAAAAAAAATAAGGTGCCTCTATTATGTACTACAGTGTAAATAACATGAGAATAATTGTAACTAAGAAAGATGATTGTGATGAATCACATCAAGAATCAACACACACACACAGTGACACAGAGAGGAGAGAGAGAGAGGGAGAGAGAGAGAGAGAGAGAGAGAGAGAGAGAGGAGAGAGAGAGAGAGAGAGAGAGAGAGAGAGAGAGAGGAGAGAGAGAGAGAGAGAGAGAGAGAGAGAGAGAGAGAGAGGAGAGAGAGAGAGAGGAGAGAGAGAGAGAGAGAGAGAGAGAGAGAGAGAGAGAGAATTATTTTAGATTTACACCATCACACTCTACAAGATTGAGAATGTGATTTTTGCATACCTTACTAGATTCTAAGAAGCTTTTATCTGAGTTTCCATAGTTTTTTAAATATACGGGCACTCCTCCCCCAAAAAGAAAATAAATAAATAAATAAAATAAAATAAAACAAACAAATAAATAAATAAATAAGTAAAAAATAAAAATGAAAAATATTACTGATCCTGTAGGTAGGATAGGTCAGGTTTGATTATTATCTTTGAGGTGGGATTGGGGTAGAGGACAACTCCTCAGCTTGGTCAGGTTAGATTAATATCTCTGAAGGGGGATGGGGGAGGGGAGTCAAGCCCCCCGGCTAAGTTACGTTAGATTAGCATCCATGTGAGAGGGGGAGGGGGGGCGCAGCCTCCCCACTACGTTAGGAGGATTATGATGTAAATCTAAAAATTTACCGATTTTGTATCTCAACTATATATATATATATATATATATATATATATATATATATATATATATATATATATATATATATATATATATATATATATATATATATATATATATATATTACGCTGGCCCTTACTACCTGAGGCCGACACTCTTAACTACCTGCACCTCTGCTTACTTGGATCTTTGTTTCTCGTTGCTGGAAACTTTTGACATGTTCAGGAACCAGAAATATCACTGTTAATAAAATTTCTCGATAACAATGTACACTAGTATATATATATATATATATATATATATATATATATATATATATATATATATATATATATATATATATATATATATATATATATATATATATATATATATATATATATATATATATATATATTACGGTAGAGTGATCGTATACGCAACATATGACCAACCTAGTGAGTAGTGACCTCAGCAACACAAGGATTGATACAACAATAAGATATGTGGAGGGGAACGGATGGGGGAAAAAAAAAGAGGTAATGAAAATTACTAATAAAGATTAACAAGAAAACAAGAATAATGAATAATGATGAATGTGCCGTTGCATAGCCTAGCTTTTCGATCTACAACGGAACAAAACAGAAAGGTTTCGTTTCAAGATACAGAGAGAGAGAGAGAGAGAGAGAGAGAGAGAGAGAGAGAGAGAGAGAGAGAGAGAGAGAGAGAGAGAGAGAGAGAGAGAGCATGCTCTCCCTAAACTACTTATATAGCACCGGGAATGTTGCAATGCGCCGTGGCTCACCTGAGGCTCGGTCACCACACACCACACACAAGTCCATGGCCACAGGCTGACCCGTGTTGCGTGATGTGTATTGGTGAGAGTTGTCCAGCTCCCGGCTGTCAATGTCACTGCCGCTGCTCGCCGCCGCCGCTGCCGCCGCCGCAGCCGCCAAGCCCCCTCGCTCCTGCAGCTCCTTCAAGCGACCCATCCATTCACTTCTGGAACATCATCAACAGATGTATGCAACCATTCCACTTTTCTTTATCAAAGGAAAAAGAATCTGCCTAACTAATTAATTAATTACTTTATATTTTCCTAGACTGTTACAATCTAAATACGTATACATGTAGCCTATTAATACAAGTATACAGAAACTATAAGTACCTGATGTATGTTATCTATAAATGATCTAACTACCTGCCACAGTCTGTGGACATAGTGGTGTTTGTAGTTACTGTTCGATGGGTCAATTTACAAGTCCAATACATGAATCAAAGCGCAAATTAAGAGGATATGTATGTACATACCTGTACCACAATAACATTTCCTTTAATACGTGATATACAATCTCCAATATGGACACACACACACACACACACACACACACACACACACACACACACACACATGGTTGACAGATAAAAATATTATTTGGGAAGAACAAGAAGTTCGCGTTTATTACATAATTCCACTTTTCTCTGAAGTATGCTGAAGGAGTGAGGGAGTGAGGGTCGAGGGATTCGTGGAAGGACGTGGCGGGCGCAGGAGTACAATCACTTACCCGAGGACGGGGGAGTTGCCCAGAAGGAGTGTAGGGGCCGCGCTCAGCATGGTATGGGTGAAGAGGGCTGGGTTAGTCACCATGAGGCCGCCCGCACTAGACACCAGCAGGGGATTGGAGAGGGCGCTGGTGCTGTCCACGAAATCACCTGTACAAAGAAGATAATATAAATGAGAAAAGAAGGAAATATAGGAGGCAAGTCAAGGGAGAAAACGTAGAAAAAAGCCCACTCAACTGTCGCTTTCCCACCCCCCCCAATAAAAAAAAAAAAAAATTTGGCAAAAAAGTGAGAGGAAAACTGATGCTAAGTATCAAACGTTATATATATTAAAATAAGAAAATTCACGTTAGGTTCCAATCTAACACTAAACACACCATAATACATCAGAGTACTGGTAAGTCTCAATGAACACAAGAAAGTATATAAAATTAATAGAACAACGAAGAGTTCAATAAATCTTATATAATAAAACACAGTCTGTCTGTCTGTCCGCTTTACACGGAAAAAACCATTGAACTGTGAAGAAATCTGTTAGGGGGGTCCCCCTTGATCCAGGGAGTGACATAGGCTGTCTTAATTACTTCCAACCTAAACCGTTAGAATGCAAATCTCTCACCGTAACTCAGTTCTTGATGGTAGCGCCCATTCAGGGGAAACGTTCATAATGGCTACCGACAGAGAACATGCATTCATACAACAGTAAACGGACGTATATTTTAGGTTCATTATAAACTTTGTTTGGTTAATAGCTTTGCCGAACAAATGATTGGCTTAGGATGACAAACCGTCTTTTGGAGAGCCAAATTTTACTCTGGCAACGCCGGGTAATTCTGCTGGTATCAAATAAAGAAGATGAGCAAAACCATGATAGGCCTTAATGCATGAGAGAGAGAGAGAGAGAGAGAGAGAGAGAGAGAGAGAGAGAGAGAGAGAGAGAGAGAGAGAGAGAGAGAGAGAGAGAGAGAGAGAGAGAGAGAGAGAGAGAGAGAGAGAAACTCAGGTTCCTTAAAAAAAAAAAAAAAAATAATAATAAAATAAAAATGAGACAGGATAAGTTATGTGAAGTCCTAATACATATGAAAGAAAAGAGATAAGACAACAAAAGCCACACTAGGTCTCAGACAGCTGCAGCAGGAAACAAGACGGGATGACCTTGAGATGGAAAAATATGACATACAGGAGGCTGTGGCTGGCGAACCTCTTCCTCCCCATACGCCCCGATGCTTCCCGACCGCAGCTTCTCTGCATTTTGTTGTGTTGACTTGCTGACTCCTTACATCGATATTAGCAGCTATTGGACGACGGAAGGTACCCTCGAATAATAATGTAAGTCAGTCTCTTCTCTCTCTCTCTCTCTCTCTCTCTCTCTCTCTCTCTGGACGGATGGATGGATGGATATAGTAAAAGACGAATGGCAACACGCTTCATTAGTAACGCTATAAACTTAACCACAAAAGAGAGAGGGGAAAAAGGGTCTTAGTTCCCTTCCCTGCCCAAACAAGACAGCCAGTTCCCGGTCAGGCGTGAGCGGCGTGCCTGACTCCTGCAGGCTACACACATGGCATCATGACTCACAAGAAGAGGCGCTTATAACTTGCAAATGTCAATAGCTCATGTCTCGCTCAATGGTTTGGATTTAGTTTCACATAATGATTCTCTCTCTCTCTCTCTCTCTCTCTCTCTCTCTCTCTCTCTCTC
>NC_087155.1:32407555-32412555 GCF_035594125.1 Scylla paramamosain | reverse complement strand
TAATCTTAACACTTCTCGGGATAACGTTGATGGTTGGCTAGGAGAAAATTAGAATATTTGCCACGTCAGGTGTGTGTGTGTGTGTGTGTGTGTGTGTGTGTGTGTGTGTGTGTGTGTGCGGTGGACACTTGTGACTGTGGATTTCACTTGCCCTGCCTCACCAGTCCCTCGCGGCCCGGCGACTCAAGCCCACCAGTCTGTTCTTGCCCATGGTGGGTTGCTGGTGGGTAGACAGACAGGTGCCCGCCGTGGCAAAATAAATAAAGAAAAATGATATAACCAGATCCTATTATTCACCTGGAATTCTACCTGAGTTAACCTCTCGTTCATTACCTGTACCGTTCTGCCCCGAGTGACCTCACACGCCCTTACCGTAATGCACCTGTTCCCGACCTGTCATTCCCTGGGGACTTTCCCTCTTGACCTGCGGATTAACTGACCTTCCTCCCATCCTGGCACAATGACCCCCGTAGACTGTTTTCTCTACCAAGAAACACAGGTGCTGCCAGCGTGCCACCCCGCCACGCGAGGTGTCTTCCCAACAAGCACGACGCCTACACCGCGGCGCACGTTCAGCCTCCACGTGAGCCTCCAGGGAGCGGCAGTGACGGAGGTGCCTTGTCTCCACGTTCATCTCCGTCTCCTTGTTCTCAGATTTTGCCACGTTCATTACCTTACATTTTAACATGAACGATGGCTACCATGCCTGGCTCAATACAGTTAGGTATCTATTCTCAGCTAGCATTAATTGATCAACCTTGGAGGTGCTGATGGGCAGTTGAGTTGGCGTGCTGTCACCTGCTCACCCCGGCCCAGGAGTTGAACTTAAGCTGGTTTGAGTCCGCGGGTCTGCACCAACCACGTTATCCACTCCAGCGACGTGTGGCCGACACCTTGACACCGCGGAGCTGAGGGCCGAGGACGCCTGCCCTATTCAAACTTACCAAGAAACTGGATACTCTAAACGAGTTCATCTCTGCCAACTCAGACTGGCAAAACACCCGCCCCGCCACCTAACAAGGCTACCTTCCTGTACGCCCAATCAAAGCCATGTATAAGGATTAGAGTGTTAAGCTTGTCGACATAATGACCATACTACTGGTGGAGTGTTCAAGTGTTGCCAGCAGTGTGGCGGTGTTTGGCATTGTCTTGGCACACTTCCTGACCAAGCATTGCGGGTCGTAAACACTTCGAGAAAAGGCCGCTCAAGTGAACCTGGTTTACATTAAGGAAGCATCAACTTACTCAACTCTCTAAAAACAATTGACTCAGCAGCGCTAACACCTGTGGACTCGCTGGTCTCAGGGTGGTTCCGGCACAAGAAGCAGCGGCGCGAAAGTTGAACGCCATCAAGCTGATCTAGATTCCACCAGTCTTTTTACCAGTAGCATCGCCTCTCAGCGGAATAAACTTCCTGCATTCCGGCGCAATTATCACATCACACTATTGTATAAACACTTCGATCGGAAAGATGTCAGGTGCTGGAGCCCTCTAAACCGACTACCTTCGCTACCTAAATATATCACAAACGCACACACACACACACACACACACACACACACACACACACACATACACACACACACACACACTTAAGGACACATCGCCACAAACGTACGAGTAAGTCCGGTCTGTATTTTGCGTTGAAGTCAAACAGCTAGGGAGGGGCACGAGTTCGCAGTAAGGTATACGTACATCGTCTTTGAAGTCAGCACACTGCTTTCCTGTTATGTCACTTCGTCATAAAGGAAGGTTACGCTAGGTTCAGAGGTCAAGTATGTATGTAGAGAGAGAGAGAGAGAGAGAGAGAGAGAGAGAGAGAGAGAGAGAGAGAGAGAGAGAGAGAGAGAGAGAGAGAGAGAGAGAGAGAGAGAGAGAGAGAGAGAGAGAGAATGCTAAAATAAAAGAAGAAAAAAAAAACGCAAAAGAAATATGAGCGAAACTAAAAGACACAAATGAACAAACGAACATAAAAAGAAAAAAAAAAACAGAAAAGGACAAATTTGTAACTTTTCCATCACGTTTTCTTTGCAATTAGCGCGTCTTTTCACACGTAAAAATAAATAAATAAATAAATAAATATATATATATATATATATATATATATATATATATATATATATATATATATATATATATATATATATATATAAAAAGAAAATGGACAGACAACCACATAGACGAAAGAAAAAGACAGGAATCTAAAAAAAATAGAACAGACAAACATATAAATAAATAAACAAAGGAGCCAAACGAACTGAAAAAAAAAACATTGATGAACACAAGACACAAACATAGAGGGAAAAATAACAAAAACGGACAGAAAAAAAATACAAACGGAGAGTGAACTGATATTAACGGACAGGAAAAAAAAAGACAGATAGAAAAAAAATGCCAAGATAGCGTGCAAAAGAGTTACATACAAAAAAAAAAAAAAATCAAACAAACAAACAACCGGACAGAAAAAAAAGGCACAAACGAATAATAAAACAACACACACCAAAAATTACGTGCAAAAAAGAAAAGAAAAAATCACAAACTACAAAGACTACAAAAAAAACGGAAAGAAAACGAACAGAAAATGACACACACACACAAAAAAAAAAACATCACAAAAACACGAAAAAGTGCAAAAAACACCCTGCCCCCCAAAAAAAGAAAACGGCAAACGTGAGAAAAGCACTACAAAAAAAAAAAAAAAACGAAAAATACAAACACGTGCAAAAACTACACAACACATACACCCCCCCAAAAAAAAAAAAAAATAAATAAATAAATAAAAAAAAATACGGAAAACAGACAGAACACGAGCAACAGAAAACGAGCACATATTCAAACGTAGGTACAGAAGGACAGCCATGGACCCACACGGAGCCAGAGGGACACAAGGGGCACTGGCAATACTTACTCCCTTTGCTATCGTCACCGGGGGAGGGCGGTGGACTCTCCTTCAGCGGGCGGTGGGGACTTTCCATCGTCATCGGGACGGGGCGTGGGGTCGGCCAAGGGTCACCTCCACCTTGACCTTCCTTAATTAGTCGTACACACCTGGGGGCCGTGCCAAGGTGTGAGGGGGAGGGGAAGGAGGAGGAGGAGGAGGATGCGGACGAGAAGGAGGAGGAGGAGGAAGAGGAGGAGGAGGAGGAGGAAGAGGAGGAGGAGGAAGAGGAGGAGGAGGAAGGGGAGGTGTGATCGGAGGGAGGCGGCGTCTTGGGTGAGTGTCAACGGAATAGGAAAAGGAACAGGAGGAAATGGAAGATGGGAAGTAGGAAAGAAGGAAGGAAAGAAGAGAGGGAGGGAGAGGGGATTAGGATTAGGATTTATCTTGAAGTCTTCTCTTTCCCTCTAGGTCGCCATGACACCTGTGGAGGAAGAGTTTACAGGTGAGTGAGACCCGCCCGGCTTACCACCCCTCCCTCCCTCCCTCCCTACACTCCCTCACCTGCATTGCTAACCGTCTCGGCGTCATATTTTCACTACATTTCAGGCTCTAGTGGAAGTTGCTGCGGCTTTCACGTGTTTTATCTCCCCTTCATTTACAGCCTATAGCGGAAGCTGCAGAGGTGTTGACGTGTCTTTTGATCTCCTCTACATTTACAGCCTCTCGTGGAAGATGATGAGATATTCACGTATGTTTTCGTGATTCTAGTGATAATTTAACAGGAATCCTTCATCATCAATAGTGAAAGTGTATTGATGAGAACGCCACTGATCTCTGGGCTTAGAAAATACTAATCTTCAAGAGGGAACAAAACATCTATTATCACGTAATGCCTCCCCTCACTCCCTTTTCTCCTGGCATGGACACAGACACCCACCTCACGCTAATAAGAACAAGAGCGAGAGACGGAGCAATAACGCCAGCCAGCACAGGGACATCAGTAACATAGCAGGGAGAGGAAAGGTCGTCATAGCTCCAGCTCGATATAACGGACTAGAGGGACAGACTTCCTCCTGTCTTCAATATAACGAACCAGACACACCTTCCGTCAACTCACACGAACGTTCCTAAATCCATTTCTGTCATCTCGTTTTTATGTCTTTCTATATTCAATGTAAAACGATCTTAAGTCCCATCTGTGCCTCGATATAAGAGATTCAGCCCCTCCATGCATCTTCCTAGTCTAAGTCACTCCCTCTGCCTCCTCCCCACCTAACCTAACCTATCCTAACAGACTCAATTTATCCATGCACCTTTCTTTCGTCTTAAATCTTTTTCCTCCTCACCTAACTTAACGCAACCTACCCTAACAAACTCACCCTTACGTGCTTCGTCGCTACATCCTACTCCTCCTCCTCCTCCTCCTCCTCCTCCTCCTCCTCCTCACACCCATCGTAACATTCTCGTTCCCCCGTCACAGTACAAGCTATCACTCCACCCGTACAGACGTCACCTAAAAAGGCGTCACCCTCCCTTCTCCTCCCCCTCCACACCTGGCCATTCAGTTACGGTCAGCCAATCACGGACGAGGACGTATGAGGGTCACTCTCTCTCTCTCTCTCTCTCTCTCTCTCTCTCTCTCTCTCTCTCTCTCTCTCTCTCTCTCGAGGATGTTGACGAATGTAAAAATAAGAAAAGTTGAGAAAACAGTATTTTTATTATTTTATAGAGAGGAGGAGGAGAAGGAGGAGGAGGAGGAGGAGGACAGGCAGCAGTGGTCACCCTCCAATATAAAGCAGCGGTTCCTTCCCCACCCACCTCCGCCTCCACCCCTCCCTTTCTTCCCCCTCTGAAGCCTCACTCATCCCCACCATAATCTTCCTCTTCTCCGCACTGTGACCCCGCCCCTCCCCTCCCCCCTCATGACCTGGCGAGGCACGTGCTGGAATGGGACCTGACCTGATTATCCGGTATCAAAGTGCTGCGCGACCAGTGACCTTACGAGGAGGAGGAGGAGGAGGAGGAGGAGGAGGAGGAGGAGGAGGAGGAGGATGGAGGAGTAACTTCTGGCTGCTTTCCAACGCTAACGCAAAAATAAGCAAATAAATAAGTAAAAATA
>NC_087155.1:32385055-32397555 GCF_035594125.1 Scylla paramamosain | reverse complement strand
GATGGAAAAAGACAGAGAAGAGCGTTTGAATGATAAGTGGAAGAAGAATGGAGAGATGGGAAGATGAAGAGGGAAGGTCAGAAGAAAAGAAAGGATGAAAGAGGTACGTACACAGAGGCTAATATGGACACACACACACACACACACACACACACACACACACACACACACACACACACACACACACACACACACACACAGCGGTAGCCTTGTGTGTACTTTGCGGTGATGTAACGTTCCCGCCACTGGAAATTACTCGACAAAAATGGTAGTAAGTTTACGTTTGAGGTCAGCACACAAATCAGACTTGATGACGTGCACACACACACGCACACACACACACACACATTCTCTCTCTCTCTCTCTCTCTCTCTCTCTCTCTCTCTCTCTCTCTCTCTCTCTCTCTCTCTCTCTCTCTCTCTCTCTCTCTCACATTGCTATTCGCACCTTTATGTAATCATGTTCCTCACTCACTCACTCCACGCATTTTCCGCCTCACTCACTCACTCACTCACTAACACTTGATCTATTCTCTCGCTCATTCATCTGATTTTTCACACACTTGATTGTTACTTCACACCCATTACCATCTCTCTCTCTCTCTCTCTCTCTCTCTCTCTCTCTCTCTCTCTCTCTCTCTCTCTCTCTCTCTCTCTCTCTCTGGAACCGAAAATGACACATCTAACTTCAATCCCCACGCATTAGTACACGTACACCTTTCGCTCCCTCCCTCCTAGCACCACAGCGCCTCACCACCACCCTCCCCCCTCACCCTCACCCCGCCGCCCCGACTCTCCCTTCACTCCAGCCCTTTTCCTTAGCACTCCGGTATTCTCCCTTCACTTCTGCATACTAGCGTACACTCAGCACACCTGGTTAATAATTTTCAGGGACACGTGTCTGATATAATTTAGGTAAAGTTTTTTTTTTTTCCCTAGTTTGGGAATGTCTAAAAAGTATGCGCGACTCTTAATTAGTTTTCTCTCCTAACAAGCCCTCCTCCCACAAATCTCAATATATTTCACCTTTCAAGCCATCACTAAACCAAATCTAACGTAACCTAACCTAACGTAACCAGTCTAAACTAAAGCAAACGAAACTAAACGTAACGCAACCTAACCTAACATAACATAACCTAACCTAACATGACCTAATCACTCTCTAACTCCTCAGTCTTGAAACTCTTCACATCTGCCATTCATTCCCCGCTACTCGTCTCACGCACCCCCAACCACTCCCAATATTCTCCTACCTTCCCTCAATCCTTTCCCAGCACCATCCCACCTTCCCCAACCATCCCCCAGTACCCTCCTACCTCCTCCTATCATTCCCAGCACATCCCTACTCTGCTTCAAGCCTTCCCCAAGCACTATCCTTCATTCCTTCACCCTCCTTCATCTTAGCGTGGGACAGACAGACAAACAGACAGACAGACGGACATACAGAAAGGCGAAGGATTACATATAACAGAGACTCGCATGGCTGGTGAAGCTTCAGGTTACTTCTCTTCTTTCCTTCCTTCATTCCTTCCTGTCTTTCCGGTCGTCCTTCTTTCCTTCACGAATTTTCTCAGTATGTTTGATTTTATTTATTTATTTTATTTATTTATTTATTTTTTTGGTCGAAGTGTTTGTATTTCTTTGTTAATTCGTGATTTTTTTATATATATTTTTTTCTTTCGCTGGTGTGTGTGTTTGTGAGAGAGAGAGAGAGAGAGAGAGAGAGAGAGAGAGAGAGAGAGAGAGAGAGAGAGAGAGAGAGAGAGAGAGAGAGAGAGAGAATATGAAAGGAGAGGAATGCTATAAAGAAAGAATGAGACAAAGAATAAGATAAAATGGAAGGAAAGGGAGAAAACAACGACACAGAAAGAAGGAGGAGGAGGAGGAGGAGGAGGAGGAGGAGGAGGAGGAGGAGGAGGAGGAGGTACTGTAAAGAATAAGGAATGAGGAGAATGAGAGGAGGAGGTGAGGGGAGGAGAGGAAGAGGGAGAGGGAGAGGGGAATGGGAAGGGGAAGGGAGAGGGATGAAAGAAGGACCATCAGAAGGTGCCGCCCCTCCCCTCCCCTCATCCTCTCGCCCGTCACCCCTCCCCTCACCCTCTCACCCATCACCCCCTCCCCTCTCACTCCCTCACACCCAGACCGTAAAGACAGTCGTTTCGTGATCTAAGTGAGCCTAAATCCGGGTCACGAAGAGGGGCACTGTCTCCTCTCTCTCTCTCTCTCTCTCTCTCTCTCTCTCTCTCTCTCTCTCTCTCTCTCTCTCTCTCTCTCTCTCTCTCTCTTCTGATTATCATGTCCTTAATTTCTTCCTTTTCAATTTTTTTTCTCTTCACGGTTAAAACGATAACAACAACAATAACTACTACTACTACTACCACCATCATATCTACCTCCTTTTCCTTCTCTTCCTCCTCCTCCTCCTCCTCCTCCTTAAAAGTTTAATTGTAACACACGTAACTATAATAATTCCCTAAACACATGCAATCCTCTAACGTCAAATATATTACGTGTCTTGATGCCAAAGAACTAATCACTTCTCATATACATCTGTGCCTGCCCCTCTTCCTCCTCCTCCTCCTCCTCCTCCTCCTCCTCCTCCTCCTCCAGCAGCAAAAGCAAAAAATCTTCTCTAACTAAATTCATGCATCTCTTTAGGTTAACATATGCATTTCTCGCATCTTTACTAATTTATGTTTAGGGAAATATGTCAATAATCAAGAACATATGTAACTTCCCGCTCTACTCTTACTCTTCCTTCTTGTTGCCTTACTGCGTCTCTCTCTCTCTCTCTCTCTCTCTCTCTCTCTCTCTCTCTCTCTCTCTCTCTCTCTCTCTCTCTCTCTCTTTCCCGTTCCGTGTCGTCGATCGCTATTAATTCCGCCTATTCTTAGTTCTTCTTGTTTTTTTTTTCTCTTTTTTTTTCTTTCTTTAAACTCCTTGTGTCTTTTTTTTTTTACAGTCCTCAGTTTTCACGATCTCCCTTCTCTCTCTCTCTCTCTCTCTCTCTCTCTCTCTCTCTCTCTCTCTCTCTCTCTCTCTCTCTCTCTCTCCAATCATCTATTCAGGTTTATATTTGTTATTCTTTCCATCTTTTGTCAACATTTTTTTTTGCTCAATTTCTTTTCCCTTTTTCACAATTTTCTTCACGCCATAATCTCTCTCTCTCTCTCTCTCTCTCTCTCTCTCTCTCTCTCTCTCTCTCTCTCTCTCTCTCTCTCTCTCTCGTTTTCCTCATTCATTATTTTTTTTGTAATTTTCTTCCTTCTTCGTCTCACTAAATTCGTATCCCCCCCCTCTCTCTCTCTCTCTCTCTCTCTCTCTCTCTCTCTCTCTCTCTCTCTCTCGTTGCTTACAGGTGTGCGGGGCGAAGTACAGGTGTCGGCGGCAGGCAGACAGCTGCACCAACACATGCACCGACTTGGGGGGCGGGTGCGCTCCTCTTACCTGTGGACGGAAGGAAAGGGGGTGATTAGTACACCTGGCTTGGGGGGAGGGGAGGGGAAGGGGAAAGGGGGAGAATGGGTGGAGAAGTGGGTGAGGTGACTTACGGGGGTTCACTAATATCAAATATATATATGCAATTTTTTTTTTCTTTCTCTCTCTCTCTCTCTCTCTCTCTCTCTCTCTCTCTCTCTCTCTCTCTCTCTCCAGCAAATGATTGTATCGCGTGTTCAAGTGGTGGGTAATCTGTACTTAGATGTGTGTGTGTATTTGCATCATGATTCACTTTAGATAATGCTTATTTTTTCACTTTTCACTTTTTTTTTTCTTTTCGCTGCTTAAGGAAGGATATAGGTGTTGTACATGCACGCACGCACGCACTCACCACCCACCTATTCACACACACACACACAGAGAGAGAGAGAGAGAGAGAGAGAGAGAGAGAGAGAGAGAGAGAGAGAGAGAGAGAGAGAGAGAGAGAGAGAGAGAGAGAGAGAGAGAGAGAGAGATAAACAGAGACAGAGGGACGGCCAGACAGACAAACAGACAAACACAGAGACATACATACACACAGACAAACAGAAACAGAATAATGACAGTAGCCAAAAGAAACAGAAGAACGATGAGGTCGATAATTCACCAGACGAGGACACCACCACCACCACCACCACCACCATCACCACCACCACCACGAAAAATGTTAGGACTGGGGTTCGATAAGACACCAGAACACCTTGCCATAATTCACACCTGACCAGGAAATGAGAACACCAGGAGGAGGAGGAGGAGGAGGAGGAGGAGGAGGAGGAGGAGGAGGAGGAGGAGGAGGAGGAGGAGGAGGAGGAGGAGGAGGAGGAGGAGGAGAGAGACACGAGGTAATATAAAAGGAGGAAGGTAATTATAACTAAAAGGGGAGCAAATAAAGAAGAAAAATTAAGAAGAAATACAATGAGGAGGAGGAGGAGGAGGAGGAGGAGGAGGAATGGGTAGAAGAGGAGCAAGACAATGGTAATAAACGGGTAAAGAAGAGGAAGGGCGAAGAGAAGGAGGAGGAGGAGGAGGAGGAGGAGGAGGAGGAGGAGGAGGAACGCTATTGACCTGCGACCTTCATCCCAGGGCGTGACCAGCTGCTGCGTCGCGTTAAAGGTCAAAATGAAAAGGTCAAAATAAGGTCACAAAGAGGAGGAGGAGGAGGAGGAGGAGGAGGAGGAGGAGGAGGAGGAGGAGGAGGAGGAGGAGGAGGAGGAGGAGAAGCAGAAGCAGAAGCAAAAGAAGAAGAAGAAGGCACAAGTGTTTTGAAACGGAGGAGGAGGAGGAGGAGGAAAAAGAAAACATCAACAACAGACAAAAACAACAACAACCACAAACAAACAAACAAACAAACAAGAACCATGAGAGAAAAAATACACACAAAATGAGTCATAATTTCTTCCACCCACACAAAAAGAGAAATAAATAACATAAGTAAAAATGAAATAAAATCAATAAAATGAAACACGCGCGCATCTTATTAACAGGGGGACCATTAAACAGTTAAGAGTCAGAGAGAGAGAGAGAGAGAGAGAGAGAGAGAGAGAGAGAGAGAGAGAGAGAGAGAGAGAGAGAGAGAGAGAGAGATGCACTTAAGTTCTCCAAATTCCACACGTCAACTGGAAAACTGGCTTAGGAGAACAGCGGCAGACAGGAAGAAGGCAGGAAGCAAGGAACATCTTAGGAGAGAGGGAGAAGGACAGAGAGTGAGGGAGTCCAAGGGGTGGAGTACCTACGTAACAAGACCCAATCACGAGGAGTTTTGGGGAGTGGAAGGTGACGTGAAGGTTGTGAGAGGAGGAGCAGGAGGAGGAGGAGGAGGAGGAGGTGTAGTAGTAGTAGTAGTAGTAGTAGTGAATGAGAAAGATAATAACAACAGGGATGATAATGATGATAGTGATAAAGATGATGACGTGGACGATGAGGTTAACGACAATGAGGGAGAGAGTTAAAACAAGGAGATCGTCAAGGAGGGAAGGGTAGGGAAAGGACGGGAAGAGAAGGGGCGCAGGAGTGAAGGAGGAGGAGGAGGAGGAGGAGGAGGCGGTAAGTCACTCCAAAAGGTTCCTTCCCCGAACCACAAAATAGCCGCCTTCTGCAGATGACGCAACCACCACCACCACCACCACCATCACACAGACCACGTCCACCACCACCACCACCACCACCACCACTACCACCACTACAACCACCACTACCTCGCCAACATCACGCCACTTCTAAACTGGCCAACATCACATCCCCACTTCTAACCCACCGCCACCACCATCACTACCAACTCATCACCATCACCACCACTGCTGCTACCACCATCATCACCATTACAACCACCACTACCAGTATTTGCTGCTAATAACTATAACAATCCTGTCATCCTTCTGATTGAGTCTTCCATCTGTCAGCGTTCCTAATTCTCTCTCTCTCTCTCTCTCTCTCTCTCTCTCTCTCTCTCTCTCTCTCTCTCTCTCTCTCTCTCTCTCTCTCTCTCTCTCTCATGCATTGACGATATCGAACAATTGTCATGTATTGTTTTCGTTGCTACCTGAACCACCACCACCACCACCACCACCACCACCACCACCACCAGCATCATCAATCATCGCCAAAAGCACTATAACCACCAGTCTCACTCGTGCACACACACACACACACACACACACACACACACACATACATTTAATAACACCTCCGCCAGCGTTACCATCTACACCACTACTGCTATCATCACCACCACCATCACCACCACCACAACAACAGGGACGACGCCACCGCCCTTTCCGCCCCTTTTAGCTTGCTTTAAAGGAGGAGGAGGAGGAGGAGGAGGAGGAGGAGGAGGAGGAGGAGGAGGAGGAGGAATATCTACAAGACTCCTTCATTACGTCATCATCACCTTCTATTCAACACCACCCTCACTCACTCCCTCCCTCCCTCCCTTACGGTTCCGGTACAAGAGCCACGCCATACACCACCAACACCATCCCACCCCATCCCCTCCCACCCGTGCTTGCTGCTGCGCGGGTCACTCACTACGGTGGGGGAAGGGGTAGGGGGAGGGGCACCAGGTGTGAAGTCGTCAAGGTGTGGACAGGTGCGCGTGACCCGTCCAACCCCAACACTCGCTCTCTGTAAACTTGATCTTGTTTAACCCAACGTGACTTTGAGGTGGAGACAAGGAGGAGGAGGGAGGAGGGAGGTAAGAGGGAGGTAGGGGAGGCTTCTGGTAGTATAGTGGTGTTTCCTGGCCCCCTCTCTGTCTCTCTCTCTCCCCTCCTCTTCTTCCTCCTTCTCTCCTCTTATAGTACGAATGAAAAAGGCGGAAAGGGCGGTGGCGGTCGTGGTAATGCAGTTGTACGAGGTAAACGCTCCTGTGTGTGTGTGTGTGTGTGTGTGTGTGTGTGTGTGTGTGTGTGTGTGTGTGTGTGTGTGTGTGTGTGTGTGTGTGTGTGTGTGTGTGTGTGTGTGTGTGTGTGTCCTCTATTCCTCCTTCAAGGCCTCCTACAGAAGCTTCATTCCGGTTAGGTTACGAAAAATATGAGGCGGGAGGCGGTGAGAAAAAGGTCGCAGGTGTGTTCTGACGGGGCAGGTGTGTACGTAAGGAATGGAGGAGGGGAGGTGTGGGAGAGGGTATATAAAGGGGAGAGAGACTGCGGAGGAAAGGGGGGAGGAGTCGGGTAGTACGTGAGGAGATAGAGAAAGAGGTTGTGAGAGCAATGAGAGGGACAGGTGTGGGCGGAGACATATCAATGAGGAACATGTGTGGATGAGTTGTGCAAGAGATAGATTTCGTGCAGATGTGTTGGGGGGACATAAAGACAAGTTGGAGTAGGTGTGTGTTGGGAGGGGAAGAAGGAGCTGCAGGTTTGTCATGAAGAGACCTGCAGATGTTTACAAGCGATAGGCGATGGCGTAAGTCTGCAGGTGTGGGGCAGCTTGCAGATATAGGGGCATGATGCAGGTGTGGGGAAGGTCTGCAGATGTATATGGTAAAGAAGGGATGGTATGAGTGTGCGGGGTTGCAGGTATGGGTGTCTGAAGGTGTGGCTACAAGGTGGACGGTTCTTCAGGTGTTGGGGGCTGGGGCGGGAGAGGGGGGCGTGCAGGTGTGGGGTGTTGGCTTGGTTCACCGTGACTGCCCCCCGTGACCTGGTCGACCCCTCGGGAAGCGGCTCCTCTTGTTGGGCGACCACCGAAGTGTAGCCAAGACGCACACACACACGCACGCACGCAGATGTACGTACACAGAACTCTACACATATACATACACGTAGGCACGCACATGTATAGACACACAAGCATAGGCGCACGCACACACACACACACACACACACACACACACACACACACACACACACACACACACACACACACGACCTCTTTCCCTGGTCATATCTGAGCTATTTAATATGTAGCATGTTAATCTCTCTCTCTCTCTCTCTCTCTCTCTCTCTCTCTCTCTCTCTCTCTCTCTCTCTCTCTCTCTCTCTCTCTCTCTCTCTCTCTCTCGTTCCAATGACCTGTTACGCCTTTTTGTGACCTCTTCAGTGTTGACTTTGATAGCCTCCAATGATCACCCCACCACGCTTCCCCCCATCACCCCCTCACCACCACACACCTCCCTCTCAACACACCCCGAGTCACCCCGACGCACCACTAACGCGTCTAATTCTCACCCCCATAACAAGTTCATCATAACTTTCCTCTGCGTTTCATTCAAGGATATTTTAATCAGTAGTACTTCAATATGTCAAAAATTACCCTCTTGTCTTATCTTGACCCCAATTACGAGCCTCCTCCCTTCCTTCGTCACCCCAACACAACCCTAACTGCTACAGGACTCTAACTACTACTACTACTACTACTACCACTACTACTACCACCACTGCTACTACTATTACTACTACTATCACTACTAATACTACCTTCACCACCACCACCTCCTCCTCCTCCTCCTCCTCCTGCACTACCTTCCTGCACGTTAACACCTGCCACCCCCCCAACCACCCCCACCACTCCCTCCCCCTAAACTCAGCACACCTTCCTCCTTCTTCCCCCAACCCCCTCCCCCCACACTAAGGAGCCTCAACACCCACTACTAAGAACAAAGGTGCTTCTCGGGGTGTTTGCTACCAACCAACACAAGTGCTAACCCCTTCCTTCCTCCTCCTCCTCCTCCTCCTGTTCTTCCTTCTTCTTCCTCCTCCTTCGTTTGTTTCTTCTTGCTGTTCTTCTTTTTTTCTGCCTTCGCTTCTTACTCCTTGAGGTATTGTGACTCATCTTAGTCAGTTTGTTTTGCTCTCTCTCTCTCTCTCTCTCTCTCTCTCTCTCTCTCTCTCTCTCTCTCTCTCTCTCTCTCTCTCTCTCTCTCTCTCTCTCTTAGACATGAAGAAGAAGAAGAGAGAAGAAGAGGAAGAAGAAGAAGACGAAATAATAATAATAATTAGGAGAAAATATATTAATAAGACGAAAAAAAAAAGAAAAAAGAAAGAAAAGAATCCTGCTTTTCTTTCCGCGTGCAGTTAACTTGTAGCAAAATTTTCATATGTATTTCTGTAATTTTTCCTCGTACGCATTTCTCATGAGTGTGTGTGTGTGTGTGTGTGTGTGTGTGTGTGTGTGTGTGTGTGTGTGTGTGCGTGTGTGTGTGTTCTTTCAATTCCACTGTTCGTTAATCTCCTTTTTCCCTTCTCTTTTATACTTGTTCGTTGCGTGAGCGATTCTTGGAAATGGGAAGGAAAAAGAAGAATATAACAAAGGAAGAAGAATTAGGGAAATGTAAGGAGAGGAGGAATGGAGGGAAAGGATAAGGGAAGAAGGAGAGGGATAAAGATGGAGGAGACGGAGGAAGGTGAAAGAAGGGGAGGAAATTGTGGAACAGGAGTGGCGAAGGAGGAAAAAAGTGGAGGAGACGGAAGAAAGAGCAAGGAGGGAAGAGGAGGAGACGGACACACCAGGTCATTATTAGTGTGCGGAGGAGGAGGAGGAGGAGGAGGAGGAAGGGGTCAGCTGTGTTAGTCTGTTCCTCATGACCAACTGCCGTGACGCACACACACACACACACACACACACACACACACAAGAAGGGAGCAGGTGGTCATCACACAGCCACGTGCCTTGCCTTGCCTCCCCTCTTCCCTCCTACCACCACCACCACCACCACCATCACCTGCTTAATGAACCCACTAGGGCACCTCTCCTCCACCTGTTCGCCAACCAATCACCACCTAGTATGAATGTATGAATATATATATATCCATGTATAACGTTTCACCAGTTTTAATTTATTAGTAGATTTTTTCTTTTCCTTTCTTTCTTTTTTTTTTTTTTTTTTTGCTCTGATCCGATTAATATTAACTTCAGCTTTTTTTTTCGTTTCTATTCTTTGTACGCTTTCTGTCCACAAGCTTCCAATAACTGTCTTCATCTTCATCATCTCATCTCATCTCCACATCATTATCATCATCACCATCGTCACATTAAATTTAGCATAACATCTGGCAATCCCAACCCGACATCATCCTTTACACACACACACACACACACACACACACACACACACACACACCACTAGTACAGTTCATTGCATTTCACCCACTGACCATTGCACAATTCTCTCTTATTTTGCATTTTCACGATTATGAAAGTGTTATTCCTTCCTTTGTGTGTCAGCCTTCAATCCGTTTATCCTTCCACCTGCAGCATGTCTGATGATCCTCCACTTCACTGCAGCTTACCTCCCATGATGTGCATTCCTTTCTATCAACTCACGTGGCAGCACAAGTAAAGTTGGTTAAAGTTGGAGGTAAGGCAAAGTTGGGTTAGGTTAGATGAGGTAAGGAAAGGTTAGATTAGGTAAGGTGGGGTAAGGGAAGGTATGGTTGGGTTAGGCTAAGGTAAGGTTACGTTGTCACAAGTTTAGGTAAAGTAAAGTGAGGGGAAGTAAGGTAAAGTAGGATAAAATAAGGTAAAGTAAGGTTAGTTTACATTTCCATCCCGTTGTTTTCCTTGCATCAAGAAAAAAAAATCAATCAATTAAATAATTCAATCAAAAATAAAACTTCGTCATACAGACACGTCTTGTATGAATTTCCGTATTATTTTCTCCTTACAACCCATACTCTCTCTCTCTCTCTCTCTCTCTCTCTCTCTCTCTCTCTCTCTCTGATGTGTTCTCTGTAGTGTTTGCTTGCTTGTGCATGTGTACCCGTGTGTTTGTTGATTCCGGGAGGGGGGAGGGGGTGAGGCAGTGACGTGTGTGTGTGTGTGTGTGTGTGTGTGTGTGTGTGTGTGTGTGTGTGTGTGTGTGTGTGTGTGTGTGTGTGTGTGTGTGTCGCAGGTGTAGCGGGGGTCGTTGGAGGAGCCGGGAGCGTCACAGCAGGGGCGGCACCCACAAGTATACACCGCTACATTAATACAGCCGAGGGAGGGGGAGAGAGTCTTCTCAGCGTCACCCTCCACCACCACCACCACCACCACCTTCATCTGCTCCTCTCCACCACCATCACCCCCTGTCTCCCCTTCCTTACCCTCTATTTCTCTTCATCTCTACCATGACCGCCCCTTCCTTCACTTCTACTCCTTCTTCACTGTTTCTCATCTACACCAGTGCCACCCTTCCCTTCCTTTCCTTTTCCTTCCTTTTTATTTTATTTTTTTTCCTCTGCATCTTCATCCCTCTCTTTTATTCCCTTTCCTTTCTTCCTCTAATATTAATCCATCAACATCAACTAATTTTTCCTTTTCTTTTTTTTTTCTTACATCCTTAACGTTTCCTTGGTTTCATTCCATTTCCTTACCTGCCTCCCTCTCCTTCCTTTTATTCTTATTTTTACCTTCCTTTGTTATCTCTTCATTTTCCTAAACTTTCCTTGTCTTCCTACATCCTCCTCCACTCTCTCCACCTCAAGCACCTCAACACACATTCTTCTCCTCATTCCACATCCTCAGCCTTCTGCCACTCCACTCCTACACCCGACACACTCCTCCACCCTCCATCCAGACAAGGCTCTCCGCAATTACTGAGCACCGTGACACACATCCCCATTAGAAACATCATTAGGGGAAGGAATAGTGGTGCTCTTGTAACGCAAACTTCACCAGCTTATAATAATGGTGATGAAAATGATGGTGATAATGATGGTGATGGTGATAACATAATAATTTGATATGTGAAGCAAAGGTTTCATCTTTTCTCTAATTTTTTTTTTTTTACTTATGTGAATCTATATCTATCTTATCGTCTCTCTCTCTCTCTCTCTCTCTCTCTCTCTCTCTCTCTCTCTCTCTCTCTCTCTCTCTCTCTCTCTCTCTGTAGCGGTACACACAAAGTGGGCACCCAACTGCCGTCGCCTACCACCACTGACTGGGGCCTCACATCACCACTATCATAACCTAAACACCATCACGATACGTACACACATACACACATACACGCACACAATCCCTGCCTCTTGCTCACACACACACACACACACACACACACACACACACACACACACACACACACACACACACTTCACAGCACAACAACAATCACTATTACAACTACTATCAATATTCACACCTCGTCTTCCACTAACACAACACAATCACCACCATCACCACCATCATAAACATTCTTTTCCCACACCTAAGTATCACCACCACCACCACCACCACCACCACCACAATAACAACAACAACAACAACAACAACAAAAACAACAACAACCACTATTGCTGCTCTTGACCGAACGTACTTACGACTTTCTACAAACATTACAGACAGAGAGAGAGAGAGAGAGAGAGAGAGAGAGAGAGAGAGACGCCTTCTCTTAGCCGCCGCCACCACCACCACCACCACCACCACCACCACTACTACTACTACTACTACTACTACTACTACTAGCACCAGCACCACCACCACCACCACAACCACAACCACAGCATCTGACTAACAAACGCAATCCACAAAACAGGTCGCCTCCTCCTCCTCCTCCTCCTCCTCCTCCTCCTCATCCTCCTCCTCCTCCCCCTTCTCCTTGACACATTA
>NC_087155.1:32377555-32382555 GCF_035594125.1 Scylla paramamosain | reverse complement strand
GAGAGAGAGAGAGAGAGAGAGAGAGAGAGAGAGAGAGAGAGAGAGAGAGAGAGAGAGAGAGAGAGAGAGAGAGAGAGAGAGAGAGAGAATGCAACAGGTGTGCGCAGGTAGCTTTTATGAACCATGATTAAAATTCACACACACACACACACACACACACACACACACACACACACACACACACACACACACACACACACACACACACATCTCAAAATCAAATCAACAAATAAACCATCATATCTAAAATTTGCAATTACAATAAAGCTGAACAGGAAACATAGTAATTGTACATAAAAATGAACATACAAACAAAAAGACAGGACAGAAAGACAGACAGACAAACAGATGGACACACAAACAATCACTCATCATATTCTCTTTCACAGACACTAAATAATTAATTAAACAAAACAAGGTACATTTCCTCCCTGCCTCCAGCTCTCTCTCCCTCCCTCTCCCTCTCCCTCTCTCCCTCCGTTACCAGCAGGGGGCTTCCACCACTAATTACTAGGAGTGTCTTGTTTCCCCTTCCCTCTCCTCTCCCACACTCTCCCTCCCCCACCCCTCCCGGTCTCCCCTCTCCTGCACTCCTCCCCCACGCGCGCACGCACACAAAAAACAGAAAAAGACTTTCCCTCCCTCCTACACACACACGCACGTGCACGTCACACGGAGCCGGGGCACGCACATGCTCTCTCTCTCTCTCTCTCTCTCTCTCTCTCTCTCTCTCTCTCTCTCTCTCTCTCTCTCTCTCTCTCTCTCTCACACACACACACACACAAAGGCACACATCGCATACGTAGTAGTAGTAGTGGTAGCACTAGTAGTAGTATGAGGATAGCACAGGGGAGGGGAGGGAGGGAGGGAGGGAAGGAAAAGGGGGATGATAAGGAGGAGAAAGAGGAGGAGGGGAGAGATGCGTTGAGAAAATGTGGGAAAATTGAAAAAAATAAAGCCAGTTGAATATATAGTAAACAAACCACACACGATGAGAGAGAGAGAGAGAGAGAGAGAGAGAGAGAGAGAGAGAGAGAGAGAGAGAGAGAGAGAGAGAGAGAGAGAGAGAGAGAGAGAGAGAGAGAGAGAGAGAGAGAGAGTAAAAATTCTTCCTCTCCTCTACAAGCTTCCTCGCGGCAGGGGGGTTGATGGGGACGGGGGTGCCTTGAAGGGGAGTGGAGGGGAAGGAAATGGGAGGAGATGAGATGGAGAAGGGATGGTTAGGAGAACAAGGAGCAACACACACACACACACACACACACACACACACACACACACACACACACACACACACTTCACCCCGAAACGAAGTGCGAATGAGCGTGCTTGATTACTCCCCTTTCTCTCTCTCTCTCTCTCTCTCTCTCTCTCTCTCTCTCTCTCTCTCTCTCTCTGCTTAGAAATGCAATTCATCACGTGCTATTGTCCCCAGTTTATTACTGTTTGTTGTTGTCGTTGTTGTTTCTTGTTATTTGCATTCTTTCCATTAGTGTTTCATTCGTTGCAATGAAAAGTATTATCAAGGAAACTGCGATATTAATAACAACGAGGACAACAACAACAATAACATTAAAGGCTCTGAATTAATTGCTTGTGTTGCGTTTATACCAGTGCATACTTTATGTAATGATTTGTTTATTTACTTCCTTAATCGTGCAGTCACTCATTCATCGCTCATCATTATGTAATCTCCAATGTCATTATTCTCATTCCATTTTACCGCTTTTAATGTTACCAATGTGTGCCAACAGGAGGAGGAGGAGGAGGAGGAGGAGGAGGAGGAGGAGGAGGAGGAGGAGGAGGAGGAGGAGGAGGAGAACAAGAAGAAGAACAAGAAGACCAAGAAGAAGAAGAAGAAGAAGAAGAAGAAGAAGAAGAAGAAGAAGAAGAAGAAGAAGAAGAAGAAGAAGAAGAAGAAGAAGAAGAAAGGCAACAAACACTAGCATCACCACCACCTTCACCACTATCACTGTAACAACAACCTAACCACGACATCACTAACCTACCACCACCACCACCACCACCACCACCACCGCCGCCGTCTAGCATAATCCGCAAGCCCCCAGGACAAAGACCCCCCTTGCTCCCCACAAGCCCCAAACCCCCCCGGTTATCTAATCACTGGGAGGGGAAGCGGGGCGTGCACGTGGCGATCCAGAGAGAGAGAGAGAGAGAGAGAGAGAGAGAGAGAGAGAGAGAGAGAGAGAGAGAGAGAGAGAGAGAGAGAGAGAGAGAGAGAGAGAGAGAGAGAGAGAGTAACCCAGGGCCTGTGAACAATGCAAAGATGACTCAACAGTGACCAGGAGAACGTCCACTGAACGGCGTGACCTGACCAGTCTGGAGGAGGAGGAGGAGGAGGAGGAGGAGGAGGAGGAGGAGGAGGAGGAGGAGGAGGAGGGGAAAGTGGCGTGCGGGAAACAGAACAGTTCAAGATTCAAATAAAACCTTTTTACGTCACGCTTCGTCAAAGAGAATGGAAGGCAGTGGTGGTGGTGATGGTGGTGGTGGTGGTGGTGGTGGTGGTAGTAGTGGTGGTGGTAGTGGTCGGTATAGCATCCTTGGGAATTATGTGCATGTGGTGGCAATAGTAGTAGTAGTAGTAGTAGTAGTAGTAGTAGTAGTAGTAGTAGTAGTAGTAGTAGTAGTAGTAGTAGTAGCAGTAGTAGCAGCAGTAGTAGTAGCAGTAGTAGTAGTAGTAGTAGCAGTAGTAGTAGAAAAAAAAAGCAAGGTTGTTATGCAAGTAAGATAACAACCTAAACGACGTAATTACAACAGTTGCACTAAGTAGAAATCATAATAGCTATAATCATGCTGTAATACTAGTGAATGAAATTGTTTAGTTCCATATTTAGTGCGCAAGAAAGATGTGTCAGTAGTAGCAGTAGTAGTAGTAGTAGTAGTAGTGATGGCGGTGGCGGTAGCAGACAGAGTTGGCGGCGGCGGTGGTAGAGGTGGTGGTGGTGGTGGTGGAGAGGACAGCTGGCCGGGCCCTCAAAAAACAGTGGTCTCTGAAGGGCGAAGTCGAGACCTGGGAGGGGGCAGGTCGACCCTTTGTCCTGTGTCACACTCCCTCCCACCCAACCCCCTTCCCTCCCTCTTTTTCCCTCCACCGCCTTCCCCTGCCTCCCCCTCTCCTTCTTTCTCTCTCTAACTGGCCATCCCTTTTAAGCCCCTTCTCTCTCTCTCTCTCTCTCTCTCTCTCTCTCTCTCTCTCTCTCTCTCTCTCTCTCTCTCTCTCTCTCTAATGGTTCCGCCCTACCTGGCGCTACCTTACTTAACGAGATATCCATTTTATCCGCCTCCCTTCCACCCTCCCTCCCTCTCACACTTTCCCCTCATCTCCCCTCTACGACCCCTTAGCTCATCACCACCACCAACACCACCACCACCACGACCCTCACTCACAACCCTGCAATGGCTGCTACAATATTCACTCAGACTTCAGCTGCTTTTCCTGAAGAATTCACGAGGAGGAGAAGGTCGGGGAGAAGACCAGAGCAGAGACAGAAGCTTGGAGAACCGGGGACAGGCTTGTGTAAGGGCGATGGTGGGAGGTGCCTTGGTGGGGGGAGGGGAGTTAAGAGAGGCGGAAAGGGGAGGAAAGCTGGGAGCAGGCAGGCTTACAGGGGAGACTAGCAGGAGTATTAATAGCAAGGCAGTAGATTTAGTAGTAGCAGGGGCCAGAAAGGGAATGAAAAAGGGGGAGGGGAGAGGGGTGACCAGTAGGGGGATAAGAGATAGGGGAGGCTACGGTAAGGGTCTGGGTGGGGGAGGGTCACAGCAGGATCGGGGAGAGAATGGGGAGAGGGGGTCAAGAGGAAACGATGCGAGGGTCAAACGCCCCCCACCATGTTCCCTCCCTGCTTCTCTCCCCGACCCCCTCACAAAAACTGGCGTCCCCTTCCTCCTCCTCCTCCTCCTCCTCCTCTCCCCCTCCTCCTTCTACTCTTCTCCCTTAAAAAACTTCTCCTTGTCTCCCTTTGCCCTCTCTCCACTCCACCTTATTTTCCTCCTCTTAATCTTCCTCTCCCTCCTCTTTTCCCTCTTCTCCTTAAAAAAACTTCTCTTTTAGCTCTTTTTTTTTTCACTAAACTTACATTTTCTCATTTTCTCCTCATTTTAATTTTTTTCTTACTCCTCCTCCTCCTCTTCCTCTTCTTCCAGCTCACGAGTCCAGGTGAGCACTGTTTGTTCCCTCGTACCACCCAGGTAACTATGACTCAATAGAGGATCGCCAGGTACAGGTAACTTACCCTAACTCATCGATATACCTCTCTCTCTCTCTCTCTCTCTCTCTCTCTCTCTCTCTCTCTCTCTCTCTCTTAATTAGCCGTAAGGGGGTCCTCCAAAAATTTTCCAGCTAGGTGGGCCACACAGGTAAGAGGGCCACGGAGGATGAACAAGGTCACCTGAGTTCCCTTGAGTGGGTCACTGAAGAGGTCAGGCGAGGTGGGGGGGACAAGTCATCACCAAGAGGTAGCAGCGGTTAATGCAACATGACCTCCCACCAATCTCTCTCTCTCTCTCTCTCTCTCTCTCTCTCTCTCTCTCTCTCTCTCTCTCTCTCTCTCTCTCTCTCTCTCTCTCTCTCTTTTCCCCTCCTTGTCCCTCTTCTTTCCTCCCTAGTACACATGTTAATCTCTCCCCTCTGTTGTCCCCTCCTTCCCTCCCCCAGCCTCCTCTCACCCCCTACTGCGCATCCCAGGAGATATGACCCCCCTCTAATTCCTCTCCCTCCCCTCTTGGTCCTCTTTTCCCCTCCCTCCCTCCCACCGAGTGTCGAATTCTCAGCTTCCCTCCCTTCCTTCTTCTCCCCTCCCACAATCAGGGGGAGAGAGAGAGAGAGAGAGAGAGAGAGAGAGAGAGAGAGAGAGAGAGAGAGAGAGAGAGAGAGAGAGAGAGAGAGAGAGAGAGAGAGAGAGAGAGAGACCCACGGAAGCTACTCGACGCAGGAGGAGGTACAGAGGTTACTAGCCAATCAGTGACGCCCTTCAGTCCCC
>NC_087155.1:32370055-32372555 GCF_035594125.1 Scylla paramamosain | reverse complement strand
TACTAAACATACACGGTAATTGAAACCACAAACAGGGGAAAATAAATGTGTTAAAAGATAAACGGATGAAATGCACGAATATAATCTGTGAATATCGCTTGCATTCTGATAACACACACACACACACACACACACACACACACACACACACACACACTCGGAGAGAGAGAGAGAGAGAGAGAGAGAGAGAGAGAGAGAGAGAGAGAGAGAGAGAGAGAGAGAGAGAGAGAGAGAGAGAGAGAGAGAGAGAGAGAGAGAGAGAGAGAGAGAGAGAGAGAATCCTAAAATAACATGTAATAAAAAAAAAATACAGGCTGCTTATTCAATCACTTTTTCCTTAACTTTCTAAGCAGATAAGACGAAAATCTCTCTCTCTCTCTCTCTCTCTCTCTCTCTCTCTCTCTCTCTCTCTCTCTCTCTCTCTCTCTCTCCTTAGGCTCACCAGGCAGGGGGGCAGGGGGTGGCTATTTCTCAGCGGGTCACGGTCATTACCTGTAAAGGAGAGAAGATAGTCGGTCAGTCAGGTAAGGAAGACCCACTTCACACCTGTGCTCTACCCTATCACTTCACCTGTCTGCTGCTACCTGCCTGTACCTGTTTGTTATGCCTACTTTACTTTTATTTTTTTTAATACTTTACCACCACCACCACCACTACCACCACTACTACTACTACTACTACTACTACTACTACTACTACTACTACTACTACTACTGCCAATAAACCCACAGAAGCATAGACTGATGAAGATAAATGCAAATCGTAGGTACAATAATACTAATAAAATACTTAACATTATGATATACGTAAAAAAAATTAACGATGAATTCAATAAAATACATACATTTATAAATACATAAATGAACAGGCTAAAAGTAGCAATGCTGCAGGAATATAAGGAAATGTGATTGTGTGTGTGTGTGTGTGTGTGTGTGTGTGTGTGTGTGTGTGTGTGTGTGTGTGTGTGTGTGTTGGTATCCAGGCCTTGATCTACTGAGTAACATAAAGGGCTGGCTGAGTCAAGGACACCCAATGACCTTATTATTACTTTTTATAGCCTCTGAACACACACACACACACACACACACACACACACACACACACACACACACACACACACACACACACACACACACACACACGCACACGTCAGTAGAGATAGGTTGTGAAGCTTCCGTAACTAGGGAGAGAAGCTCACTTCCTTCCTACTTCTCTCTCTCTCTCTCTCTCTCTCTCTCTCTCTCTCTCTCTCTCTCTCTCTCTCTCTCTCTCTGACTAGCCTACAGGATCTAACCTCGTATCCTAATTCTAAGCGTGAAATATACCATCACGCATCTCTCTCTCTCTCTCTCTCTCTCTCTCTCTCTCTCTCTCTCTCTCTCTCTCTCTCTCTCTCTCTCTCTCTCTCTCTGGCGTGGTTGGATAAATGGACAGTAAGTGTGACGTAAATTGAATGAATGTATGAAGTGGTGGTGGTGGTTGTGGTGGTGATGGTGGTGGTGGAGAAGGGGAACAAGCCCACCTGTGGATTAAGATACAGGTGAAGGTGGATGCGTGCGTGGGAGGTAAGTGGATATGAGAGTGGTAAAAGTGGATAACAGTGGTGTGGATGTGAGTGAGTGAGTGAGTGAGTAAGAGAGAGTGGGAGAGTCTGAGAGGGAAGGATGAATTGGAAAATGTGACATGAATGGCTGCAGTGGTGTGTGTGTGTGTGTGTGTGTGTGTGTGTGTGTGTGTGTGTGTGTGTGTGTGTGTGTGTGTGTGTGTGTGTGTGTGTGTGTGTGTGTGTAAGTTGAGTCAGGCAGTATATTCAGTCAGTCAGTCATTTAGTCCCTCAGATAGCCAGTCAGTTCATTAGTTAGTCAGTCAGTTAATTAGTCACTTAGTTAGTCAATTAGCAAGTCATTCAGTTAGTTGGCCAATTAATAAGCCAGTCAGATAGCCATTAAGTTAGCGAGTGCATGAATGAATAAACAAATAGGAGATGAATGAGAGATGAAAAAAAGAAAAGAAAAAAGAAAGAAGATAAAGAAAACAACAAGTGGAGATAGTGGTAGATGAAATATATAAAAGGAAGATTAGATTAAGGTGAAGGGCGCACGTACACACATAGACACACACACACACACACGAGGCCTTGTATTTCATGCCCTTACAAGTATACTGAAGGGTACCTGTGTCTCAAGCAACCCTGGCCATCTAGTACTGAATATACCTCCACTCTCGTACCAGTAACCCGCATCCCCGCCAATCCCTCGTACACACCCTTGTACCTGTAACCCCAACCACTATCACTTCCTCCCCCTCCCCCCACTCCCCAACCCTGACTAATCCCGTAATGCCTCCCTACTCATACCACAACCTTTATCATCACCAGTTCCCCCATCACACTAATAACAATACCCTTCTTCCCTCCCCCTCCTCCTCCTCCTCCTCCCCACCACCCCAACCCTATTAAATCTATCCGCACTTAAGAGGATCAACACAAACAGACAGACAG
>NC_087155.1:32357555-32365055 GCF_035594125.1 Scylla paramamosain | reverse complement strand
CGGCGCCACGTGAGAGATCAATGGGCGCCGATTAAAGCGGTTCGGAGAGTGCATAAAAGGTTGCTGGTGTGTGCATGCGTGTGTGTGTGTGTGTGTGTGTGTGTGTGTGTGTGTGTGTGTGTGTGTGTGTGTGTGTGTGTGTGTGTATGTGTGTGAGGGCGTTGTTGTTGTTGTTATGTCCACTCCAGTATTTTTTTCCCTCCCTCACTGTTACAAATCTTTTTTTCCTTCCTTCCTTCCTTCCTTCCTTCCTTCCAATGCTTGCTTGCTTTATTTGTACACACACACACACACACACACACACACACACACACACACACACACACACACACACACGAGGTAATATTTCTTGTTCTTTATTTGTGTACACTACCAACATTTTTATTTTCTATCCTACACGTGCTTTCCTCTTCATGCAGTCGTGGGAGTCAGAGGAGTACGTGTCCGCTGGTGAGGTACGATAATTAGGTGCACGTGTACGTCTCTTGCGTTCAGTACGGCCATTCGTGCTCTCCTTAACGCTGGTCACGAGTATGATAATTGTTTGTTTTGCTCCGTACGATACATTCTTTAGACTTATCTACGTGTGCATGATACGAGGAAGAGGAGGAGGAGGAGGAGGAGGAGGAGGAGGAGGAGATCTGTAGTTCGTGTGGGTGCATTTTTTTCCTCCCCTCCTTATATCATGTACGTTATTTCTTTCTTCCGTGCGTTCTTTTTTTTTTCCCTCCCGTTCCCTAGTGTACGTGGCAATGTACTGTACACGTGTCAAGCTCCGTGCCCCGTGTGTGTGTGTGTGTGTGTGTGTGTGTGTGTGTGTGTGTGTGTGTGTGTGTGTGTGTGTGTGTGTGTGTGTGTGTGTGTGTGTGTGTGTGTGTGTGTGTGTGAAATATTAATAAAGTAATGTGGTTGAGAAATAAATGAAAGGTGGACAGCTGCCGTCACGCACGGTCAGTTTCTTTCCTTTCAGAAAAGTAAATAAATAAATAAGGAGATAATAATAAATAAGTAAATGAAAGGTCAACATAATTCGTTACATTTTTCTCCACACACACACACAAAAAAAAAATCTATTTAAAAGAATTCGTTACATTTTCCTCAATTTCCCCACAGCTACAACAGAGACAAACAGACAGATGGAGAGAGAAAGACTGAGAGAGACAAAATATAAACTTGATTTCTTTACGTTTTCCTCAATAAATCCTGAGATAACTGTAAGGTGCAAGTCGCTGTAGTAATCAGTCTGCGCAAGAACAAGCAGTAACAGAGATTGCTGAGTTCCTTCTGTGTTGCTGTTCTGGTTCAAGTGGACAGGTGGGTGGGTGGGTGGTGGAAATCAAGACGTTGTGGCAGAACGCACCCAAAACATACAAATACTTTCGAATGTTTTCACTCTAGTTGTCATAATGTTTAATAACGATACAGCAAAGCATTTTTTTAAAAGTTCTTATTTTCTTTGCTTTTATCTTATTTGTTTATTCATTCTACTTTATACTTTTTCTTTTTTTTTATAAAGGAAACGAGTGCATTCCAAGACAAGTTTTGTTTCCACTTTTTTTAATGCTTAGTTAACATTGTGTAATCTAACAACAGGAATAATAATTACCTCACTAACTGAAATATTAAGAACAACAACAAGAAGAACAAGAACAACAAGTAGAAGAAGAAAAACAACAACAATAACACCAACAACGACACTAATAATACCACCACCACCTACAACAACAACAACAACAACAACAACAACAACAACAACAACAAAAGCAACAGCAACAAGCACCACCACAACAGCCCCACACCACTACATGCAGTACATCTATGCACCGAATCGCGACACTAATTAAAGGAAGACAAGACAGGGAGTGAGTGAGTGAGTGAGTGAGTGAGTGAGTGAGTGAGTGAGTGAGTGACGGAAACATTCACGGCACAATTGAAAGCGTCTGCGTAACGCCCCGGGGAAAACAAAAGGCGGGGACAGGAAAAATCGTATAATAGAAAAAAAAGAAAAAAAAAAAAGACAAGGAAATAAAAATAATAAAAAAAGACACGGAAATGACCATCGTACGACATGAAATTTTTATGACATTTTACGTGTCCGAAAATGTGCAGGAATCTCCATTTTTTACTTTCTCTCTCTTTCTTTTTTTTTATTCCAATATTTTTTTTTTCTATTTCCTACCGTCCGTGTTGTCAGGAAGACGACAACGACGACGACGACGACGACGACGAGGAGGAGGAGGAGAAGGGCAGAGAGTGAGAGAGAGAGAGAGAGAGAGAGAGAGAGAGAGAGAGAGAGAGAGAGAGAGAGAGAGAGAGAGAGAGAGAGAGAGAGAGAGAGAGAGAGAGAGAATATACCATCTGAATCTTTCCCTCCAACAACACATAGAAAAAACAAACAAACAAACACAAACACCTACTGTATAAAAAAAATCCTGAAAAAAATAAAACAAAAAACAAAACAAATAAATAAATAAAACATAACTAACCTTACGCTATACATAAAAAAAGCCTCTTAACAATACCTTTTTAGAATCACAGTACTAGAAAGAAAAAAAAAACGGCAAGAGGGCAGAACATAGTACAAAACACTCACAGTACGAGGCCACTGAAACGAATGCCAAGAACTGCCGGGTTTTTTGGCTGCGAAGCGAGACAGGGTACAGAGGGACGGGGGGGAGAGAGAGAGAGAGAGGGCAGAGAGAGAGAGAGAGAGAGAGAGAGAGAGAGAGAGAGAGAGAGAGAGAGAGAGAGAGAGAGAGAGAGAGAGAGAGAGGGGGAGGGTAGGGGAAGGAAAGGACAGGAGAGGGGTGAAGGGAGTAACAGGAAGGGAGGGCAGGAGAGAGGGAAAAGATGAAGGTAGAAAGGGAGAGAGAGGAGATGGAGAGGGAGAGGGAGGGGACAGAAAGGGAAGGAGGAAAGGAGAAGAGGAGAGGAAGAAAGGGAAGGGAAGGGAAGGGAAGGGAAGGGAAGGGAAGGGAAGAGAAGGGGAGGGGTTAGGGGAGGGAAGGGGAGAAAAGATGAGAGAGGGAGGGAAGCAGAGATAGAAGAGAGTGAAGGAAAGATGGGGAAGATGGAATGGGGAAGAAAGGGAAGGGAGAAGGAAAGACGAGGGAAGGGATAGGAAGGTATGAAGCTAAAAAAGAAGGAAATACAAAGAAGAGGAAGGAACAAGAGGCAAAGGAGGAGAAAGGAAGGAAGACAGGACAGTTTGAAAAATAACGGGAAAAAAGAAAGAATAAAACCAAGAAGGGAACGAATGAAAAAAAAAGGGACGAAGAGAAAGACGGAATAACGATAAAAAAAAAGAGGAAGGAATGTAGCAGGTGAGTTCAGAAGAAAAATGAGAACAAAAAAAGGAGAAATTAAGAAAAGAATGAAAGAGGGAAAGAATTGAAGGTGAAAGGTTAACATAAAAGGGGAAAGGAGGAGGAAATAAGAAGTAAAGAAGAAAGAAAAAAAGAGATAAAAGGATGAAGGGAAAGAATACACGATGAGAGGATAATATGAAGGGAAGAGAAAGAAGGGACTACAAATGGAGAGTGAATGAAGGGAGGGCATGCGAGACAGTATATAAAGGAAGTGAAAGACAAAACACAACAAAAATATGAAGAAAAGAGACGAAGAAAATGTAAAGCTGAGAGAAACGAAAAAAAAGGAAAAAAAAAGAAAGGAAGGCATGCGGAAGAATAGGATAAAACAGAAGAAAACAGAGAATGGGAAAAAAAGGATAACTGAAGAAGAAAGGAACAATAATGATAATAAGTGTAGACATGCAATCGGAAAGAGAGAGAGAGAGAGAGAAAAAAAAAAAGGGGAATAGAGAGAGACTAAGAAAAGGAAGAAAAACAAGACATCAAACGAAATGGAGGGGAAAAAGAAAGAAGAGGAGGAGAAAGAGGAGAATAAGAGAGAATGGAACAAGGGGAGGAAGAAAGGAGACAAGGATTGGAATGGCCATAAGAAATGAAGAGGAAAGAAGGAAAACGAGAAAAAAAGAAAGAAAAAAATGCATAAAACAAGAAAGAATGAAAGAAAAAGGAAACGAAAGAAAACAGCAAGAGACATAAGAAGAGAAAGGAGGAGGAAGAGAAGGAAGGAGAGAAAGGGAAGGAGAAAGACTGGGGGTCCGGTTGCAAGTGACCAGGTGAGAGCGATATAAACAGGAGCCAATTTTGACGCACCTGGTCACGGCACGAGAGGCACCTGTTGACCACACCTGGGGGACGGGGAGTGGAGGGGAGGGGAGAGGAGAGGAGGGGGAGGGGACGGGAGGCATTACAAGGCAGCGGATCAACAATAAAGGAAGAAAGAGCGAGGAGAGGATTCACACACACACACACACACACACACACACACACACACACAGAGAGAGAGAGAGAGAGAGAGAGAGAGAGAGAGAGAGAGAGAGAGAGAGAGAGAGAGAGAGAGAGAGAGAGAGAGAGAGAGAGAGAGAGAGAGAGAGAGAGAGAGAGAGAGCTGAATAAGGCCGAGAGAGGAGGAGAGGACAGAAGAGCTGTAGTCGTGGTGGTGGTGGCGGCGGCGTGGCTAGGGTTAGCTTGGCCCTCTCCCTCTCTCCACTCAGGTCGTCGTGCCCCTGCTAAATATAGTGGGCACAGTGCCGCCCTGACCCGGCACACCACATCTACTAGCCCTCTCCACCACCACAACCACCGCCACCGCCTCTCTCTCTCTCTCTCTCTCTCTCTCTCTCTCTCTCTCTCTCATACGCAGTTGGGAATGAAGCTGTGGATGTTTGTTGCAGGCGTGGGTGTTTCTTTACCTCTTCCTAATGACAGAGACCCTTCAGACAGGCGGACACACGGACAAAGGTTAGGAGGAAGGGAGGAAATGCTCTCTCTCTCTCTCTCTCCCTCCCCCTCTCTCTCTCTCTCCTCGCAACAACACCAGGCGAAGCATGACTCAGAGAGAGAGAGAGAGAGAGAGAGAGAGAGAGAGAGAGAGAGAGAGAGAGAGAGAGAGAGAGAGAGAGAGAGAGAGAGAGAGAGAGAGAGAGAGAGAGAGAGAGAGAGAGAGAGAGAGAGAGAGAGAGAGAGAGAAAGTTGAATTGTTCTAAACTGCCCCCATCCTAACCCATTCCCACATTCTCTCTCTCTCTCTCTCTCTCTCTCTCTCTCTCTCTCTCTCTCTCTCTCTCTCTCTCTCTCTCTCTCTCTCTCTCAAACTCGACACTTGCCAGGCTCGCCATGATATCCAGCTGCTGTAGATAAATTAGCAGAACGGACAGATTACACACTGAGGGCCGGGATCACGCTATCTGCTGCTTTAAGGGTCGCAGAGAGAGGAGCGGAACCCTGGGAAGCAGAGAACAGAGAGGGGCGCCGAGGGAAGATGGAAGGATGGGTGGATGGATGGAGAGTAAAGGATATGTGTTAGGGTGTTTGGGTTGAGGGTGATGCGTGAAGGGAAAGGAGATGGGGGGTGAGGGGGAAGGGAACGGGGAGGGGGCAGAGAAGGAAGAGAGAAAAGGACGAGGAAAGAAATGAGGGCATGAATAAAGAGGGAACGAGAAATAAAATAATAAAAGAAAAAAAAACGGAAAGATATTATGAAAGAAAAAAAAAACTAAATTAATGAAAAATGACACCAATGAAGGAAGAAAAGACGACAGGAAATGAAGGAAAAGAAAAACAAAATAGAAGAAAGGAAAAAATATATATCGAGGATGGAGAGAGGAAAGGAATGGAAGAAAGGAAAGAAAAGAAAACGAAACGAAGGAATGACAGAGAAAAGAAATGGAAGAAAGATGGAAAGAAAAGGGAGGAAGGATAAAGAAAGAAAAGGAATGAACAAATGAGGAAAGAAAGAAAAAGAGGAAGGAATAACGTAGGAAAGAGACGAAAGAATGAAGGAAAGAAAGGGAACGAGAAAGGAATGACGGAAGAAAAGACTAAAAGAAAGATCAGAAAAAAGGAGAGATGGAGGAAGGAAAGAAATAAGAAAAGAAAAAGAGAAGGAAAGAAAGGGAACAAAGCAAAGAAAGAGAAAGGAATGACGGAGGAAAGGAATAAAAGAAAAGAGGAAGGAATCACGGAAGAAAAGAATGAAAGAAAAGAAAGGAGGAAAAGAATGAAAGAAAAGAAAGAGAGGAAGGAATGAAGGAGGAAAGGAATGAGAGAAGAAAGGAGGTAGAGAAGTGGATGAGGGAGTGTCATGCGGCGCGAGAATAATGAGTGCACAGCGAGGAATGACGAGGCTCAGAATGCCAGGTCGTGTCATGCAGCCACTGACCTCAGCAAGCCTGCCCCCAGATAGCGATGTTAATTTAAGATGTCCACTTATTACTAACACACGCACGCTCGCCCTTCCTCGGGGACACACGCTGAATATACTCTCTCTCTCTCTCTCTCTCTCTCTCTCTCTCTCTCTCTCTCTCTCTCTCTCTCTCTCTCTCTCTCTCTCTCTCTACGTTTCTCTTTTATACGTATTTTTATTATCTTGATTTTTCTTCCTTTTATTATCAACTCCTTTTTCATCCTCCTTTTCTCTCCTATTCACCTTTATTTCTCTCCCTTTTATTTTTAGCTTTCTTCTTCCTCCTCCTTCAGAATCTTCTCCTACTCTTCGTCCTTCTTTACGTCTCTCCTAATTTTTCCTCCTCCTCCTATTCTCTCCTTCCTTCTAGTTTGTCTCTACGCTCTATTTATCTACTTCTCGTGTTTATTCCTTCTTCCTCCACGGTTTCTATCTCACGTACCTCTTCCTCCTTCGTTCTGTCCTTACCTATTCTTTTTTTCGTCTTCCTCCTACTTTCCTTCCTTCTGTTTTGTCTCATCTTTCATTCATCTACTTCTCGTGTCAGTTCCGTTCTTCCTCCTTCTGAACCTTCTCCTTTTCTCCCTTCTTCATTATCTCCTATCCAAATTTATTCCTCATTCTACGTTTCTTCCTTCAAATTTCACTCATTCCTCCTTCATTCATTTATTTGTATACTTTCCTACCTATTCCCTCCAGTTTTCTTCCTCCAATACCTCCACATCCATCTCCATCTCTCCCTAGGTCTTTCTGCTCCTGTTTGCGGCCCTGCCTCCCTTCCTCCCTTTCGCCCGTCCGTCCCTCCCGCCGCGCCTCCTCTCTTGGCCTCGATTGGCAGTCCGGCAGGTCTCCTCGCCTCCAGCTAAGTCCTAACCCCGCTGGACTGGTAATTCGTTGCGTCCTGGACTCTCAATGACCAACAGTTATCAAGATGACCATGCGAACCGCCTCTCTTGACTCGCCTTCACCTCTGTTTGTTTCGATCTTTCTTAGCTAAGGATAGTGGTAGTGGTGGTGGTAGTGGAGAGGAGAGGAGGAGAAAAAGAAGATAGGAGTAGAGGAATATGAAGAGGAGGAGAAGTGCACAAATACGTAGGAAAGAGGACGAGAAAACATACATGGAAAAGAAAATAAGAAAACAAAGCAGGAAAAAAAGAATGAGAAAGAAGAAAACACCCAGATTAATAACGAAAGGATGAAGAGAACGAACATGGCCAAGAAAGAGGT
>NC_087155.1:32347555-32352555 GCF_035594125.1 Scylla paramamosain | reverse complement strand
GGAGGAGGAGGAGGAGGAGGAGGAGGAGGAGGAGGAGGAGGAGGAGGAGGAGGAGGAGGAGGAGGAGGAGGAGAGGAGGAGGGAGAATTAGGGTAAGATCAAGATTAATAACGAGAACTGTGTGGTTGTTAGCTAGTTGTGTGAACGAGTGAATGAGCGAGACTTGTGTGAGGCATGAATACGTGTATGAGTGAACGAGCTAGGCTTCAGTCATAAGTGTTAAGTTGAAGTGCGCGGCCTGGCGCCGGGAGATCACCTACCTCCAGCCTTCTGTTCACACCTTCTGTGAATAAACACCTGCACTGTTACCTGCGTTTCCTGTGCCCCTGCTGGTCAAGAGTCGAACATGGCGCAGTGAGTAGGATAAGGACAAGGCTGCAGTGGGTACGGCGCAGAATGGAGAAGCAGTTGGAGGCGCTGGCTGCCCTGCTAGCGCGACAGTCGGAGCAGAGTCAGGCTCTGCTAGCGCGACAGTCGGAGCAGAGTCAGGCTCGCGAGGAGCGTTTAACCCAGCTGCTGGAGAGAGTGGGGACACAAGCTCCCAGTCGCACCACGGCGAGCAATGAAGGCGAAACCACAGCCCGCAGCACGTCTACCCAGGGCGCGAGGTTCCCGACGTCCGCCACCATCATTCCTCACTTAACGGCGTCAGCATCTTTACGTGAGTTCGACACGTGGCGCCATAAGTTTGAAGGATACGTAACCCTCGCCAGGATAGACTGTCTCTCCCTGGCTGAGCAGAGGGCGGCACTCGCTGCTGTCCTAGACGACGAGTGGACCCGTACACTTCGCTACGGGATAAGCTTACCGAGAGACGCGGAGTTAAGAACCATCCTTGATGCAATGTGTGAGTACCTGCGAAGCCAGCGCAACATCATCATGGATAGAAGAGACTTCTACTCCCGCGTGCAAGAAACGCAAGAAGGTTTTGACGACTTTTTATGTGCTGTAAAGGAAATCGCCAATTTCTGTGACTTTTGCGACCAGTGCATAAACCATCAGCTGCGTGACAGAATTGTCGTTGGGACACGAGACGAAGTGGCTCTGAAACGCATGCTGGAAAACAAGAAACTCACCCTTGAAAACGCCATAGATATTTGCAGAGCATCGGAGAGCGCTAACCAGTGTAGTGCAGTACTAAGGGCGGCTCTCACTCTTCGAGCCATGGTGTGAACGCTGTCTCGAACTACAGGAAGGGCAGTTTCGGGGGCTCAAGCCCCACGGGCTGTTATCGTTGTGGCAAAAATTGTCGCAGTGACAAAAGGGGATGCCAGGCAATAGATAAAGTGTGTCGTAACTGCGGGAAAAGAGGGCATTTTGCGAGTGTATGTCAGCAGACAGTGAGGAAACGACGAGGAGCTTCGAGGAGTTCCTCAACTGTCTCTCCTCATCGCGGTGCAGGCCCGAGGCGGGGAGCCAGTGCCAGTGTATACCAGCTCTTATCAGGCGTATACACAAAGACGGTGACGGCACGACCTGCGCCCCAGGTGCTCATTACCGCCACACATCCCGCTGGAAGAGACAAGATTACGTGGACTCCTGACTCTGGGGCCGAAACGACCGTTATTGGCCTCGACACGGCAACACTCCTTGGAATCCCGCCCTCCAGCTTGGCGCCCGCTGATGGTGATGGACTTTATGCTGCCGGTAATCACCCCCTCACCTGTGTAGGAACTTTCTCGTCGCACTTGCAACTGGGCGACAGGGAAGCTGAGACTGTTGTGAGCGTGGTAAAGGAGGTGAAGGGGGCGCTGCTTAGCTGGTACGATTCCATCGCTCTCGGAATCCTCCCCGAAGATTTTCCGGCTCAAATCCGACCGCTACGCAGGGAAGAACAGCACACCGGCAACAGCTCCATCAAGTACCCGACCGCCTCGCAGCCACCTCTATCTACGCCCACAGAAGTGATCAGCTGGCCTCATTCCTACGACCCAACGCCACAGCAGCGTGCGGGGCACGCTGCTGCTGTGATCAAGGCCTTTCCCAGCGTCTTCGAAGCAAAGGAAGGTTTACGTGCAATGGCTGGTGGATCCATGGCCATCGAGTTGACAGACGACGCCCTCTCACGTGCTCCAGTACAGGACCCAGTGGAGGAAGAGGATGCTGCTACTTCTGGTGACCTCGACCCTCTCCACTCAGCGGTCATCTCAGCGTTATCTGCCACCAATGAGGACGGCGTCCGCTTAGCACCACTCCAGGATCAGACTGTGGAAATGGTACGTGCCGCAGCAGCAAGAGACGGGGAGTACTGCTTGCTCAAGAACGTCATCATCGAGGGCTTCCCTGATCATTGCCACGACCTCGATCACCGCTTGCGTACGTACTGGCCGGTGCGCAGTCTGCTGGCCGTAGACGACGACCTGGTGGTTTACGGGCCGAGGCTTCTTATTCCTCACAGCCTCCGCCGAGAAACACTAGAGCGACTCCATGACAGTCATCAGGGGATGGAGCGCACCAAGCGACGGGCCCGACAAACGGTGTACTGGCCTGGTATGGACAGAGACGTTGAGAACGTCGTTTCTGGATGCTCACTATGCCGTCCACTCCTACCAAGCCAAGCCAACGAACCTCTCTGGCAGGACACGGACACACCCAGCAGGGTGTTTGAGTCAGTTTCTGCAGACTACTTCCACGCAGCAGGCCGTACATACCTCGTGTATGTAGATCGCTTGTCTGGGTGGCCTCACGTGTCTGCATGCTCACGTCCAGCATCGGCTGATCAGCTCGTTCGTGTCCTTCGGGGTGTGTTCGCCGACACGGGCGTGCCTGTTCTCCTGAGGACTGACGGTGGACCGCAGTTCACTTCTTCATCGGTACGGCGCTTCCTGGCTCGATGGGGGTGGAGCATCGTGTATCTTCACCTCATTATCCACGCTCCAATGGTCACGCCGAGGCAGCGGTCAAGTCCGTGAAGAAGCTGATCCTCACGACCACACAGCAGGGACACCTGGACGAGGATGCGTTCGCTCGCGGGTTGCTGGAACTGCGCAACACTCCGAGGGCGGAAGGGCGATCACCAGCACAAGTCCTCTTCGGTCATCCTATGAGGTCCTGTGTCCCGGCTCATCATCGCTCATACGCTCAGCAGTGGCAGCGCGCTGCTGATGAGTGCGACGCCAAGGCAGAGCGACTGAGGAAGAAAGCGAAACTTCGCCACGACGCGTCCGCCCGTACTCTTCCTCTCCTGCACCTCGGTGGCCACGTCGACGTTCAAGATCACACGACAGGCCTCTGGGATCGCCTGGGTGTCATCGTGGCTGTTGGGCGAAGGAGAGACTACCTCATCAAGATGGGCAGCGGTCGCGTGATGTGGCGTAATAGAAGACACCTACGCCCACACAGACCTCTTGCTCCCCTTCCTGTCGAGCAGCACACCGCTCATGGCGGTGCAGCGCTTCAGCATCAGGGTCACGAGGAACACCACCATCCCGGCAGCCCGGAGCATCAGGGTAACGGGGTACACCGTGGCCGAGAGCAACCAGAGCGTCGAAGCAGCCGACAGCGTAGGGAGCCGAGACGACTGCAGGTGCGGTGGCACCGTAGCACCTACGATTAGTCGTACGTGTTCATTGTACGCTGTGTTTGTTTTGTGTATATGTACCGTGTTTTCTGTACTTCAATCATTGTAACTTTGTTTCATGTGTTACGGTAGCCATAACAAAGATAAGGAATCTTCCTTATGTCTCGGGGGAGGTGTGTGGTTGTTAGCTAGTTGTGTGAACGAGTGAATGAGCGAGACTTGTGTGAGGCATGAATACGTGTATGAGTGAACGAGCTAGGCTTCAGTCATAAGTGTTAAGTTGAAGTGCGCGGCCTGGCGCCGGGAGATCACCTACCTCCAGCCTTCTGTTCACACCTTCTGTGAATAAACACCTGCACTGTTACCTGCGTTTCCTGTGCCCCTGCTGGTCAAGAGTCGAACAAGAACCAGAAGAATATCAAATCAATCACAAAGAAAAAAATAAAGAAATGAACAAGAACAGAGAGAGAGAGAGAGAGAGAGAGAGAGAGAGAGAGAGAGAGAGAGAGAGAGAGAGAGAGAGAGAGAGAGAGAGAGAGAGAGAGAGAGAGAGAGAGAGAGAGAGAGAGAGAGAGAATGCAGAGGAAAAACATGAACCTACACGATTCTGACATGGAGACACTGGAGGAGGAGGAGAAGGAGGAGGAGGAGGAGGAGGAGGAGGAGGAGGAGGAGGAGGAGGAGGAGGAGGAGGAGGAGGAGGAGGAGGAAGAAGAACATCAGCAACAACAGTAAAAGAAAAGAAAGAAACGAAACAAGAAGAAGAAGAAGAAGAAGAAGAAGAAGAAGAAGAAGAAGAAGAAGAAGAAGAAGAAGAAGACAGCACGTGGAGGTTACTAAGCGTGAGAGCGACGCCCCAGGAACACACACTAAGGGACATGAGTAGCGATGGAAGAAAGAAACCTGCTGAGTGTAAGCAAATTAACCCCCCCCCTCTCTCTCTCTCTCTCTCTCTCTCGTTCGTTCCTACTTTTCTTCCGTCCCGTAAACTCCCCGTAAACTTTCCCTAACTTTCTTCCAGCGTGTAAATTTTTGGTAAACTTTCTTTCTTTTTCCCCCCATGTAAACTATCTCATGTAAGTTCCAGGTGCGCAATAATCTTTCTTTTCCAAGTAAATTCCACGCGAACTTTCTTTAACCAGATGAAGACCACTTAAAACTTTCTTTCACCACGTAAACTTCACGTAAACTTTAACCAACCACGTAAACCCCGTATTATATTTTACCCATCTAAACTAATTACGGTAAACTTCCTTCCCCACGCAAACTCAATTTAAACCATCCTCGTAAACTCCCCCAGAAACACTCCCTCCTAAACGCACTCTAGGTAAACTCCCTTCCACCGCGTAAACCTGCACCATTAATCACACAGACCCACGTACTCATCCCTGAACACATTCCACAGCCACGTAAACTCAATCCCCCCTTATCAGCTACGCGTACACGCATCCCTGCCATCACGCCACCCTGTACACTCATT
>NC_087155.1:32335055-32337555 GCF_035594125.1 Scylla paramamosain | reverse complement strand
ACCAAGGGATAAGGGAAAAAATGTGACCACGAAAGATGAATGAGGGTTGCCCAGTGTGTATGTATCACCGCCGCCATCACCAAGTAGCAGTTCTATGGATCAAATTCTGAAACACTCCTACGCCGCGTCTCCACTACTTTCAAAAGGCTCTGGTTGAAGCGACACTTTTTTTTTTAAGGGTGTTTTTTATGGTTCTCGTGACAGATCAACAAGATTTCTACATTATCAACAAGAAAAATAGTCTCGAAAACCCAGCTAACCATCTCTGTGGCCTTATAAAATTATCGTAGAGAGAGAGGGAGAGAGAGAGAGAGAGAGAGAGAGAGAGAGAGAGAGAGAGAGAGAGAGAGAGAGAGAGAGAGCACGCTTCTGAATACGGGCCTAAATGTATTCACAGCATACTATTTTTTAAAAGCCACTGGTGATAAGGATTAATCTAACTGTTGTCTTCTCTCTTTTATTCTCTTCAAGTATCACCCCAGGTATTGTTATCAGTATTCAATCATCTGGAATGTTTGTTGTAAGCCCTGCACAACAACAACAACAACAACAACAACAACAACAACAACAAATTCCATCTCCTCCTATTACTGCTACTGCTATTAACACACACACATATAGAAAACAGTGATAGTTACCAAGTCGAGCCATCTTTTATTTCCACTGTTTAGGTATTCCTTCAATGCTAAGCTCTCTGACCTGCACCAACAGCCAGATTCTGTAAGGCGACTGTCAGTATATCGAAGGATACAAGACCGAAGGGAAACACAAAATACGATGGAAGGAGGAGCAGGTTACAAAATTGACCTCTGTATCACCACCACCCTATTCCCAATGCACGCCACCCACCACCACCACCATCACCACCAGCACCACCAACACCATGACACTCGAGGAGCAGGTCACCACAGCCATGTCCCAGGAGAGGCCACAGTCCTTGCCCTCCTTCATTTTAGGATCACCAGCTGCCTCCATAGTGTCTTACCTCCTCCCCCTCCTTTTTTCTATATATGTACATACTTCTTCTTTTCTTCCTCCTTCTCCTCTTCTTTCATCATATACATAGTTGTTTCTTCCTTCACATTCTCCGCTTTCTCCTTAATTTTTTTGTTACTCTTTGTTTTTTCCATCTATTTCCTCCTCCTCTCTCTTCCTCACTTTCCTTTTTTTCATTCTCTTCTTTCCATGTATTTCCTCCTCCTCCATTCTCTTTTCATTTTTTTTTATTATCTTCTTTTCATCTATTTCCTTCTCCGTACTCGTTAATTTTTTTTTCTTTTAATTCTTCCTTATTTCTCCATCTTCTTTTCCTCTTTTTTTCTGTTCCTGTCCTCTTACCCCGATCTCTCTCTCTCTCTCTCTCTCTCTCTCTCTCTCTCTCTCTCTCTCTCTCTCTCTCTCTCTCTCTCTCTCTTTTTTATCCTGTCTAATTGCCATCCATCTCATTTCGTCTTCACATTCACCTCCTCCAGTTCACTCGTTCCTCCCTTCACTGCCAATCACAAACGAAGCCCATCCCGAACCATGGCTTAGAGTGGTTCAGTGGTTCCCTAATCGTCCAGCTATAGGGAGTCGAACCCATGGTGGTTAGTCAGGGAAGACCCACAAAGCCACCCTCCCTCCTCTTCTTCGTCTCTCATTCACCGACTTCCTCTTCTTCCTTTTCCTTCTGTCTCTCTTCTTTTCACCTTCTTCCTCTAGTCTTGTATTGCCATTTTCCTCTTCCTCTTATCCTTGTTCTCTCTTCCTTACTGTTTCTCTTCTTATTTTTTTCCCTCTCTTCCCCGCATCTTCATTCTTCCCCTTCTCCTCTTCTGAAATTCCTCTCCCTCCTTTTACACTGTCTCTTTACGTAACCTTCTCCCTCACCTTCTCTCCTCTCTCTCCTATTCCTTTTCTCCTATCTCTTCTTGCCTCCTCATCTCTTCCCTTCTCTACCCTCCCGGATTCTCTTCCTCTCATGCCCAAAATCATTCATTCTTCTTTCTCTTCTCTCCTTATAATCCCCGTCTCTCTTCTTGCCTCGGTTCTTCCTCCTCTTCTCTCCTCTCTCTCTCTCGTTCTCCCCCGTGCCCCCTCCCCCCAAGTCCTATTGAAGCCCCAGGGAAATTGGTGAATAGGTGAAAAGGGGGATTCGGTTACCTTAGGTCATGCGGGTCAACTCCCTCCTCTCTTTCTCCTGATCCTCTCTCATATTCTTCTCTTTCTCTCCTTTCTCGTGTTCTGCTCTTTCTCTTTTCTCTCTTCCTCTCTCCGTTTTCCTTATTTTACTTTACTTCTTTCTCATGTTCCTCTTACTCCTGTTTCTGTTCTCGTATTTGCTTGTTCTCTCTCTCTCTCTCTCTCTCTCTCTCTCTCTCTCTCTCTCTCTCTCTCTCTCTCTCTCTCTCTCTCTCTGCTGCAGATCCTCAGCCTCCCCTATCATTCTACCAACGTCGTAGACTCCTCCTCCTCCACCTCCTCCAATCACTTCTCAGCTGCCAATCCACTCTTCACTCCC
>NC_087155.1:32320055-32330055 GCF_035594125.1 Scylla paramamosain | reverse complement strand
ACACACACACGCACACACATCAGTTCTATACACGTCACAGCGTCACCTGACCCGTGTACACCTTACTTACATCACCTTCACTATTTTCCTTCCTCTCCCTCTTTCTTACTACACATCTTCCCGTTTTCCTTTTCTTTTCCTCTTCCCGTCTATCTTTTCTTTTTTTTATTCTTCGTCTTCTCTTTTGTGTTTTGTCTTTTCTCTCTCTCTCTCTCTCTCTCTCTCTCTCTCTCTCTCTCTCTCTCTCTCTCTCTCTCTCTCTCTCTCTCTCTCTCTCTCTCTCTCTCTCTCTCGTCTCCTCCCCTATCATCTCCCATTTATTCTTTTCGACCTTTCTCTCCTTTCACTTATCCTTTTCCTCCTTCCCACCTTCCTATCCCTGTCCCTCCTTCCCTCCCTGTCTGACCTACCTACCTCCTCCTCCTCCTCCTCCTCCACCTCCACCTCCTTCGTGACCTCCTTCCTATCCTACCTTCCCATAATCTTTTTCCTGGCTAGACATCCTTCCCTGACCTCTCTCTCTCTCTCTCTCTCTCTCTCTCTCTCTCTCTCTCTCTCTCTCTCTCTCTCTCTCTCTCTCTCTCTCTCTCTTTTATCTCCTCTCTCGCCGCTCTTTTTATTTATATCTTCATTTTTTTCTCTCTTCTCTTCTTTATTTTCAAGTCCCTCTTCTGATCTCTCTTTCTCTCTCTCTCTCTCTCTCTCTCTCTCTCTCTCTCTCTCTCTCTCTCTCTCTCTCTCTCTCTCTCTTAGTCAATTCTAGGCATCCCTACTCTGACCTCTTTCTCTCCCTCTCTCTTCCCATCTCCCCACCCTACCCTCTCATCCCACCCCTCTCCCCAACCATCCCACGCCTCGCCCCTCCCCACCGACCACCACCATGACCTCCACCATAAAGCAAACACATAACGTCCACCACCCAAACCTGCCTGATTCCCTCCCCCTCCTCTCCCCCCCACACTACCCAATATCTCCAATACCCTGACCCACCCCCCTGACCGTCACCCTACCACCCCCATACACACACACACACACATACACACACACCTCTGGCCGCCCTTCTAACGGACAGACAACCCCACCTTTACCCTGTCCCCCTGTCCAGTATACCCCCTCCCCCTCCTTCCTTTCCCCCTACCCCCGTGTTCCTTCCTCAGTCGGCCAGGTAACATGAGGTAACCCCCGTAAGCCAACTCCCCCTACCAGTCACCCCAGCCTCAGGTTAAGCCAGGTAAGAGGCAGGACGGGACGAACGGACGAACGAACGGAGGGAGGGACGGACTGGCTGCGTAATTTCAGGTATATGGCAACCCTCACCTGGCGACGGGTCAGTGCGGTTGCCTACGTTGCCATTACGCGCGCTGAGACGTGTTCCTAGACGCGGGGCTTCTCTCTCTCTCTCTCTCTCTCTCTCTCTCTCTCTCTCTCTCTCTCTCTCTCTCTCTCTCTCTCTCTCTCTCTCTCTCTCTCTCTCTCCTCTGTCCTTACCAGTTACCCAAACAACCAAGTAAGGACCTCAAGGTATGCTGCTGTTTAGACTTCTTCTGTAATCCTTTGTGGCAAGTCTCGAAAAGATTGATGATAAAGGATAAAAAATGAGGGATGACAGAATTGTGTGATAAAAGAATGTAATCGTAAAAAAAATAAATAAATAAATAAGATAAAAAAAAATAAAACTGACCGAAAAAATACTTGATAAAAAAATACTCCATGGAAAAGATGAATAAGTAAAAAAAAAATAATGCAAAACAAAGAACATATCCATAAAATGAAAGGAAACAAAGAAGGACGATATGAAAATAATGACATAACAAAAACAAAATGAAAAAAAAAATACACGAAACAGAAAGAAAGAAAACCAAACACATGCAATAAAATATACACAAAAAAGAAACGAGAAGGAAAAAAAGAAAACGAAATAGAAACGAAAGCCGAACATGTACAAAAATTAATATATGAAAGAAACAAATTAAATAAAAAGCCAAAAATGTACGTAATGGAAAATAAGACTAATTTTTTATCTCTACTAATAATATTCAGTAATTTAGAAAAGACTAAGAGAGAGAGAGAGAGAGAGAGAGAGAGAGAGAGAGAGAGAGAGAGAGAGAGAGAGAGAGAGAGAGAGAGAGGAGGGAGATGATTTTCAAAGTATTAACGTGGGTAAGAGTGGAAGTGGCGATGATAACATTTTTACTCTCTCTCTCTCTCTCTCTCTCTCTCTCTCTCTCTCTCTCTCTCTCTCTCTCTCTCTCTCTCTCTCTCTCTCTCTCCGGTGTCACTAAAGGTCAGAGGAAATGGAGGAAAGCGACAGGCTGGCAGAGAGAGAGAGAGAGAGAGAGAGAGAGAGAGAGAGAGAGAGAGAGAGAGAGAGAGAGAGAGAGAGAGAGAGAGAGAGAGAGAGAGAGAGAGAGAGAGAGCGATAAAAGAGGACTATGTGAAGGGAGGAGATAAGAGAAGAGCGGACGATGACCAATTAAAAGAGAAAAAAGAGAAAGGGGACAGAGAACAGGAGGAGGAGGAGGAGGAGGAGGAGGAGGAGGAGGAGGAGGAGGAGGAGGAGGAGGAGGAGGAGGAGGAGGAGGAGGAGAGAATACCGAAACAGAGGAAACAAAACAGGAGGTATAGAAGAGAATGTGAAAGTCATGGAATAAAAGCAGAGGAGGGAAGGAGGCAAAGAAACAACAAAAAATAAGGAAAAAAAGGATAACAGGAATAAAAGAAAAGAGAGGAAAGGTGATAAGGAAAGAGAAGAGGTAATGGAATAAGAGCAAAGAAAGAAGGAGGTAAATAGAGAAAATGGAGAGGAGGAGGAGGAGGAGGAGGAGGAGGAGGAGGTCAGAGTCGCCATTGAGCAGAGGTAGCAGAGCAGGAGGAGCGGAAGTGGCAGCGGAAAACTAAGCAGGACAGGAGTAGGATACAGAAGGCGGCGGCAGCAGGAAACGCGCGTACACACACACACACACACACACACACACACACACACACACACACAGAGGTGAGGTGGGGCCAACCAGGCAGATGGATATTCAAACAGACAGACAGACAGACAGGCACACAAACATACACACAGAATGGCACTTCACCCCGGCTCTCTGTTTCATGCAAGTTTGTTTATCCTCCTCCTCCTCCTCCTCCTCCTCCTCCTCCTCCTCCTCCTCCTCCTCCCTCTCCTCCTAAACATACGTCAACACCTCAACCAAAATTCCATCCACGAATCAAGGTCCCAAGGAAGGAGTGCAGAATTTTCTCCTCCTCCTCCTCCTCCTCCTCCTCCTCCTCCTCATCTTCCTCTTCTTCCTCCTCCTTATATGACCTAGCGCCCGCCTCCGTCTTTTCCATGCCTCTTTCTGCTCCTCCTTCTTCCTTCCCTAATCTTCATCTTCCCTCCGCTTTCCACCACCTCCACCACCTCCTCCTCGTCCTTCTTCTCTTCCTCAATAGCCTTAGACTCTTAACCTCCTATTCTTCCTTCTCATAGCTTTCCTCTCCTCCTCTTCCTCTTCATCCTCTTTCTTCTCAGCTCTCACCTTGCCATCTTTCCTCTCTCTCTTCTCTCTCTCTCTCCACGCCTCACCTAGCTGCCCTTACCTGGCCTTTCCCTCCCTCCCTTCCCCGCCCTTCCCTCCCTTCCCTCCTCCAAGGCTCCCCACATAAGGAAGATTATCGGCCATCTGCAACACGGACATTCCTGGGACACGCTGGGCAGGGCCGAGGTCGCCAGGTGGGGTATTTCGTTCGTGTTATTCAGAACTAACGTACGTACCTCCCCCCTGTCCTTTCCTCATCCCCTCATCCCCCTCCCCATGACCTATTCCTCTTCCCCTCCCTTCCTCCGCCTGCCTGCCTGCCTGTCTCCCTCCCTCCCTCCCTCCGCCTGCCTGTCTCCCTCCCTCCCTCCCTTCCTGCCTCCCCTTTCCTTCGTCATTCACCAGCTGACTCCCACTTGATACAGCCTTCTCATCCACGTGGAGGAGAAGGAGGAGGAGGAGGATTGCGCGAGATGGTGGTGGCCAATAGTGTGGGGAGATGAACCCCCCTTCTCTCTCTCTCTCTCTCTCTCTCTCTCTCTCTCTCTCTCTCTCTCTCTCTCTCTCTCTCTCTCTCTCTCTCTCTCTCTCTCTCTCTCTCTCTCTCTCTCTCTCGTTATCGTATTCTCACCTACCCAATCCCCTACTGTGAGGCGTAAGAGATGATGCTTCTGTTGTTGTTGTTGTTGTTGTTGTTGTTGTTGTTGTGACGTTAAAAGGATGGCAGTGTTTGAGGAAGCCCGACAGTAAGGATGGGTACGATTGTTGGAGGAGGAGGAGGAGGAGGAGGAGGAGGAGGAGGAGGAGGAGGAATAGGGAGAAGGGACATAATCCTACTCGTCTTCCTCCTCCTCTTCTTCTTCCTCTTCCAATCGTCGCACCCTGTTCTTATTACCGATTTATTTGTCTTTTTATCGATTATATCTCATTTTTTCCATCCCTTTTCTTATTCTACAACACAAAGCCACCACATCCCTGCCTCCCTGCCTGCCTGTCTGCCTGTCTGCCTGCCTTCCTTCCCTTTCCTCCCCTACACACGGACAAACTGACAAACATCTCTATTCCGCGACAGTCTGACCATGATCCTAAGTCAGCCAACGTCGATTTGTCTTCCTGATAGTTAGCCTCTATAGCATGACGAAGAGGAGACGGATGAGGAAGAGGAGGAGGAGGAGGAGGAGGAGGAGGAGGAGGAGGAGGAGGAGGAGGAGGAGGAGGAGGAGGAGGAGGAGGAAGCGAGTGGGCAAGCGGCGGCGGACTGACTGACTGGGTTAATGTGACCAGAAGTGTGTCACCTGAGCATATTAATGAACTTAGGCCGCGGTACCAACGAACAGGCAGGTGAGCGGAGAGGCGGCGACACGCGAGGAGAAACAGGTGAGGCAGAGGCAGCAGGTAGGGCAAGCAGACAAGCAGGTAGAGGGACACAGGGCGGGGACAGCAGGGTAGGGCAAAACAGGGCAGTAATCTAAAGGACACCAGCAGGGGAGTAAGGACGCCGAGTTGTAAAGAAACTGAGACGGTCCCAGCAGGCTAGCAGGGTCTTGGGGTACAACTCGCCTCCAATGGGAACAAGTTGTGGAGGAGGAGGAAGGGAGGGGGAAGTACGTTGGGCAGATCGAGAATGGCGAAGCAAAAAAGGCGGGAAGGAAGAGAAGGAGGAAGAGGAAGAGAAGAAGAAGCACATAAGACAACAATGAAGAGGAGGAGTGAGAGGGAAGGAGAATAATAAAGTTAGATACGTAACATGACAAACAAAAAGACACGAGGAGTGGAAGATGATGAAAAGTGCATAGAGGAAAGGTGGAGAAGAAGAAGAAGAAGAAGAAGAAAAAGGAGGAGGAGGGATGGAGGAGGGTGGAGAGCGAGACAGGAAGAAGGAGAAGCAAAGGAGGGGGAGGAGGAGGTGTGGGGGGATATCTCAAGGTGAACTTCCCATGAGACAAACAGAGGGCAGGTAGAAGTGACCTATTTACTGGCAGGAACAAACAGGGCCGCACTCCACCGTCCCTGAAGCGGCCCTGTCCTGTACCCTGCTCTTACCCTGCCTTGTCCTTCCCTGCCCTGCCCTTACCCTGCCCGCTCACCTCACTGCCTGCCTCTCTGCCGGCCCTTACTTTGCCTTCCTGGTTATACGCTCTCCTCTGTTTAGCTTTTCTATTGATGTGTTAAATATATATGTACTCTCTCTCTCTCTCTCTCTCTCTCTCTCTCTCTCTCTCTCTCTCTCTCTCTCTCTCTCTCTAACGCGTAGGGCTTAAAGAATAGTGAAAATAAAGAGTTAATTAAACAAATCTGGCCTCCTGGACCAACCTCACCTCCTCCTCATGCTTTCACATGAACCTTAAAAATTCCCTTTCTTTCTTATCACTGTTATTTTCTCCTCGCCTTATCAGTTCCAATAGGCATATCTTTGTACAGGTGTCGCAAGAAGAGATGTCACAAAGTTAAGTGAATTCACCTTAATAAGTCGTGGGGTGATTGAAATACGGGCTAGTGAATTGCTGTATATTAAGAGCCAAGCAGAGACCAACAACACCTAAGGGATGTGACAGGAGGAGGTAGTTGCCAAACAGCTTATTCTTTTCTTCTTGTTTAATATTTCGTAGAATATGGCATGAGTACTTTGCGCAACTCTACATCAGTTATTCCTCCTCCTCCTCCTCCTCCTCCTCCTCCTCTTTGCACACACACACACACACACACACACACACACACACACACACACACACACACACACACACACACAGAGCATGCATAAATTAGATGACTGGCAGACAGACAGACATACAGGCAGACAGACAGACAGACAAATAAATAGATATATAGGTAGATAGATAGAAAGATAGAAAGGCAGATAAATAGACAGATAGATAGATAAATGAATAAGTAAATAAACAAATGAATAAGTAGAAAATAAATTAATAAAAAGAAAGACAAGTAAAGAGAGAGAGAGAGAGAGAGAGAGAGAGAGAGAGAGAGAGAGAGAGAGAGAGAGAGAGAGAGAGAGAGAGAGAGAGAGAGAGAGAGAGCGGGGGAGGGGTGCATTAGATATAGAAAAGTAATACACTTTTGGCCTCAGCAAAGGGCGAGTAAACAAAACAAAACAAAACAAACACACACACACACACACACACACACACACACACACACACACAACAAACAAACAAACAAACGCCCAATTAAAAACTTTAGTATCCCCTTTTGTTCTCTCTCCCATCACTATTTTTAGCGCTCATTACATCCCCGCGCATTGGTGGTGATGGGGGAGCAGGCTCTGTCACGTCATACATTACAGCGGCCCGTCACCACCTTCGATACCAGCCGTGATTAATTACCTTCGGCCGATATCTGTGCTTGCTACTCCCCTGCCTCACTCTGAACGACCCGCCGCCAATTACACCTTTAAAGAATACGAGAGAGAGAGAGAGAGAGAGAGAGAGAGAGAGAGAGAGAGAGAGAGAGAGAGAGAGAGAGAGAGAGAGAGAGAGAGAGAGAGAGAGAGAGAGAGAGAGAGAGAGAGAGAGAGAGAGAGAGAGAGAGAGTGGGAGCATTAGATACAGAAGAGTAATACACTTTTGGCCCAAGCAGAGGGCGAGTAATGTGAGTGTGACCTTTGCTGACCCCGAGCTGACCCCTGTATGTCCGTCCCGCCGCTGCCTGACCCGCCCTCTTGCTTCACCCTCCCGCTTCAACCCTCCCCCCTTCAACGTGACCTAATTCCGTGTGTGTGTGTGTGTGTGTGTGTGTGTGTGTGTGTGTGTGTGTGTGTGTGTGTGTGTGTGTGTGTGTGTTCAGTATGTATGTATATATGTGGTGTATGTATTCAGATATATGTTCATTACTCAATAAAGTACGTACGTATGTGTGTATGTATGTATGTATGTACTTATACGTATATCGACACACGCAAGGCCACCGTAGTGTGTATTGCGGGGGGCGGGGGGAGAGGGTGCATGCATAAATAAACACATGTGTAGGTACATATGTGCGTCACGATAAGCGGTGTGTGCATTAATGTTGCAGCGTGTGCGTGTGTCTCCCTCCCGTCTTGCCACGCCCGCCCCGCCTCACCCTGCATGCCCCGTGTGTGTGTGTGTGTGTGTGTGTGTGTGTGTGTGTGTGTGTGTGTGTGTGTGTGTGTGTGTGTGTGTGTGTGTGTGTGTGTGTGTGTGTGTGTGTGTGTGTGTGTGTGTGTGTGTGTGAATGCATGAGAGAACGTCCTTGGTGATTGTTCGTTGTGTGTGTGTGTGTGTGTGTGTGTGTGTGTGTGTGTGTGTGTGTGTGTGTGTGTGTGTGTGTGTGTGTGTGTGTGTGTGTGCGAGCGTGTGCATTAAAGTGCTTTCTCGAGTGTATCGTGAATACACCGTATCGTGTATTTGTGTGTGTGTGTGTGTGTGTGTGTGTGTGTGTGTGTGTGTGTGCTCGCTCTCTATCACCAGTGTGTCATGTGCGTGCGTGCAAATATTTTCCCAATGTCGTCTTACCCTCCCCCTCCCTCCGCCCCCTCCCTTCAGTAAAACCCGGGCTAACCTGTTGATGAGGGAGGAAGGGGAGGGAGGGGAGGAGGAGAAAGGAGTGGTGGTTATGAAGGTAGGGAGGGAAGGGAAGGAAGAAAGGGAGCAGGAAGACAAGAACGGACACACACACACACACACACACACACACACACACACACACACACACACACACACACACACACGTAACCAAAGTGTCACAGAATATAAAACGAAACCGCGGAAGGATGTGTGTGTGTGTGTGTGTGTGTGTGTGTGTGTGTTGGGTCTGTTACTCTATAAGGTCAACTGCTGCCCCGCCCCAGTTCACCCCACATTTTCCCCCAACCTCCCCCCCCCCGCCCCTGACTACTCCAGCAGTAGCGGGTTCCCTCCAAACGACTTCTTCTGCTGCTTCTTGTTTTGCTTGCATATCTCTGCCCCTCCCAACTGAACGTCCCCCGGATGTGAGCCTGCGTGCGTGCGTGCGTGCGTGCGTGCGTGTGCGTGTGCGTGGGTGTGTGTATTTGTGTCTGGGTGAAACTTTAATTGGAATTTGTATTTATAATTATGTCGATAAACTACTACTACTACTACCGTGTGTATGTGTGTGTGTGTGTGTGTGTGTGTGTGTGTGTGTGTGTGTGTGTGTGTGTGTGTGTGTTTACGTACCGAAGGACCTATGACATACAGGACCCACCACAAACATAACTTACACACACACACACACACACACACACACACACACACACACACACACACACACACACACACAGGACAGCCCCATACTCAAGGACATCAGGCCCCAAGTCCCAGGCCGTCCCTCAGCCCCGCCCACACCCTTCACGCCCTCTGAAGGATCTCCCCTCCCCCTTCTCCTCCTCCCCCTCGCCCCAACCCTACCCCAACACCACACCACACCCATACCACGCCCAGGACCTGCAACTCCAACGGTGAAAACAATTCCTGGCGTGTTCCATAACTGAGAGGAGGAGGAGGAGGAGGAGGAGGAAAAGAAGGAACAGAAGGAGGAAGACGATAACATACAGGCCAAGAAAGAGAAAGACAGGAAAGGTTACGAACGCGGAACTGAGTCAAGATAGCAAGCGAGATTATGAAAGCAAAGAAGGGAAAGGCAAACACAAGCACATCAACATCAACGCCGCCAAAAGAAAGAAGGAAAAAAAAAGGGGTACAAAACATCAACAAAAACAAAGCATTAAGAGCATGATAACAGGGGACCATGTTGGGCGAGAGAGCTTTTTGTTTAGTTAATTAAAGAATATTCAAGACACCCAAACGTAACTAGGGAGCTGATAAAAATAGACAAGGGCAGCGTGGATTTACATTACACAAGCTGAGTAACACTAATAATAAACTGGTGGTTCAGGTATTGTTAAAGTAGTATGGGGAAAAAAAAAAGCTTAATTTATGGGATATGTGAAAAAAAAAATGAGAATAAATTAAAACAAGTCGACAGCTGAATAATAATAATAATAATAATAATAATAATAATAATAATAATAATAATAATAATAATAAAGAACAAGAAAAACAACAGTATGAAAAATAAGATGCACAATAGAAAAAAAAAGGACTATAAAAAACAAGAAGTGGAAGAAAAGAAAGAAGCAAAACAAAAACAGACAGACAAGTAGAATAGCAGCAACAGCAGCAGCAGCAACAAAAACACGAGTGAGAGGGGGATTTATTTATGACACGGAAGAACGATGACGAGGAGGAGGAGGAGGAGGAGGAGGAGGAGGAGGAGGAGGAGGAGGAGGAGGAGGAGGAGGAGGAGGAGGAGGAGAAAAAGATGGAGAACAACAACAACAACAACAACAACAACAACAACAACAACAACAACAACATCAAGGTCAGAGAAAGAAAAGAAACAGCACGAAGATGAAGACAAGAAAGGTACGAACAAGAAGAGATGAAAAAATACAATAAAAAATACAAGAAAATTAAAATAAA
>NC_087155.1:32300055-32317555 GCF_035594125.1 Scylla paramamosain | reverse complement strand
CTCTCTCTCTCTCTCTCTCGTGTGTGTTGGTAGGTCAAGTTGTAGCGTCCGTGAATTTGCATGCTTTTGAGAGAGAGAGAGAGAGAGAGAGAGAGAGAGAGAGAGAGAGAGAGAGAGAGAGAGAGAGAGAGAGAGAGAGAGAGAGGGGGGGATGAAGGGGAATAATGCGCATGCTGTAGCTAAGACGGAATTAGGACAAGGACGAATGAATTTTTCCTAAAAATAACGTGAGAGAGAGAGAGAGAGAGAGAGAGAGAGAGAGAGAGAGAGAGAGAGAGAGAGAGAGAGAGAAAAAAAAATACCTTTCACCAAAATAAGGAACGTAGCAACAACGTAATTCTCTCTCTCTCTCTCTCTCTCTCTCTCTCTCTCTCTCTCTCTCTCTCTCTCTCTCTCTCTCTCCGTGTCACGTAATGGCTGGCTGACCTCCCTCCTCTCTCCTTCCTTCCCTCCGTCTCGGTCTTCGTATCTCCCTCTCCTCCTCTCCCTCTCACTCTTCCCTCTAGAGTCCCATTCACAGCTCGCCCCCTTCTCTCGCCTCTTCCCTCTCCCCTCTCCCTCCCTCCTCCGCGTGTGGAAATAACGCGGGGAGGAGGGGAGGGAGGAGGGAAGAAGGATGAAGGGGATGGATGGAGGGATGAGGGACGGAGAGAGGGAGGGAGAGGGAGGGAACATGACGTTGTGTTATCCAAGGTGACCCAACACAGCCGACCCAGGGCGCTCTCCCTCCCTCTCTCCCTCCCTCCCTCTTCCTCTCCCTACTTCCCTTCCATCCGTCTCTCTTCCACCATAGCTTGTTCATCTCATTCTCTCTCTCTCTCGTCCTCCTCTTCCTCCACTGCTTTCTCTTCCCATGTGAATCTCGTGAACTCTCTCTCTCTCTCTCTCTCTCTCTCTCTCTCTCTCTCTCTCTCTCTCTCTCTCTCTCTCTCTCTCTCTCTCTCTCTCTCAACTCTGTTCTTGCTTATTTTTATCACTCTTCCACTTCCTCCTCTCTTCTTTAGCCTCCTTGTTTAAATTTATCACTGATCATCGCCACCACCACTATCATCACTACCACCATCACCATCACCACCACGCACCACCCTTTGCCTCACACCTGCCCGACCACACACACCTCACACACACCTGTCGAGTATTTAACAACCCTCTCCTCCTCCTCCTCCTCCTCCTCCTCCTCTTTCAGTGACGTCACGCTCAATATACAAACAAACACAGGCAGATTAACAATGCATTTTCTTTCGTTCTTCATAATGGTAATGTTTTCCTTGCAAACGTTCAGGGTTTTCTGTTTACGTTTTAATTTTTTCTTTATTTTCGTATGTGTGTGTGGGTGTTTGTATGTGTGTTGTGGAAGTGACTGATGTTTGTTTTGTTATTTTACTCCTTTAAAAGTCTCTCTCTCTCTCTCTCTCTCTCTCTCTCTCTCTCTCTCTCTCTCTCTCTCTCTCTCTCTCTCTCTCTCTCTCTCACAAGGCTGTCCTCTTGAACTATTTCCCTTTTCTTCCCGTTGTATTTTTTTTCCATTCCCTTCATCGTCTCGTAACCAACATTTTTTTCTTTCCTTTTTTTCCCTCTTTACTTGAACAATTAGCACGTTTTCTCCTGCCACGCGCGTGCTGGACGCAAACTTTATTATCTTACCTAATCCAGGAGATATGGAGGCGTTCGTTCGTTGCTCTTGAAATGTGACGCAATAGGATGTTGTTATGAAAGGTGGAACTGTTACCTGTAAAGAGAGTGAGAAATAAAAGTTAGTGATATAAACATGAAATAGACACACACACACACACACACACACACACACACACACACACACACACACACACACACACACACACAGTAACCTCATATTAAACCTGCACTTCCTTTACATTATATTTTACCAGTGAGACATTTTCCTTTTATTTACCTGGCAATATTATTTTTTTTGTGTTGTTGTTGTTGTTGTTGTTGTTGTTGTTGTTGTTGTTGTTATCATCACTAGTAGTAGTAGTAGTGGTAGCAGTAACTCTAAGCTAATTACATCACTTACCACATCACCACCTCTTACTAACTACACCTTGCCACTAACAACCACCAGCCACCACCACCACCACCAGCGCTCGTTACGTCGCTTACTAAACATATCAACGAACATTCCCACATCAAGCCCTGTCAGTACCACCACCACCACCACCAACAACATACGTAGAATTCCTTGCTCGCCATATACATCGCATCAATGACATTCTGAACCTACTTTTTCCCAACCACCACCACCACCACCACCACCACCACCACCACCACAGGTTTCACTGGACCACGTCGCCTTCAGACAAATAGCGATTTACATTTGTTCTCGACCTTGCGTTTCTTGCTTTCCTTTTGCCCTCTGGTTACTGTTTCTTTCCCTCTCGCCCTCCTCCTCCTCCTCCTCCTCCTGCTGTTCACTACTTTTCCTTCCCCCTCCTCCTCCTCCTCCTCCTGCTGTTCACTACTTTTCCTTCCCCCTCCTCCTCCTCCTCCTCCTGCCGACAATACCTCCTTGTTTTCTCCTCTCCCTCCTAGTTTTCCAGGTACTCATCTCCTTATACCTGCCAGATTTCTCCTTGTTTTTCCCTCCTCTTCCTTCTCCATCTTGTTTTCTCTTTCTCTATACATATATGTTTGTTCTCCTCTCTTCATCCTCCTCCTCCTGCCTCTCTATTTCCTTGTTTTCCTCCTCTTTTCTTTCTATCTCGTTTTTTTTTTCCCTCTTCCCCTCCCCGTTCATCTCCATTTTTTTCCTCCTTTTCCTCTACTAGATTCTTCTCTTTCCTCCTCCTTGTCATCAGGATCTATGTTTTCTCCTACTCCTCCTCCTCCTCTTCCTCCTCAATCTTCTTATTTTCCCTCCTCTTCCTCTGCCTCCTTGTATTCTCCTCCTGCCTCCACTTTATCTTCTTGATATCTGCTCTTCCTCCTCCTCCTCCTCCTCTTCTTCTCCTTGTTGGTATTGTACTGCAGTTACTTGTGTTTTTTCTTCTTATCTTCCTTTATTTTTCTTTCTCCTCATTCTATTGTATCGTTTTCCTCCTCCTCCTCCTCCTTCTCCTCTTAATTTCTTTTCGTGTTCTCTGTTTCATTCGTTCCGTCTTTACTATTTCATTTATCAAGCGATTTACAGAGAGAGAGAGAGAGAGAGAGAGAGAGAGAGAGAGAGAGAGAGAGAGAGAGAGAGAGAGAGAGAGAGAGAGAGAGAGAGAGAGAGAGAGAGAGAGAGTTACACAATGAGTAATAAAACAATGTTCGTTACATTTGCTGCAGCTTTCATTGCGGAGAGGGAAGAGGGAAGGGAGAGTGAAAGGTGGGGGGAAAAGAAGAGGAAGGCGAGGGAGGAGGGGAAGGAAGGGGAAGAGAGGAAAACTACGAGGCCACTTTCCTCAGCTCTTCTTTCCCTGCTCCTTATGTGCTGCCCTTAGACTGACTGACTGGCTGACTGACTGACTGACTGGCTGACTGACTGACTGACTCACTGACTGACTCACTGAATGACTGACTGACTGACTGAATGACTGACTGACTGACTGACTGGCTGACTGACTGACTGATTGATATAAGGTGGAGCAATAACGGGTCAGAGAGAGAGAGAGAGAGAGAGAGAGAGAGAGAGAGAGAGAGAGAGAGAGAGAGAGAGAGAGAGAGAGAATGTTAGTGTCCTTATAACATAAACATAATAACGCTGTACAGATATAACTCTCTCTCTCTCTCTCTCTCTCTCTCTCTCTCTCTCTCTCTCTCTCTCTCTCTCTCTCTCTCTCTTCTCAGAATCAGCAACTTTAATTCCACACATTTCCTTCCCTTCGCTTCTCATTTTAACCTCGTCTCCCAACACTCTCTCTCTCTCTCTCTCTCTCTCTCTCTCTCTCTCTCTCTCTCTCTCTCTCTCTCTCTCTCTCTCTCTCATTCCCGCTTTACTTAATAACCTACCCAGCGGCCTGTGATGTCTAAGCGCCTGTGAAACAACGCCTCTTACCGCCTGTGTGTGTGTGTGTGTGTGTGTGTGTGTGTGTGTGTGTGTGTAGAAGAAGAGCAGAGCAGGTGTCAAGGGAGAATGATGAAACACACACACACACACACACACACACAGGTTAGATATGCGGGTGAATTCTCTCTCTCTCTCTCTCTCTCTCTCTCTCTCTCTCTCTCTCTCTCTCTCTCTCTCTCTCTCTCTCTCTCTCTCTCTCTCTCTCTCTCTCTCTGTCTAATTGTTTTGCACACACACACACACACACACACACACACACACACACACACACACACACACACACACACACACACACACACACACACACACACACCACATTTTCTTTTGTATTTTTGTAAGAAAACGAAAGAAAAAAATAATTTTATAAATGAAGAGGAGAGGAGGAGGAGGAGGATGTAAGATATACGTATAGACAGAGAGGAAAAAAATAATGGGGGAGAGGAGGAGGAGGAGGAGGAGGAGGAGGAGGAGGAGGAGGAGGAGGAAGAAAGACCATGCCGGTGATAATTCCTACTGATGATGATGATGATGATGATAACGATGATGATGATGATGAAAATAATAGTAATGATGGTAACAATAACAATAATAATGAGGAAGAAAATAACAGTAATAATAATAATAATAATAATAATAATAATAATAAGAAGAAGAAGAAGAAGAAGAAGAAGAAGAAGAAGAAGAAGAAGAAGAAGAAGAAGAAGAAGAAGAAGAAGAAGAAGAAGAAGAAGAAGAAGAAGAAGAAGAAGAAGAAGAAGAAGAAGAAGAAGAAGAAGAAGAAGAAGAAGAAGAAGAAGAAGAAGAAGAAGAAGAAGAAGAAGAAGAAGAAGAAGAAGAAGAAGAAGAAGAAGAAGAAGAAGAAGGAGAATGATGATGATGCATGAGAAGGAGGATAACGAGGAAGAAGAGGAAGAGGAGGAAGAGGAGAGAGAGAAAAAAAGGAAAAAAGTCAGTATTACATTACGTAGAAGGAAAAATGTACCAAATATATTAAAGAGAGAGAGAGAGAGAGAGAGAGAGAGAGAGAGAGAGAGAGAGAGAGAGAGAGAGAGAGAGAGAGAGAGGAATTAATGATATTTTCTCCCCTTTCGTTTCGTATTTTTTTTCCTCTTTTCTTCCCTCTGTGGTCATTGGCCATAATGCTCCGCCGCCATTTTTTCCCTTCTCTTCGCCATTATCATCTTTACGTTATTCCCTTCTTTCTGCCTACTCATCTCTCTCTCTCTCTCTCTCTCTCTCTCTCTCTCTCTCTCTCTCTCTCTCTCTCTCTCATTATTCTCTTTCTAATCCTCTTATTTTTTTTCTTTCCTTCATTGAACCTTTTCTCCTCCCACCTTTCCTACCTTCCTCCTCCTCCTCCTCCTCTTCCTCTCCCCCTACCCCTACTCCTTCGCCTTCTTTCTCTCCTCCTCTTTTCCTTGTAAAGCGTGAAAAGAGTAAGGGTTGATCACTAGAAAGGAGGAGGAGGAGGAGGAGGAGGAGGAGGAGGAGGCCTTGGGTGTGACCTCGCAATGTAAGGGGCCACTCACGTCAACAAGGTGACCTCCAACTCTCCTCCTCCTCCTCCTCCTCCTCCGGCCACGTGACACACCTCCAGTCCAGCTGCTGAAGGACACAATCATTGGGTGAAATCGTCCAATAGGATCACGGGACGTCAAGTGACCGACATATTCCGCAGCCAATGATCGTCAAGGAGAAAACTGTAATGTGTAAGATAAACAAGACGATGAAACTGAGACATCTTGACGTGAGAAGCACCGAGACATTGAGATCTCCCAGGACGGACCACGTGAACCTTTTCAATACTCGAGGCAGTTTCAGCACTTCACAATATTATCTATCTGTAATGAGTTTGAAGGAGTACATGCAGATGAAATGGTAGTGGATGAATACCGCCAGTGGATTTTCAAAGTTTTCATCACGACAAATGTTATTTTGAACTCTGGAGTCAAGTAATGGTATCCGGAATTAAATTAACTCATGACGTGATGCAGCAAACGGTACAAGAGTTTTCTGACACCTCCCGACACTGTAATATGTGAAGACACGAAACAAAAGTGAGACGAAATAAACTGAACCTTCCTCCACAGAAACATCAACACAAAACTGGAACACGCTCCAGTGAACTAAATTATTGGACTGAAACTGAAGCACGCTGAAGTGAAGCATCTCAGCGAAACTTAACACTGAAGCGAAGAAAATCCAGGTGAAACTGAACTATCTAAAGTGAACCACATAAGCAAAACTGAAGCATCAAAGTAACTACTGCAACACCATCCCATGAAGCATTAACACGAAACTTTTGACACTGTAATCGAGTCTCAAACCCTCTCACGATAATAGTTCCGAACAAACCAGTGAAGCAGTGAAATGAACCACTACAACTCTTACCTAAGCCAATGACATGCTATAAAATGCTTCAGTGATTAAAATGAATCCCGTAATTGAGTCGAAAGGCGATGCAAGGAACGAACCAGTAAAACGAAGCCATACGAGAGTACAACGGAGAACCAGAAAATTGAAAAATGTCAAATGAAGCAGTGAAGCTGAGCGGAGGCAATCCCGAGCCACCCACGCCGGCCGCTCTCTTCACAATCCCTTGAATCATGCACGTCACACACGCACGTAAATAAACAAATAAACAAATAACGAAACAAATATATCCAAATGTTTATATATTTGTCGATTTCACTCTTTATTAAACTCTAAAAAATGTGTGTGTGTGTGTGTGTGTGTGTGTGTGTGTGTGTGTGTGGTAGCAAAATGGATAGTGGTAACAGTGTGTGTGTGTGTGTGTGTGTGTGTGTGTGTGTGTGTGTGTTAGCAATATGGATGGTGGTAACAGTGTGTGTGTGTGTGTGTGTGTGTGTGTGTGTGTGTGTGTGTGTGTGTGTGTGTGTTTACGTACGTACATACATGTGTGACCTGATCTAACCTCCAACCTTTCGTGACCTAGTATTCCTCCGCCTGACCCAACCTCCGACCTTTTCCTGACCTAACCCACCCAACCCCTCGACATTCTGTGACCCGACCGAGCAGAGCGACCTCAAAAATAATTCTTGACCTTATTCACCCTGACCCTTGCCCTTTCACTGTCCGCCCACCACTGCCTGATGTTCCATAGTTAGAGTAATGGCTGAGAGAGAGAGAGAGAGAGAGAGAGAGAGAGAGAGAGAGAGAGAGAGAGAGAGAGAGAGAGAGAGAGAGAGAGAGAGAGAGAGAGATGCATGTAGACAGGTAGATCAAATGGACAGGTAGGTAAGTCTTTTTAATTAGACTGATAAACAGATTAATCAAATCAATATAGGCAAATAGAGAGGAATACAGAAAACATGATACATTACAGTGAAAAGAATTTGTAACACACACACACACACACACACACACACACACACACACACACACACACACACACATGCAGACTGACTGACTGACTGACTGAACAAGCATCCAAGTGACGGTACAACAATGAAGGCTTGACTGATTGCCCGACCCATAGATTAACTGATATGACCGATAGATAAATGACAGGATGGTTATAGATAGACAGATACTAATGAGAGAGAGAGAGAGAGAGAGAGAGAGAGAGAGAGAGAGAGAGAGAGAGAGAGAGAGAGAGAGAGAGAGAGAGAGAGAGAGAGAGATTGTGGAACGAGGGTCGAGGACTGCGAGAGTAGAAAACTAAGGTGTGTGTGTGTGTGTGTGTGTGTGTGTGTGTGTGTGTGTGTGTGTGTGTGTGTGTGTGTGTGTGTGTGTGTGCATACTTAACACTGATGACCCCCTCCTCTCTCTCTCTCTCTCTCTCTCTCTCTCTCTCTCTCTCTCTCTCTCTCTCTCTCTCTCTCTCTCTCTCGTAAGTAGTCTTGATTACTCAATACGTTCCCTCAAAAATGTATCCTCCTTCTCCTCCTCCTCCTACCTTTTTTCCTCCTTCTCCTCCTGCACCACGGTCACCTCCACCCACCCGCTTCCTTCCTCCCGGCCATGACTATAGTTACGAAACACAACAAAATACAGAGTTAAAAAAAAAAGTAACATTCACTTATTATTCTTACGACGTGTGTAACTTGCGCTAAAGAAAATCGGAACCGTAACAGAACCTTCAAACATCTCTCTCTCTCTCTCTCTCTCTCTCTCTCTCTCTCTCTCTCTCTCTCTCTCTCTCTCTCTCTCTCTCTCTCTCTCTCTCTCATAATCCCCTTATGGTGCTAGGTAGACTCATGAGCGTGAAGGTTTGCCGTGAGTGAGAAAGAGTGAGAGGGTAGAGAGAGTGACGGGAGGAAGGAAGGGAGAGGTGGGGGGAGGGAGTAGCGTGTGACGGCCGCAGGAAGTCACCACCACGTCACCACTACGTAACTAATAGCGTCACGGTGGTGGTGGTGGTGATGAGGGGGGTCGGGAGAATGGGGGAGGGAGGGGACGAGTAAATGAGAAACTTGGCAAGATAGTACGAATGAGCGAGTGAGGGAGGGAAGGGGAAGGAGTGCAGGTTGTGATGTGGGTGAGAGATGTAATGAGTGGTGGAGGGGAGAGTGAGTGTGGTGGGCTGTGGTGAGGGAGTGGTGAGGTGTGAATGATGGGTAAAGAATGGGAGGGAATGGGAGGAGAGTGAAGAAGAGAAAAGAGGGGTAAAAGATGCGTTAAGTGTAATGCAGAAGTTATAGGAAACAAATGCAAGAGAGAATGTGAGGGAAATAAGAAAAAAAGAGAGAAAAGGAGGTAGAGAAAGAATCAACAATACTGAAAAGATGGAAACCACAATGAAGGAAGAATATTCAAAGGGGAGAGACAGAGAAGGAAGAAAGGGAGAGAACAGATAAACATATATGGCAATAATGAAGGGGAAGTGACGAGATGGGTGGGAAAGAGAGTGGGTAAGGAAGGGAAAGAAAGGGAGAGTCGAGAGTGGGGGAGATTGAAGGGGCGTGGTGACAGGCATGGGAGCGTGACGTTGTGGGGTGTTGGGGGGTTTGGGGTTTGGAGGCGTGGAGGTGAAGGCGGCCCGTCACACCTAAGGTCACTTCCTCCCAGAGCAAGGCCAGGTGACCAAAGCACTCGCCACCGGAACTGACTGCACAGGTGACACCCAACAAGACTCTCCCACTCTCCCTCACCTTGCCGCCTCACCCCCCTCTCCCCTCCCCTCCGTCACCCCGCCCCTCCCCCTAACCGCCAGTGGAAAGTGGATGAGTGGAGGGACGTAAGGAGGAAGGAAAAGAAGGTCTGGCCCTCTACATTCACCCCACTTACGCTTTTCTCATAACTTTCAAGAGTACGTGAAAATCTCTATGGTGGCGCTGCGCTCTCTCTCTCTCTCTCTCTCTCTCTCTCTCTCTCTCTCTCTCTCTCTCTCAACCTCATGAGGAGCGGCGCGGTCCAGGAAGCCTCGTCGATGACCCAACCCACGCACGCCTGACATTCTCGGGGCACCTCGGGCCACACATTCCTTGGGCACCCGTCCCCTCCACCCCTTCGTGCTCCCTCCCTCCCTCCCTTGACCCCTTCCCTCCTTCCCTCCCTCCGATTCCTTCCCCCATCCCTCAGCCGCCCTTTCCTTCCCTCCGTCTTTTTTCTCCATTTTTGACGACACATAACGCCTGGATTTTCGCTCACCTGTCTCCAGCCCAGACCTGTCAGAAGGACGTGAGGGAAGGGGCGGGTTGGGGTCGCCTAGCTGGATAGGAGGAGAGGGAAGGAGGGGGAGATGGAGGGGAAGGGAGGAAGGGAGGAAGGGAGCAGTACGTAACCAGACACCGGGACAAGTCAAAGTTCAAGGTGCAAGTTAATCTTACACAGCCACTAATTGCTGATGGAAATTCACGGTTGCTACTTCCTCCCTTCTTCCTCGCCTTCCTCCCCACGCCCGGGGTGCTGGGGCGGGCGGACGACCAGGAGTGGAGGAGAAGCTTGAGACAGTCTACCGGGGCCGGCCGCTCGCCTGTCCTGCCCTGAGCTATGCTAGGTCAGCCGCCCACCACCACCACCACCACCGCCAACACCAGCCGTCTTCCACCCATCCCACCACCCGCATCCCTACCGGCCACAGATACACTCCAACATCAACTAACACGCTCTATAACCCTAACACGCACTGTAAGACTCTGTGTGTGTGTGTGTGTGTGTGTGTGTGTGTGTGTGTGTGTGTGTGTGTGTGTGTGTGTGTGTGTGTGTGCATCCACGCCAACCTAGCACTCCTAATGTTTCAACATGGTTTGCGGGGCGCCCTCGTGGTGCACCCTTGCTCTCGCTGCAGCGCCCCGCCTGGGCCAGCCCGGACGCGGCCACCAAACGACGTCCGCCGCGCAGGGCGAAACGCAGCCCACGTCGGATCATTTCCTGTTGCCAAGTGTTTTCCGGCGGTGGTCGCCGCTGCGCGAAGTGGCGGGGCGGGCGGCTTGTCCTGCCCTAAGCAGTGTCGGGTCACCGGCTGGCCATTGGCCGCTACTCGGCCTTACCTGCTGGCCTCGGGACGTGGCCAGGCACCTCACACTACCTGCTCGGCTCTCAGTCACGTCTTCCTCCGCCCAGCGCCCGCAGGCTACGTCCATGCAGAGGCAACGACGGGGCAACCCCTGGCAGGGACAGGGACCCCCGCCACCCGCCAGCAGGGACGAGGCCCCAACACGCCCACACCGCTCCCCTGCCGCGCTGCGTTAACAACGGGCCAAGGGAAACACGCGGCCGCAGGGATGGAGGGATGCACGCCAGCATGGGCGACGGGACAGGGGCACCGGGGGAGGGGAGGAAAGGGGGAGAGGCGTAGGGAGGAGCTACACGCAACCTGGAGTCCCACTCACCGCGCCCTGACGGTTCAATGGGCCAGTGGGTATGTTGGGCGGCGGGAGCAGGGGAGCAGGGGCCCTCCCTGCAGCAGGCGGCCGCCACCCGGCCTTCGCCTCAACACAAATAATAAGTTCAAAATCTGGATGTGACGTCGAAACAGAGCATGGAACATCGCCTCCTGGCGGGGACGCGGTAGGGAAGACCGGGAGCTGCGCATGATGAGGAATGAGCAAGTTAATGAAGGGGCACATGAGGAAAAAATGAAGAGACGATGATACGAGAGGAGAGGAGAGGAGAGGAGAGGAGAGGAGAGGAGCGAAGAAAGGAGAGAGGAGAGGAGAGGAGAGGAGAGGAGAGGAGAGGGGAGAAGAGAAGAGAAGAGAAGAGAAGAGAAGAGAAGAGAAGAGAAGAGAAGGGAAAAGAAGCGAAGAGAAGAGAACAGGAGAGGAGAGGAGAGATGGTGAGGTGAGGTGAGGTGAGGTTAGGTGAGAAGAGGAGAGGAGCGGAAATGAGAGAACAGAGGAGAGAAGAGGAAAAGAGAGAAGAATAGAGAAGATGAGAAACGAAAGGAGAGAGAGGAGGAAAGAGTGGGAGAGAGCAGACGTAATAGTGAGGTAGTAAAAGAAGAGGCAGCAGAAAGGGTACACTGTTGCTGGTGATGGTGGTGGTGGTGGTGGTGGTGGTGGTGGTGGTGGTTCCCCTTCACCACCCCTGGTAATTCTCTATCGAGTGTCCTTCTCAAGGGAAGCTGTATTCCAAGGAGGCACGTATTGTGGCCCTCCGCCCTCCCTGTGGGCCATGGGGAACGAGGGGGCGCGGGCAGGGGGCAGGGGGCAGGGGGCGGCGGGCATGTGGTGGAGGGGGTGGAGGCGCCCACACACACCTGCTCTGCTGGAGGCTGGCCAGGTCAACTCTGGCAGCCTTCGCCGTGCCTGACCCACCGCCCCCACCACCACCACCACCATTGCTTCCCTCACCAACATTCCATACTTGCTCCTCCCACCACGACCCAGGTGGCGACCAACCCCATCTTGTGTTGGTGGTGTCAAATTAACCCTCATCTGTATGCTGCCACCTCTAACACCATTACTATTACCCTACCACTACCACTTTTACCACTACTACAACTACTACCACCACCACCACCACCACTACCACTACTACTACCACCAGCACCACTACCACCACCACCACCACCACCACCACCACTACTACTACTACCACCACCACCACCACCACCACTACCACTACCACCACCACCACCACCACCACCACCACTACCACCACCACTACCACTACTACTACTAGCACAAAAATACTGTTGATATTTATACTACTACTACTACTGGTGCGTGTCGTTACTACTATCAAGACTACTACTAATAATAACTCTACGATAACGCTTACTACCAACACCACCGCCACCACCACTACCACTACTGATACTACCACTACCACCAGCAACATACTACTGTTGCCATCCCCGCCCCCACCCTATCCACCCCCCACGTTCCCCTCCATCACCAAGGTCACCACGTCCGCCAAAAACACACGTCGAAGTTAAGCACAAACATACAAAACAGCGAACCATAATCTTCCCTCTTCCTCTCTGAAGAAGTAAGAGATGAGATAAAGATGTAATGATGACTGAAGAGGAAAGAAAAATGAAAGGAAGGAAAATTAATGTGCTACTAATGCTCTTCCTCGTCTTCCTCCTCCTCCTCTTCCTCAGGTGTGGGCGTGTCCCGAGTCTTCAGCACACCAGGCGCGTCAGGACTTTTATTAACAGCTGGGGAAAGATGTTTAGGGTGGCGTTTGAGGGCCGCCCATTCTACTCGAGCAGGCAGGCAAGCAGGCGTGGGGAATTTATCGATCGTGCATGAAGTGAATAATTGAATGGCGCTACGGCAGGAGGAGGAGGAGGAGGAGGAGGGGGCAAGCAAGCAGAACGGTAGCACGTCTTTTAACGCCGTTTATTCCCCCCTCCCCTCTGTTTGATTTCTGCTCTCTCTCTCTCTCTCTCTCTCTCTCTCTCTCTCTCTCTCTCTCTCTCTCTCTCTCTCTCTCTCTCTCTCTCTAAGTTTCTCATGATGATAATTAAAACGGGACAAGGAGACACACTCGCGCGCGCACACACACACACACACACACACACACACACACACACACACACACACACACACACACACACACACGGACGGTAAGCAAACAAGTAAACACAATCTACATTCTTTGCAACTTTCTTCTCTACACACTAGTATTCCACCACACACACACACACACACACACACACACACACACGCTACAAACTTTCAACAATTACGACCCTTAATCTCTTTCCCTTGCTCTCCTTTAATCTTCTCCCCTCTTAAATTTTTTCGCCTTTTTCTTTAATTCTCATTCCTTTTATTGCTTTTTTATAGCTTCTTTCTCTTCAAATTTCCTTAATCGTTTCATTCTTTTCCTTTCCCGTGTGTGTGTGTGTGTGTGTGTGTGTGTGTGTGTGTGTGTGTGTGTGTGTGTGTGTGTGTGTGTGTGCACATGGATTTCGAGATGGTATTTGACGTGAGGAGGAGGAGGAGGAGGAGGAGGAGGAGGAGGAGGAGGAGGAGGAGGAGGAGGAGGAGGAGGAGGAGGAGGAGGAGGAGGAGGAGGAGGAGTGCATGCATCATTACTAACTTATCGAGTAGCAGGACAGGCAAGGAGGGAGAGGGAGCGTGGGAAGGAAGAAGAAAGAAAGAAAGGAAGGAAGGAAGGAAGGAGGACAGGGAAGGAGAGGAAGCATAGGAAGTATGTTTGAGGGAGACTGAGGGAGGGAGGTTATGGAGGTAGGCGGTGCGTGGAGAGGTGGCTGGAGGGCAGGTGACCCTCCCCCCCTTGCCCTTCTTCCCTCCCTCACATACCTCCCTCCCTTCCTTCCTATGCCTGTTTCTCCCTTACCTAATACCTCCTCCCTCCTTCCCCCCTTTCCTTCTTCCTTTCCTTTATGCTTCTATAGGACCCAACCTCCATTCTCTCTCTCTCTCTCTCTCTCTCTCTCTCTCTCTCTCTCTCTCTCTCTCTCTCTCTCTCTCTCTCTCTCTCTTTGGGCCGAGTAGTAAAAAATGTGACCCGCGAATGAGTGGAAAAAAAGCAGGTCTCTCCACAGCCAACCACATTTAGGCCTCTCTCTCTCTCTCTCTCTCTCTCTCTCTCTCTCTCTCTCTCTCTCTCTCTCTCTCTCTCTCTCTCTCTCTCTCTCTCTCTCTCTCTCTCTGTGTGGTCGAAATTACACCGTGGATTTAGGTGAGCTGAAAGCTTTGAAGAAAGAGTTTTACCAAGCCTCCGACTGACTGACTGACATGACCTCTCTGAACTGACTACCTGACTGACTGAGCAGCTGAATGATTGGCTACTGCGACCTACTCAATAATTCCTTGCATGCGTGTCCACCTCATGCATTGACTGACTAACTGAGTGAAGAAAAGTGAATAAATAAGTGACGCACTGACTGACTGACGTAATCCCATACCTGCTGGCTGACTAATCTGACTCACAACTTCAATAATCTAATGCCTAGCTGACTGACTGACTGACTGACTGACTAAATGACTGAAAGAATGAATGGATAAATGATGAACAGACTAACTCACGAAATCCCTTCCTCGCTGACTGACTGACCCGACTCATATCCTCAGCAGTCTAATACCTAACTGACTTATTGACTAACTGGAAGAAAGAATGAATGACTGACTGACTGACTGACCAAATCACTCCCTCGCTAACTAACCTGACTCACATACTTAACAACCCACTGCCCAACTGACTAGCTAACTGACTAACTGAAGGACCAATCACCTGACAGATTCACCAGAGTAGGCACCAAATTAATAGTTCAGTTTACCTGTCTAATATTTGACCTTTTTAGTGGAAACTTCAACTTTATTAGAACTGTCAAGATTGTACAGACTATTGGTGAGTGAGTGAGTGAGTGAGTGGGGGAGCAGGAGCAGGGAAGACAAAAGACTGAGGTATGAAAACAAAATGCGAGGGAGAGGATGAATGATAAAGAGTGAACAAGGGTGCATAAACGAGTGAATGGGTGGGTGGGTGAGTGGGCGAGTGAGTGTAGGAGGAAGAGAGAGGAGGAATAGGAGTAAATTAACTAAGGTAACGATCGAAGCGACTGACAGAATGCCAGAGAGAGAGAGAGAGAGAGAGAGAGAGAGAGAGAGAGAGAGAGAGAGAGAGAGAGAGAGAGAGAGAGAGAGATGAAGTAAATTAATGACCCACACTAATTAACATATAAATAACTAACGTAAAGTGTTACCTAACTCACTCCCACTCCCTGTCTCTCTCACCCCCCCAATCCCCACTCCAAAACCCGCTCCACACACTCCTAGACGCCCGTTGAGACCCCGCAGGTCGGTCAGGGGCGGATCCTCGGGGCAGGGCAGGAGGCGAATCCCTTACTGAGGTCATGAGTACGGCAAGGGTACGCGAGGGACGCCGCTGAAGGGAGGAGGGCGAGGCGGAGGGGCGTTAAGAGGGACAGGAACGCGCATTAGAAGGAAAGAAGCAGTGCAAATTGAAGTGGACTGAATAGGAGAGGCAGTGTAGGTGAGGAGTGGCAGGGAGTGGAGCTGGGAGTGAACGATGGAGGTTTAGAAGGGGAGATTATTGGAGTAGTGAGTGATGGTGAAAGTATGAGGGGAAGGGTGATGAGGAAACGGCTGAAGGAGTATTGGTTTGGTGTAGTTTGGTTAGGTTAGGTTTGGTTAGGTCTGGTTTAGATAAGTTAGGTTAGGTTATATAAGGTAAGGTATGGTGAAGCAAGGCAAAGCAAGGCAAGATTAGGTTAAGTAAGGTGTACAGTTTGGTAAGATAAGGTACAGTTTGGTAAGATAAGGTAAGTTAGGGTAAGGCAAGGTGAGGTACGGGAACGAAGGATGGATGGTACCATGCTTGGCTCTGAGCAGCACGGAACGGTACGATAATATAAACATGGAACGATGCAGGATTGCAAGACACAAGTAGGTGCGGTACATGGGTGCATCAAACGGTACACTGCAGATTATAAAGAACACTGCAGGTCATTTAATTAGCATAGCCAATTAAACGCTATAGTTGCTCAGGTTAGGTTAGGTAAAGTTAGGTTAAGTTAGGCAGATTAGGTTAGGTTAGTTTAAAGTAAAGTTAGGTAAGGTCCATATAAACTACTGAAAGAATGATGATAGTGATGGTGGTAAATATGATATTAACGGTGACAGTGACGATGCTAGTGGTGGTGACAGTGGAAGTGATGACAGCGATGGTAGTAATGATAGTCATAACGATGGTAGTGGTGGTGATGACAGTGTTGATAACAGTGGAAATGATGGCACTTATGATAACTGTGGTGGTGATGATGATAGCAATAGTAGTAGTAACAGAAACAGATGATAATAATGGTAACTGTGTAGTGACAGTGGTGGTGGTGATGGTGATAAAGTTGTTGACAGTGGAAATGAAGATGACAGTGACAATAGCGATGGTAGCAGTAGTAGTAGTAATAGATGATGATAGTAATGGTAATTGTACATAGTGACAGTGGTGTTGGTAAAGGTGGTTGCGATGGTAATGGCGATGACAGAGATGGTGGTAACGGTGACAGGCGAAGTAATAGCAGTGATGTTGGTAGTGATGGTAGTCGTAGAGATAGCGGAGATGGTGGTAGTAGCAGTGGTGGTGGTGGTGAGGGACACACTGGAGATGGGCACCACGTACAAGGTTAGCTGGTTGGCTGGCCCCTCCACAGCCGGACACCTGCCGCGGCCAGGTGATGAGAAGCAGCGCATTGATGGCCCGGGAAGGTGAACAGGGAGATGGAAGAGGTGGTGAGAGGGAGTTGGTATGAGTGCAGGGGACAGGAAAGTTGGGAAGCGGTAGGGAGAGCAGTGATGGTAAGCTAGAATACAGTAAGAATGGATAGGAGGAGGAATAGAGGGATTGGGAAGGGGACGAAAAGGTATTAGGAGGTATTAGGAGAAAAATATGTGAGGTGTTGAAGTAAGGGTATGGGGCACGAAAGGGAACAGAGGACAGGGGAGCGTAGGGAAATGGATAAGAAAGGGAGGTGAAGAAGGGAAGGGGCGGAGAAGAGGTAACAATCGTAGTAGTAGCAGTAGTAGTAGTAGTAGTAGTGATGGTGTTAGTGGCGGTGGTGAGACTAACATTGGAAGAGAAGCGGGAAGCACGAGTCTGGGTCAGTGGGTGGGGTGGTGACGGGAGGCAGGCAGTGTGGGGGAGGAGGGGCAACCGTGGCAGGACGAGGCAGGTAATGCTAAGTGCGGTGGGGCGAGGGCACATGGGGAGAGCAGGAGGAGGGGAAAGGGCAGTGTTAGGGCAGGTCGGTGTTAGGTCAAGGAGCAGTGGTGGTGGTGGAGGGGACCAGAAGTAGGTCAGGGTACGGCAGTGAAAAGTGGACAGAAGAATAAAAGCGAAACTATAATTTAAAAAAAAATAAATAAAAAAAAAGAACGTTCGCAGAAAAAGAAAAAAATGTAGACCTATCTATATAATGAAAAAAAAAAAAGAGAAGTAAAATACACAAAACCGAATGATTATGAACGAACACACACACACACACACACACACACACACACACACACACACACACACACACACACACACACGAGGAGAAATAATAATAAACACAAATACATAAATATATAAAACACATAAGTTATT
>NC_087155.1:32272555-32295055 GCF_035594125.1 Scylla paramamosain | reverse complement strand
GTGGCGAGGGCGGGACACGGCGCATGCGCCTTACGCCCAGCCACGCTCGACCCTCTCATATCTCATCTGGCGTCCGCCGATGGATACGTAAATTCTTTTTAAAAAAACGTCGCTACCAGGCCCCGGAAACCGGTCCTGCCGCCCCGCTGCCGTGGGTGTGTACAGCGGCGAGGTGCAGGCCAGCGCGGGGCTTATCTATAGGAGTCCCGTGCTAGAAAGGCGCCACGCTAGAGCTCTCCGCCAGCCCTCGCCACCGCTGCTCCCGCCCGGTGCCTCCTTCACCTGAGCCCACATGATGCATTAATTACAGGCGTCGTTAATACGAACACCTGGGTAGGGTGGGGCTGCGAGGGGCCGTACGAGGAGAGGTATATCGTACAGAACTGGAGCACTTCCACTCACGTGCCACAACGTGACGCCGAAGCCGAAGCGCTCCTCACTCTACGCCGTAAACAGTGAAGCATCCGGCCTAACGCCGCGATAACAGCCCGACCTTTTTGTGTCTGCGTCCAGATATTACACCGGCAGCCCGCGTGCGTCATTCCGACATGCAGGGAGCCCCGGGGCCTCGCGGACGACCCAGACCACGCCGCCATATTAGGAGGCAGCTGCAGGAAGAGGGAGCAATTCTACGGAGTTGGGTCGTGGAGGATGGGGCATGTGCGAGGCTCCACACTGAGTCCTGCTGGATGGCGGGTGGAGGGGGCGGAGAGGGACCTCGATGAGTGCTTCCCTCCTGACACAAACCTGACGCAAGCACGACCTTTATGACTGACTCGCTTCCAGAATTACGTCAGTGTGTGATAATTACAGCGTGACGCCGCCCCACCCGCCTCCCTCATCCTGGTGGGGAGAAATTTATCGCCCGGTCAGAGTGCAACACCTGAACAACAAAACAACACCAGCGTGCACAGACCAGCGTCCATGCAAGTACAACAAGAACAAGACACCAGCAATCATCACCCGCCACCCACCCTAGCACTGGTCTTGGTCTTCCTTATAATATCACACGCCCGGACCTTACCAAGCCTCACCTGTAATTACACTCGATTCAGGAACGGGACACCGGTAACGCCTGGCCGACGCGACCCACCTTGTAACACCTGTCCGCGTAGGAACAAGGAGGCCAGCCAGGTGCTCGGGGAGGGGGCCGGACGAGGTAATGGTAGTGGGGAGGAACACGAAGGTGGGGGGTGACTACTCAATGTGGGGGCAAAGCATCTAGCAGCAGGGCAGTAAGAGAGGATGTGACTAGGGTACTGGAGTGGTGCTCGGTGAGGATGGGGGGGGGGAGACGTGGATAGAAGAAGGGCAAACCAGGTAGTGTGTGGTGGAGGGGGAGGACAGAGGAGGGCAGCAAACAGGTGGTGGTGGGGGTTAGAGTTGGGGCAAGTTAGGGAGTGGGACACAGGAAGTTAGAAGGTATGTCGGTGATGGGGATGGAAGAGGAAAGGTTGCCAGGTGGTGGGGAAGAGAAGGAAGAGGAGGCAGAAGAGGTGGGAGGAGGTATTGAAAGTTACGATATTAAACTGCAAGTAGATATGGATGGTAGGAGAGAAGGCAACTACTAAAGCGGTAGGTGGGGAGGAGGGGTACTCACTATCAAGGTTGTGGATTGGCAAGGGTAGAAGGGATGCGGGGTGGGGGGGAAGGCTAGAAGCAACAAACTAGATAGGCATCCTAGTGGGGAGGGGAACAAGGTCAGGGAGGGGGTTAGGGGCGTCGGCACCTCCCAATCAGCAGAGTCTTGGTGCCCCGTTAGGAAAATGAAACTAAAAACACCACGACCTCCACGTCTAAAAAGTAGAAGCAAAACTGGGCCGGTAGAAACGTGCAACACTGTGGCACGCGATGATGATGATGATGATGGTGATGGTGATGGTGATGGTGATGGTGATGACGATGACGATGATGATGATGATGACAACGGTGATGATAAAGAAGGCAAAAAACAACAACAACAACAACAGCAAAAAAAAAAAAACACGAACAAACAAGGGGAAAAAGGACAATTACAAATAAAAATAGTATGAGGAAAGAAAAAAAAATAACAGTAAAATTAATACACATGACACAGGAGACACTGTTGCCAGAACTATTACGGAAAATAAACGAGGAAATAACAGGGAAATAGAGAGAGAAAAAAAAAACACAAAAATAAAGATAGACCAAAAAAAAAAAAAAAAAAAAATATGGAAAGGAGACAGAGAGGAAAAGTGAAGAGGAAGGGAAAAAGCAATAAATTAACTCAAGGATGTTCAGTGATGCGATTTATTCAATATAAAAAAACAATCTATTTCTTGAAGTTCTTTGACGTAACGACATGAGGAGGAGGAGGAGGAGGAAAGCAGGAATGGGTGAGAGGATATTGGGAAGGTTAGTGTGTGTGTGTGTGTGTGTGTGTGTGTGTGTGTGTGTGTGATAAATGCTCTTGGTATTTGGACAGAACGTGAGGCTGAGAGTAGGTGAAAACAAGGAAACAGGTTAAGACGGGAGTACAGGAAGTGGGGAGAAAATGAAGGATAAAAAGAGGTGGTGGTGGTGGTGGTGGTAGTGGTGGTGGTGGAGGAGGAGGAGGAGTTTTGTGAGTAGGGCAAGAATGTCATGTAGTAAGAATGTATGCGTCTTATAGCATATATCATGAAGTGTCCGAGGCATGAGAAGGAGGAGGACGGGGGCGATGAGAGCATGGGGGGAGGGACGAAGGAGGGGAAGGTTATGCAGCAGAGGTCTGGAAGCGTGTGCTGGCAAGGGAAGGAGAGGAGGAGGAGGAGGAGGGATAGAGGCGTGGGTAGGGGAGCAGCAGCTAGCGTTGGCAGGGAGGGGATGACGGAGGGGGTAGTGGAGTGTCTGGTAGCGCTTAGAGGTGATGGAGGCGGGAGAGGAGGGGAGGAGCGGTGGAGGGAGAGGAGAGAGGTGTACGCGCCGTTACCTCTATTGGCAGCACTGTAGCGAGCGTTTGCAGGGCTGACACACCGTCCCGCCAAGGCCGCCCTGACTGGCCCGAGCTGCCTCGCCTCACACTCACCCATTTTTCCCCCTCCTTCCTCACCCGCTGCCCTCACCCTTCACCCTCCCCTCATAAAGACACTGGCGCGGTGCAGGGCCGAGGACGCCAGCAGGAATGGACGATGCTCAGGAAGGGTAAGGTAAAAAGTGATAAATAAAAGGTAAGCGGAAGCCCCGTTCTGGCAACACTGGGTTACCACGAGATCGCACGTGCGTTGGGTGTTGCCAGATGCAGCGCCTCGACTTCCCCTACTCCCCTAGTCCCTACCCCCTTAAAAATGTAGTTTCATGCTTCGTAAGACACTTTATGCGCTGTTTTTTTTTTCTTTTTTTCACACTCTGCACATCATACGGAACACGCACACACCCACGAAAGAACAACGATAAAAACTGCGATGCAAACTCGCACGCAACCTCAAATATTTGGTAAGACTATAAAAAATGTATATCTAGATTAGTTTTTTCCTCGCCTCCTACAAGAGAGAAACTTGCTCAGATCTATAAATACACACATCTTGGACGGCCTGGGGATCAAAGTAACAGCTTACCACCTCCTCCTACCTGGATTTTGAGAGAAGCAGCTGTGTCTCGATGAAGTGTCTCGCAGCTTGGCCAGAGAGAGAGGCATGCTGGGTTTCATCGTGTGCCGGGCAGTGCGTCCCTCGTCACCTCTCTGCTGTGTGTGTGTGTTGGGGGGGGGTGAGGCAGTGGTTAGTGGGGGTTACTGAGCGAGATGGGGAAAAAGAGAGGGAGAGAGCGGATAGAAGCAGTGGACACAAGGAAAATACGTAACTTATGGAGAGCCGAAGTGAAGATAAATTAATCTAGGAAAAAAAGGAAGAGAAGGATAGAATGCGGTGGTGGCGACGAAGGAGGAGGAGAAGGAAGAAAAAAAGAGTAAAGATACACGAAGAAAACACACACAATAAAGGAATGAAGGATTGAAAGAAAGTTATATGTAGAGCGCCAAAGGGAGAGCGTAGATAAAAGAAGAGAGAGAGAGAGAGAGAGAGAGAGAGAGAGAGAGAGAGAGAGAGAGAGAGAGAGAGAGAGAGAGAGAGAGAGAGAGAGAGAGAGAGAGAGAGAGAGAGAGGATAAGGATAAAAGGATACGCAGGACATGCTCACACACTGATGGAAGGAAGGAAGGAGTTCACCGCGGCATTATATTGAAGCAAGAGTGACCGTTTATAGGGCCAGTCCTTTTTGTATAAGATCCTCCCCCTTCCCTATCCTCCCCTTGCCCCCTTCCCCCCCGCTCCTTCCCTCCTTCCCTTCCCCCTTACCCTGTTCCCCCGTCCCTCATCCCAATAGTAGGCCCACATACTGACCCTCGCATATCTCCTTCCTTCCTTCCTCCTGTTTACTCTTCCTATTTTAACCTCGCCAGTAAAGGTACCATTTCGGGTTGGGTTGGTCACGCTGACACCATGTACCTGAGAGAGAGAGAGAGAGAGAGAGAGAGAGAGAGAGAGAGAGAGAGAGAGAGAGAGAGAGAGAGAGAGAGAGAGAGAGAGAGATTGATGAATATCTATCTGCATGCATTTTTAGACTCTCTCTCTCTCTCTCTCTCTCTCTCTCTCTCTCTCTCTCTCTCTCTCTCTCTCTCTCTCTCTCTCGTACCTACACCATCAAGAAACCTTCGATTTGCATTATTACGAAACCTTTGCTCGCTCTTACCCATTTTTCTTTCATCACTACCGCATAAACACGACGAACACACACACACACACACACACACACACACACACACACACACACACACACGATAAAAGACAATTACGCTGCATTACAAAAGAGATAAGAACAAAGAAATGACAATAACGATATTCACACATAACTATAAATGAATATACGCAGAAAGGAGAAAGAAACGAGTGTGTGAGAGAAGAGTGTTTGTGAATGATATGCAGAGTCACGGTCATGTCAATTGATATTAAGTATTAATTACCATTGTGCTTTGTGTTTTTCTTACAATCTTAGGTTATCTGATCTGCCAGGAGTTCATCAGACGCCAGGTTTTGTTACAATGTCGAGAAATTAGTGGATTAGGATTCATGATAGAAAAGGGAAAAGGGAAGGAAAACAGTAAAAAATAAATATATAAAATAAATCATTTAAATAAAAGTGAAGAAATTAAATGAAAACGAATAAAAGAAACAAATGAAACAAAAAAAAATAGTGACGGCAAAGATGTTTATTGCCTCTTTTCCCTTACCACGTGATATTTCTGAGTAAACATCAGAGAAGTGAGCGTGGTATGTTACTTCACTTCCGCACAACACTTCTCCTCCTTTCCAAAAAAAAATCAAGCGTTAGTAGTAAGCACGATACACCAGGGCAGTAATAGTAGTAGTAGTAGTAGTAGTAGTAATACAACGCAGACACATCCATCGTCGCATCTCACACACTTGGTCCACTCATCTCTAGTTTAGTCGCGCGGCGCGGTGCACAAGAAGAACGCTGAGAATCCCTGTGGCAGATGTCTTGTGTGGACAGATGCATCTCTAGGGTTTGGTCGGCGCGCGGGGGCCCATGCTGCCCGGCGCATTCCTCATGGCAAAAAACACAATGAAAGTCACGGTGTAATGAGCAGCACGAAGGGGATATTTAAGCCGCTGGCCGAGTAATAACGGACTGGGTGGAGGCGGGGGGCGTGAAAGGAGCCGCCGCCACCACCACAGTCCTGCCCATCATCATCATCATCATCATCGTCGCCAACACAGTACCAGACATTCTAATCACCAACACTATAGTCATCCTTGTCCACACCACAGATTTATTCATCCTCTTCACCTTCATCATCATCATCAGCACAGTACCAGGCATCCTAATCATCACCATAGTCATTATCATCCGCACCACAGGTCTATCCATCCTCACCATCATCATCACCATCATCTTTTCCACAACCTTAACGATCTTCTTCACCACTATCGTCATTATTACCTGCACTGAAGCCCTCCTCTTCACTATCATCATTATCATTATCACATCTAACTGTTCCAGCCCTCCTCTTCACTATCATCATTATCACCGGCTCTATAGACCTAGCCATCTTCTTCATCACCACCTGCAATATTCCTAACCTCCTCTTCACCATCATCATTATCACCTAGACCACAGACCTAACCATCTTCTTTATCACTATCATCATTACCATCCGCATTTCAGCGCTAACCATCCTCTTCACTATCATCATCACATGTTCTGGTCCAAGCCGCCTTATTCACAACCATCATCATCGGCGGGGAAAAAAAAAAATAAAATAAAAACTCTTCAGTCATCTGGTATTCTCACACATTTCCTGCCTGTATTCTCAAAAGTTTCAGCGTCTTGTAATGGAAAGTAACAAGGTTTTCAAGGGTACTTTTATTCTCCTAGTGATGCTTTAGTTCTGGTTCATCAGTGGGAGAAAAGACCCGTGAGAAACCGACTAATCATCTCAGTGGCCTTTGAAAAATAGTCCTTATGAAAGAATGAAGGGCTAAAGAATATAAGCCTCTACTGGTCATCTATTCCCTGTCAATCAGTCCATTACTCCCCTTTGAGCAAAGTTCACAGATGCACCGATAAACTGACCATGCAATGAATTCTTAAAAAGGGAAGCGAAAAAAAAAAAAAAGAGAAAAGAAAAGACAGATAGCATGAAAAGAGAAGCTCCTACATTACATTAGCGTGTATGAACATGAAAATGAAAAGGAAAAAAAGAGAAAGGAAGTTCTTACATCACATTTGCGTGCATAAAAATAAAGAAAAGAGGAAGAGAAGTATGAACTTGAAAAAAAAGAAAAAAACAAAAAAAACTCCTACATTAACGTATATGAACCTGAAAAAAAAAAAAGAAAGTCGTGCATTACATTAGCGTGTATGAACCAGAGCACCACAGAGGGATGAGCGTGACTGACGGGAGGGATGGGTGTGTCCACAAAGGGCTTAGTTAACGTGAGCACAGCCACCCACCCAGCCAGCCTTACTGCAGAGTAGCGCGGGTCACGGCCACCACCACCACCACCAAGCCTTAGCTCAGGCCGACTCATTCCCAGCTCCCAACTCCACCCACCTCATCCTGCCTCGCTCCTCCCGCCCACCCTTTCCATCCTCTGTCCTCGGATCTCACTCCCACTCACCACTGTAGGAAAGAAAAGGATCACCTCTAGATGTTCTTTAACTAAAATGACAGCAACTGCTCCTCCATTTATAGGATCACTTCTAGATGTTACCTTTACTACAGTGTCATCTCCTCCTCCTCCTCCTCATCCATTATAGGCAAGAAACGATCACTTCTAGATGTTCCCTAGCTGTAGTAACACGTCCTCCTCCTCCATTATACGGAAGAAAAAGGGCCACCTCTCACCTCTGCAATTTCCGCTTAACTGCAATGACCCCTCCTCCTCCTCCTCCTGCTACTCTTTCTGGTCCTGCTACTCCTCCTCCTCTTCATCATCATTACCATAATCGTCGTTTTCATGGTCAGCACCAGCATCATCGCCACCACCATCACCACCATCAGACATTCTCGAGCCACAGTAGCGTCTTTGTTTACATCAAGCTTGGCCAGACTCGCCCCGCTGCTTAATTCAGCGTGAACCGCAACACGGCCTCTTCACCTCTGCAGCTGCCCCGCCGCCGCCGCCGCCGCCGCCACCACCACCACCACCACCGCCACTACCAAATTTAGCCTCACTCCTGATTCGCCACTATGAGTATATTTATCATTAACACTAACGAAAATACTTTTGTTTTTAATTGATAGTTTAACTTCTATTGCTACTTACACTTGTTCTTCTACTCTTACTACTTTACTTCATGTGATTTTAAGTCTCCTTCTGTCAGTTCTATTTCTTCTATCAATATTTTTTTTATCATCTTTTCTATTAATATTTTAACTTATATTACTACTTACTTTTAATCTTCTACTATTCCTATTTCACGTCTACTTCTATTTTTGTCTTTTAGTAGTTCAGTCCCTTCTACTAATAGTTTTCATGTCTTTTACTAATAACTGTATGTTTTCCACTAGTAATTCTATATGAACCTTCTACTACAAGTATTAGTTAGTGTATAGTAGTGGAATCAAACAGCCCAAGAATAATGTAAGGTTCTGTTACAGCTTGTTTTCCTTTATAAGTTCACCATTACCACCACCAGTCTCTACTCCTTCATCACCACCACTACAACTAACACCAACACCACCAAAACTCACCCAAACTGTTAAAATTCCACCACCATTAGTCTTTCCTTCTCAATCGCCACTATAAACACCATCTACCACCATCACCGCCAACAGCAATTATTCCTATCACCATTACCACCACCACCACCACCTGGATCTCGGCACGTAAAGCTGCTGTAAGATACTCAACAAGTACCTCGTCTTGTCTTTTTTCATCAAAGGAGGGTTTTAGACGTGAAATTATGGGGTGATTAAAGCAGCGTGGTGAGGCTTTCGTCTGGCGAGGGAAAGATCTTGGTAGGAAGTGGGAGAGCGTGGGCAGGAGAGGAAGAGGAGGAGGAAGAGGAGGAGGAAAATAAAATGTGTGGAGGAGCAGATAGTGTGGGTGGAGAGAGAGAGAGAGAGAGAGAGAGAGAGAGAGAGAGAGAGAGAGAGAGAGAGAGAGAGAGAGAGAGAGAGAGAGAGAGAGAGAGAGAGAGAGAGAGAGAGAGAGAGAGAGAGAGAGAGAGAGAGAGAGAGAGAGAGAGAGAGAGAGAGTAAAAAAAAATCATAAAAAAACGAGGGAAGCAGAAACTGGATAATAAAAGGAAGGGAAAGAGAAAAATGGATGATATGATGAGAGGGAGAAAAGGCGAGGAAACAGAAGAAAAAAGGACACAGATGCAAAAATACTTAAAAAGAAGTCCCCCCCCAAAAAAAAAAAATAAAAAAATAAAAACATTATACATAAACACATGGAAGGAAAGATGAAACAGAAGATGATAAATACGAAGGAAGGGAAAAGGAGAATGAAGGAAAGGAAAGAAGAAGTAATTAAAGAAGCAGGAAGGTTATCATAGGTGAGAAGCGATGAGTAGGAATGTTGCAGGGAAGAACGTCAAGGAGGAGGAGGAGGAGGAGGGGAATTCTTAGGAGGTAACACGAGGACGAGAGGAGTTACTGGGAAATATTAGCAGGACGAGGGAAATTACCAGGAAGAGTATTATGGGAGGGAATGTATGAGACGAGAGGAACGGAGGCGGGAGGTGAGGGGAGACAAGACGAAATGGGAATGTAGGAGAAATAGTAAAAGAGGAAAAGATGCACGTTTGTAAATGCGAAGAAGAAGAAGAAGAAGAAAAAGAAGAAGAAGAAGAAGAAGAAGAAGAAGAAGAAGAAGAAGAAGAAGAAGAAGAAGAAGAAGAAGAAGAAGAAGTAGTAGTAGTGCAACAGCAATAGCAAAAACAATATCAGCAGCAGCTACAGCAACAACAACAACAACAACAACAACAACAACAACAACAACAACAACAACAACAACCAGAGAAATGCAAAAACAAGAACATGAACAAGAAGAACAAGAAGGAAACTGTTAAGAGAAAGAAAAAAGCGATTTGAGAGAGAGAGAGAGAGAGAGAGAGAGAGAGAGAGAGAGAGAGAGAGAGAGAGAGAGAGAGAGAGAGTAAAGAAAAGCGATATGGCAGTATGGGAGAGGGGGAGTTAACGGTGGGAAAGGGAAGAGATGGAGAAGGAAGAAGGGGACTGGAGAAAAGAGAAAAGAGAGAAGGGAAGGGAAGGGATGGGGGGAGGGGGGAAGCAAGGACAGTAAGATGGCTGACCGGTCCATACATAAATTTTCGATGTCCTCTATAAAAGATCGGCGCACACACACACACACACACACACACACACACACACACACACACACACACACACACACACACACACTACCGTACAAGACAAGGAAGTTATATGTAGAGACAAGCTGATAGATAGATAGATAGATAGATAGATAGACATAAAGAGAGACAGATAGATAATAAAATGTACAAGGCAGATAAAGAGATCAACAGATAGATAGATAGATAAGGAAATAGATAAACACCAAAATATAGAAGCAATATTTCATACTAAGCCTGCAGAAAAATAAGTAACCAATATACAATAAAGGAAGATAAAGGCGACAATTCCACTTAGTAAACACGTCAGTAATGTTTGAAGGTAAAGGTGAAGAGTGAAGGGGAGAGGCGAGGACCGGTTTGATGGAATGACGATAATGTGCAAGATGAAGAAAAAGAAGAAGAAGAAGAAGAAGAAGAAGAAGAAGAAGAAGAAGGAGAAGGAGGAGAAGAAGAAGAAGGAGGAGGAGGAGAAGAAGAAGAAGAAGAAGAAGAAGGAGAAGAAGACAACGACGACGACAATGATAAATATAAAGATGAAAATGTGAATACTGATGATTATAATGATGGTAATGATGAAAAAAAAAACAATTAAAACGATCAAAACACCACAATTTCAACCATCACCATCACAATCACCACCCTCGTCAGGACACTTTCACAAGGGAACACCTTTATCTCCCCTTACCTCCCTTCCCCTTCCCCTTCCTCTCCCACACACCTACCGACCTCTTCTTCGACCGTTGGCAGGTCAGGAGGTGGAGGGAGGCGAAGTAGGGAGGATGAGAGGAGGATAACGAGGATTAAGAAGAAGAGGAGGAGGAGGAGGAGGGTGGGCCAGGTAACAATATTTTGATCACTGCTTTCACGCATCATGAATCTTAATCTTTGCCTACGGTCTTGTCTGAGCGCCGCGAGACACCTGTAAACACCTGACAGAAACACACACACACACACACACACACACACACACACACACACACAGCATTCTTGATAAGTTGATGCGGGACAAAAAATTAATCTTCGCACATACTTTCGGCATACTTTCATCAACTTTCCTAAGATAAACTGTTTATTACCTGATATTTTGCAGGATAAAGGAAGTGTGTGTGTGTGTGTGTGTGTGTGTGTGTGTGTGTGTGTGTGTGTGTGTGTGTGTGTGTGTGTGTGTGTGTGTGTGTGTGTGTTTACTTAATCCTTTGGGGAGTGAAACAGATTGCAAATGAACGCCACACATTTACGATAACTGCAACACTGCATTGATATCCCATACTGCTGACTCCTTCTTCTCCTCCACCTCCTCCACTTCCTTCTTCTATTTCTTCTCCTCCATCTCCTCTTTCCTCTTGACCTCCTTACTTTTTTCATGTACTTTCTTCTTTTCTTCTTATTTTTCCCTTTTTTTTTAACTGACTTTTATCTTCTCCTCCCCCTCCATCTCCTTGTTCTTTCCTTCTTCTAATCTTACTTCCTTCTTCACTGATATTTCTTAATTTTCTTCTCTTCTTGTTATTGTTATTATTGTTCTTGTTCTAGTTCTTTGTTTATCTCCACCTCCTCATTCCATACCAATGCCTCCTCCATCCCCTCCTCCTCTTCCTCCTCCTCCTCCTTCTTCTGACGTATCGGCTGTGGCCTTGCAATCATTCTCTTACCGGCGTTACGCAAGGTGATGACGTTGGTGGTGGTGGTGGTGATGGTGGCGGCGGCGGCGATGGTGGTGGGGGGTTGTGATGGTGGTGGAACATTGATTGTCATGTGATCTTGTATTTATTTATTTTGTTTTTTTTTTCACATTAGTTTCTTTCACTCCCGCGCCCCGAAAATGATGAGGCGTGGGGGAGTAAAAGAACAGAGTGACCGAATGAGAGATGAATGCATGAATGAGTAAAGAGGATGAGAGAGAGAGAGAGAGAGAGAGAGAGAGAGAGAGAGAGAGAGAGAGAGAGAGAGAGAGAGAGAGAGAGAGAGAGAGAGAGAGAGAGAGAGAGAGAGAGAGAGAGAGAGAGAGAGAATTATATAGGTACGTACAAATATGCATATCTACATAAGTACATACATACATACATACTCGCACACACACATACGTAAATACAAACATACATACATACATACATAAATATACAGCAAAAACATATGTACACGTATACATCCAAACAAATAGACAAACAAACTGAGAGACGGACAGATAGACAGAAAGACAGACAGACAGAAAGGCAAACAAACAGAAAGACAGAAAGAAAGACATAAAAACAAGAGGAATAAAATAACATACACATAAATAGAAGAGAAAAGGAGCGAAGGAGAAAAAAAGAGAGTATAAAAACAGGAAGACTGGACACACCCACACAAATGGAATATTTGAAACGCTGCTGGAATTATTCACCACCTGTATATATAAAAAAAAGGGAAATGAAAAAAAAAAATAAAAAAGTTAGCGAAAAATGAGACACAGAGAGAGAGAGAGAGAGAGAGAGAGAGAGAGAGAGAGAGAGAGAGAGAGAGAGAGAGAGAGAGAGAGAGAGAGAGAGAGAGAGGGGGTAATACAAAAGATAAATACAGGAATAAAACGAAATGTAAAAAAGAAAAGAAAAAAAAACAGACAGACTTTTTACATAAAGACGAGTATAGAATAATATTTCACCAACACTAATATTTTTTCTCTCTTTTTCTTTCTTTCATTTTTTTTTCTCTTTTTTTTCCATTTGATGTTTTTTCTACCCCCTTTTATCTTTCAACTCCACACACACACACACACACACACACACACACACACACACACACACACACACACACACACTCTTAGACCAACACTCCGCGGGTCGGTCTGTTGCCTGCAGGTGAAAGCGGAACATGACTCACCCAACGCAGGTATGAAATGAATAAGTGACCAGGTGAGTTCATGGTGTGGTGGTAGTGGTGATGGTGGTGGTAGTGGTGGTAGTGGTGGTGGTGGTGATGGTATGCTTTGATGTGGGTGCGAGTTTGGGGGGTGGGGGAGAGAGAGAGAGAGAGAGAGAGAGAGAGAGAGAGAGAGAGAGAGAGAGAGAGAGAGAGAGAGAGAGAGAGAGAGAGAGAGAGAGAGAGAGAGAGAGAGAGAGAGAGAGAGAGAGAGAGAGAGAGAGAGAGAGAGAGAGAGAGAGAGAGAAACAGGTGCAAACGCTGAACAAGACACAACAAAACAAATGCATACGAAAGAAAAACAAGAACAACAAAAGTGAAGGCATAAAGCAGAAATAAAATAAAAGAGAATAAATAAACAAAAGGGAGGCTAGGAGAGGGAAGGTGAAGGAAGAGAAGGGAAGGAGGGAGAGCCTGTAGGTAGGTGAGTAGGTGGATGGGTAAGGTGACCTGCTGAGCACACCTGAATTATCAATGGGAATTCCTAGCAGTAGTAAGGTGGAGCGTGTCAATGATGTAGCATGCAAAGGAGCCTTCTTACTTCACCTCCTCCTCCTCCTCCTCCTCCTCCTCCTCTTCTTCTTCATTCTTACTTCCTTACCCTTTTACAGCCTCTCTCTCTCTCTTTCTCTCTCTCTCATTATGTATCGCTTTTATTTATATATCTTTTTTTTAATATTAAGGCTCGTTAGGGTAAATATGTGTGCTATTACTTTCTCTCTCTCTCTCTCTCTCTCTCTCTCTCTCTCTCTCTCTCTCTCTCTCTCTCTCTCTCTCTCTCTCTCTCTCTCTCTCTCTCTCTCTCTCTCTCTCTCTCTCTCTTGGAAGTGCTGTTTTGCGTTTCTTTCATCTAGTCTATTTCCTTCTCTTCCTTATCAACCTCCTTCCTTCCTTCCTTCCTTCCTTCCCAATATCTTCCTTTCTTCTGTTCCTGCACTCCTTCTTTTCTTCTCTATTATTATTCCTTCTTCCTTTCTTTCTCCCTTCTCAATATCTCCCTCTTTCTTCCTTCCTTCCTTCCTTCCTTGCCAATACCTCCCTCCTTCTTCTGTCCACATACTCCCTGCTTCCCTAACAACACCCGGCGCACCAATACGATGATTTTTTAAGAAGTCAATCAACATTTTGTCTCCCAACCCTTTTTTTTTCCTCCCTCGCTCACATGTTTCTCTTTGCCTTTGTTTCGTTGACGCTTGTTTGTTTATTCATTCACCTTTGCTGTCGTGTTCTTTGTAGCGTAGTGAGGGGAGGAGGAGGAGGAGGAGGAGGAGGAGGAGGAGGAGGAGGAGGAGGAGGAGGAAAGCAAGAGGCAAATGATCGACAAGTATTTATGACTGCTGTGACTAATACTTGAATTAATGATTCGTGTGAGAGAGAGAGAGAGAGAGAGAGAGAGAGAGAGAGAGAGAGAGAGAGAGAGAGAGAGAGAGAGAGAGAGAGAGAGAGAGAGAGAGAGAGAGAGAGAGAGAGAGAGAGAGAGAGAGAGAGAGAGAGAGAGAGAGAGAGAGAGAGAGAGAGAGTATAAAGCTTGCCTCCCTACGGACATCTAAGTTTTCAAGATAACACTGATACCCCGGGCCTTTGAAATGAGAGAAGTTGCAGTTAGTATTAAAAACAAAAGATAAATAAACAAAGATAGAAAGAAAGGGAATGAAAGAAAGAGAAGAAAAAAGAATGAAACGAAATAGAAAGAAAAATAAAGCAAAAAAAGAAAGAAGAAATAGAAGTTAAACATTTTTGAGGGATCGCATGTACATAGAAGGAAGGAGGAAGAAATACATACTTTATTACTTCAATACTATATCCATCCATCCATCCATCCATCTATCTATCTATCTATTATTATTATCATCGTTATCAGAGACGCAACAAATAAACAAAAAAAAATAATAATATCAAAAGTGGAAGGATTATCTTAACATAACATTGAGAGAAAAAAAAAATCCAGAGCATTATAAACAACGATATAAACAAACAATACAATGAAATCACAGAACAGGTACACTTGGCGAGGCGCAGCACAACATGTACACATCCCACCTTCCTGCCTGACTTCACTTAATCCTCATGAACACAGCGATTCCGTGATAGCAGCGACAGGGAGCAGCAGCTGACACCAAACACAGTAACACACCTCTTGCGCGCCGCCACCGAGGGTCAGCGGTAGGAGAGAACAGTGGCAGTGCAGGAGTGAGGAGACAGCCACTCGCTCACCTGATTAAAAGGCGTAGAGGCCGTGCAGGGTGTAAAGGATAAGGAGTAGAGTGCCGTACAGAGTAGAGGGCAGGGAAAAGGGGTACTAGAAGCCAAGCATGTGAGAAGACAGCCACGCACTTTCCTGGGAGCATTGGCCGTACAGGGAGTAGAGGGCAGGAAATAGAGGGTGTAGTTGCCGAAGATGAGAGTTGAGGAGCCAGCCACGCACTCTTCTGATCACCATGTGCATCTATCGCTGATGGGAGGGACTGGTCGCCAAACAAGGTAGGCGCGCTGCTCCGTATAAGGATGCGCTATAATGGGAGGCCTTCGCTGCAGTTTGAATATGAAGTCTCGTGGGGTAAAACAAAAACAAAGCAACAACGATGATAAATTATGATTATTCTCTTTATGTAACTTGTCTTGTTTTATCCCTCAGGAGTATTGTAGCAAGCAAGTAAAGGCCCAAACACAGACACACACACACACACACACACACACACACACACACACACACACACACACACACACACACACACACTACTCATGAATATAAAGAAAAAATAAGATAAAACTGATATCAAACAACTGGACATTACGAGCTTGAACTAATTAAAAAAACACAAATAGGTAAGTAGACTAACACGATCAATAAATGAATAACGAAAAAATTGGCGTCACTGTCGTAACAGATGAATGCATGAATAGATAAATGAATGATATGAAGTGTGTGTGTGTGTGTGTGTTTGTGTGTGTGTGTAAATTGATAACGCCACCTTCGTCTATATTACAGTACATCGTGAACAGTAGAACATATAGAGAAATTCACATCTTTTTTTTTTTGTCTCCCTCTTCTCTTAAAGTATGACTCAGATTGTTATTATGAGTGAAGGGGAACAGGTGCGTGTGAACAAAGAGAGAGAGAGAGAGAGAAAAAAAAAAGAAAAAGAAAAAAAAAAAGACGATCATTTTGGAGACAGTTGCGTGCGTTCCACCTCCTCGTACACGCACAGAGGACCTTAGTAGGGGAGCACCGAAGGCCACACATGCATTAGTAAGCGAGGTGTTCTGAAGCTCCGACATAAGATCATTGCGGCTTGTAAGACACTCTTGCTTCCTTCTCTCTCTCTCTCTCTCTCTCTCTCTCTCTCTCTCTCTCTCTCTCTCTGGTCCGCCACGTGTTGGGTAATGGTGAATGATGTTTTATTGCATTAAATATATAAATCAAATAAATAAATGGTGTAGTGTCAGAAGGTGCACAATACTGAGGGGAAGAGAGAGAGAGAGAGAGAGAGAGAGAGAGAGAGAGAGAGAGAGAGAGAGAGAGAGAGAGAGAGAGAGAGAGAGAGAGAGAGAGAGAGAGAGAGAGAGAGAGAGAGAGAGAGAGAGAGAGAGAGAGAGAGAGAGAGAGAGAGAGAGAGAGAGAGAGAGAGAAAGTAAAAAAAAAATAAAAAAAGACTATGACTAAATGAATGAAGAGACAGAGGTAATCTTTATTGACTCCACTACATCTATAAGCTGCATTCTGTACAGCCACCACCATCCATATGTGCGTTGTCTGGTACAGCATCACAACAACAACAAGAGGGACGAACATTCTGAATCTCGTAACAGTCACACGTATGGAAGCCGTAGATCCGTGCATGCCTCCGTGGTAATCCTCCCAATGCCAGATAAGGGAATGAAATGAAGGTTCTTACGGGAGAATCAAGACCATTAAAGGGAATGACCAAAATTGTTAAGGAGGCACCGCTGCGGGACACCTATTAAGAAGTACGTACGCTCTGCTAGCTAAAGACGTAGCATATTCTCCAACCACACTTTTTTTATTTATTATTATTATTTTTTTTTTATTATTATTTTCGGTTGAAGGGGACTGGCCGAGGGAAAAAAATAAATAAAGAGAGAAAGAAAATAAATAATTACACCCCAGACAAAAAACACACAACAGAAAAACACCGACACTTTCTGCTCTTGTATGATGTCCTAGCCAATAAATGCATTGCGTGTCACAATTATTACTTCACTCGAGTAACTGAACAACCTTACTGAGCTAAAATTTAACTACACACAGGCACTAAAAAGACTGGACTGCTTGATAACTGGCTAGCTATGAGTGACGCCCTTCAAACGTAATCCTTCAGACTTGCACCTAACCATACCATCACCAGGACAGCACAAGGCAGCAGTGATTAACGCCGTGAGGGATCGTCCTTCACTGATACGCTCAACACAAACCCAGCCCAACACGAAGCCAGTGACAAAGACGGCAAGACAATACAGGATTACAAGTTTACAAGAATAAGATAGACTTCGTTTAGACTTCCTGCCATTGGAAGTATCAAGGAAGAGAATGGTGACAATTACAGCCATGGGAGGAAGGAGGAGGGAGGGAGATGAAAAAAATAATAAATAAATATGTATTCACGCTCTTAAGTCTGAGGAATTATGATGCAGGAATAGAAAGAAAAGTCCCGAGTCATTCGCCGCTGAATGTGAGCAAAGACTTGTTCGGGAATTAGCGAGGAGAAAAATGTAAACCGCAGCAGCAGCGCGTTTACATTGGAGAGAAGTATGAGAGACGGAGAAAAAAATGTATGTGAGAATATATTGGTGGATTAAATGGATAGCTACACACACACACACACACACACACACACACACACACACACACACACACACACACACACACACACACACACACACACACACACACACACGTAAGACTTTTTTTTTTATAGATTTTGAAATATTTGATCACTATTATTATTATTATTATTATTACTATTATTATTATCATTACTACTTCTACTACTACTACTACTACTACTACTACTACTACTACTACTACTACAACTACTACTACAACTACTACTACAACTACTATCAATATCATCCTCATAATCACCACTTTATTTGTGTATTTATGTATGACTTTCTTATCCGGGCCACAAAACACTTCAAAGGTTGGAGAGACGAGAAATATATATAATGTCACTAGGAGGAGGCGTGTGAGGCAGCGTAGAGAGAAGGCGCGGGAGGGAAGGCGGAACGAGTGTGGGCACCTTGAACACGTCCCCTGCGTACCGTGGAGAGCACACGAGGGAGCTGAGGCGCGGCTTTCCACCTTGAGATGTAGAGAAAGTGTGTGAAGTTTACGCTTCTAATGCTGCTTAATTCTACTTTTGTTGCTGCTGCGGCTACTACTACTACTACTACTACTACTACTACTACTACTACTACTACTACTCTCTCTCTCTCTCTCTCTCATGTTCTCCCACGCGCACTTCAGCAGTAGTAGTGAAATGATGACTAAATACCTTCGTTATAGATTGATGGGTCTCCTGGTGTCTGTCATAATGTCTCTCTCTCTCTCTCTCTCTCTCTCTCTCTCTCTCTCTCTCTCTCTCTCTCTCTCTCTCTCTCTCTCTCTCAATTATCTATTCAAATAGCTGTATAAATCCTGCAGCATGAGTCAGCCGCCTTCTCTCCTTCACTTCACAACACGCCCTCCTCCTGCTCTTCTTCCTCCTCCTCCTCCTCCTCCTCCTCCTCCACTTTAACCTCCGTCACCTCTGTAACTCAAGACAACCGGCTCTCACAGAGGTGCTCGCACTTGCCTCCTCATTAAGCTGGCTACTGACTCAAACCTCTAGAACCAGACGAAAAAAATTATGAGAGCAATAAAAGTTTGGGTGTTAAGTAAGACAGCAGCAGTATAGTCGAGAATTTTTCCTTTTTTTGTCTTGTCTTCTGTCTTCTTCATTTCAGTTCTTCCAGTTTATCCGCCTCGTCTTGCTGTCTTTTATTTTTCCTTCCTCCCGTTTATATTTATTCTATCTCTTCAAGTTTTCTTTCCCGATTCTTTATGTTTAATTTTTCCTGTTTATCCTCCTTTCTCCTCCTCTTCTTGCTGTCTCTTGCACCTTTTCCCTCACCATTTGCATGTTTTCTCGCCTTTCTTTTTCAATGCACACATTTTCTCTTCACCCTCTTCCTTCTGTTGTATCCTGTTCCTCCTTCTCCTCTTAACAACTCCCTCATGTTTCTGCTTCATCATTTATCTTCCATCTCCTCTCTCTCCCCTCCTTGATGACCGGCTCTTCTTCTTGTCATCACGTGTCTCTGTAAATTAAACTCAAGATGCAAGTACTACTGCAAAACTCTTAGGTAGCACAACGTCAGACTTCACTGCCGCGTGCTCCTCCATGGCGGGGCTCGATGCGGTAGGAGTGACGTGTGCGTGTGTGTGTGCGTGTGTGGGAGGAGGCCAAGAGAGCGAGCCAGCCAGTAAGCCATGGAAGGAGTAAAGCAGCAAGGAAGTAAAAAAGCAAGGAAGCAAGGAAGCAAGGTTAGTGCGTGGCTGAGTCTAGTTTAACTGCGGGGTTTTGTCAAGAAAGTGCTAAGTCATTTTCCTGTGTTTAGAATCTTAATGTTTTGAGTTAACTTTCCTCCTTCACTCAATTCTTTCCATCTTTCCTCCCTCACTACCTTTGTCATTTTAACCTTCCTTGCCTTCCTTCAATATCTCTTCCCTCCATCACTTACTGCTCTTATTTTTCTTCTTTTTCCTCCTTCTCTCAGTTTTTCCCTCTTGTCCCCTCACTAATTTTATCATCTCAACCTTCCTTGCCTCCCTACAGAATCTCCGTCTTCCTTCCATTCCTTCACTATCTCTCTTGATTCCACTTAGTTTTTTTCTACCTTCTCTTCACCATTTCACTATATCATCCTTTTCTACAATCTTCCCTATCTCCTTTCTTCCCTTCCTACTAGTGTCTCCTTTGCTGCAACGGCCTACAGAGGTGCCAGTGTTAGTGTTAATGCCACTGTGGTTCCTGGAGACTGAGGGAGGCTGTGGAAGGGAAGCTAAGGAAGGGAGGCTGAGGGTGCAAGTTAGGCAGTGATAGCCATGACGCGCCTGACGGAGAATGATCATGGTGTGTGTGTGTGTGTGTGTGTGTGTGTGTGTGTGTGTGTGTGTGTGTGTGTGTGTGTGTGTGTGTGTGTGTGTGTGTGTGTGTGTTGCTTTCAAGTCTCACTCTGTGTCCTGGAACTCTCCCTCCCTCCCTCCCTTCCTTCCTTCCTTCCCTCCCTCAATCCTGCAGTCCCACTGACCCGGACGCTGGCCAGGAAGGAAGGGGTGCAGGCGACCAAGCGCTACCACGTGTTTTCCCCACCAGGACTGAGTGTGCTGCGCTGCGTGACGCCGCCACTAACACCGCCACCACCACCACATCATCAACAGCAACACCAACACAATCTTTTTACAACTTCCCTTTTCCTCCACTAGCAAACAGCAGTCAAGGAGGGAAGAACAGGATATATGAATAAAATATGACTAATAAACAGGCAAGTAAATGAATATATAAATGAGTAACTAGGTAAAATTAATAAATGGATGAGTATAAAAGGAGTTGCTTATTTTGTGGTGAAGTGTGAAGCTCTCACCCGTGTGCCCCTGTCTCTCTCAGCAGCCTTGCACGGCACGCGGGGAACACCAGGACCAAAGCAATGGTAAGTGTTGCAATAGTGATGATGATGGTGATGATGATGATGATGATGATGATGGTGATGATGATGATGATAAAAAAGAACAATATAATTACAATGATGATAATAATAATAATAATAATAATAATAATAATAATAATAATAATAATAATAATAATAATAATAAGAAGAAGAAGAAGAAGAAGAAGAACAGGGACAGACAACAGGAACACAGTAACAGCAGTAGCATCACGACGACCACCACCACCACCACCACCACCACCAAGAACAACAACAACAACAACAACATCAACAACAACACTCAAACAACATCCTCCCAACAGCATCCAACACATAACTACAAATCTTGAGTGTAGCATTACTGGTGGCAGCGGAGATGACGAGGACAGACACAATGGCAGAGATGTGACACCCGTGACGGACGCGGAGGTGGTGGTGGTGGTGGTGGTGGTGGTGGTGGTAGCCTTGACATTATCACTATTGCTGGTGCCATAGTGGGGTGGCACCAATCGTGGGAGCCGCAGCCACGCCCTTTGCTCTGGCCGTGTGTCGGTGGAATATTGACGAAGGGGGCGCCAACTGCCGGATCGCGGGGCCCAGGAGGGTGTGTGGGGGAAGGGGGCACAGTAGCAGGGGGAGGAATGAGGGTGATGATGGAGGAGCAGTAGGATAAGGAGAAAACGGGGTAAGGGCCGGAGGTAAAGGTTAGGGGGGGGGAGAGGGGTTAAGCTTGACCAGTGGGCAGGACTTGGGGTGTTTTTGCCGTCTTACTGGTCCTCTGGTCCTCCCATTGACCATCTCTTCCTCTCGCCTCTAAAGTGGTCAGCACAATACTGCCTGCCCTGCATTCACCTTCTTGTGATGCAACTCCTAACTGACCAGCAGGGCCTCCGCCGCCACCACCACCACCACCACCACCATCACCTTCGCTACAACCATTACCCGTCACTACCACCATTACCGGCCGCTACCACCATCGCTACTGCCCCCCCCCACCCACCTGGTGCCTACGCTACATCATCGTCATCAACACCCCAGCCGCCGGGGAATGTGAGGAGTCCGCTGCACTAATGAGTAGCGTGCAGGCGAGGCATGGGCTGCGGTGCCTGCTGTGTGGCGACTTCAGGATTACAATAAGACGAACAACAGGGACACCAGTGACAGCAACAACTATTACCACTGCTGCTTATACAATAATTATTATTATTATTATCATTATTATTATTATTATTATTATTATTATTATTATTACTACTACTACTACTATTACTACTACTACTACTACTACTACTACTACTACTACTACTGTTAAAAGTATTATTATTATCATTATTATTATTAGTAGTAGAAATAGTAGTAGAAGTAGTAGTAGTAGTAGTAGTAGTAGTAGTAGTAGTAGTAGTAGTAGTAGTAGTAGTAGTAGTAGTAGTAGTAGAAGTAGTAGTAGTAGTAGTAGTAATAGTAGTAGCAGTAGTAGTAGTAGTAGTAGTAGTAGTAGTAGTAGGAGGAGGAGGAGGAGGAGGAGGAGGAGGAGGAGGAGGAGGAGGAGGAGGAGGAGGAGGAGGAGGAGGAGGAGGAGGAGGAGGAGGTAGTAGTAGTAGTAGTAGTAGTAGTAGTAGTAGTAGTAGTAGTAGTAGTAGGAGGAGGAGGAGGAGGAGGAGGAGGAGGAGGAGGAGGAGGAGGAGGAGGAGGAGGAGGAGGAGGAGGTATATTGTTACTTTATAATCATCATCATCATCATCTCACTTTCCAATATTATTATTATGTTTATCCTTATTGTTTCTTATTCTCGTTCTTGATCTTGATGTCCTACTTCTTCTTCTCATCATCATCACTATTACTACCACAACGACTACTATTACTGCTGCTGCTGCTACTACTACTGTCATTATAATACTACTACTCCTAATAATAATACAATAGTAATAATAAATAATAATAACAATAATAATAATAATAATAATAATAATAATAATAATAATAATAATAATAATAATAATAACAATAATAATAATAATAATAATAATAACTAATAATGAATAACTAT
>NC_087155.1:32262555-32267555 GCF_035594125.1 Scylla paramamosain | reverse complement strand
ATAAAAAAGGCACCACCACCACGAACACCAGCGAGACAAACAGACATGACAGGTGCGAGGACATAATTGAGCCCACTGTGTTGAAGTCTTGATGGATGGCCCAACTTTTTGTCGTATTTACCGAGAAGCTGTGACAGATAAACATGTTACTCGTGTGTGTGTGTGTGTGTGTGTGTGTGTGTGTGTGTGTGTGTGTGTGTGTGTGTGTGTGTGTGTGTGTGTGTGTGTGTGTGTGTGTGTGTGTGTGTGTGTGTGTGTGTGGAATGATCAGCGGGATAACTGGTTTCTGTCTTAAAAATACAAAGTGGGGGGAAAAAAAAGTTGAAAAGCGGACTTCATCACCTAGAGACAAGCAATACTGGCGCTCCTCAGGTAACCCCGGCAGGTGTGGTGGTGGTGGTGGTGGTGGTGGTGGTGGTGGTGGTGGCGGCGGCAGTGGAGGTGGCGGTAATAGTGGTGGTGGTGATGGTGATAAAAGATTGTAATAGTGATAGTGATGGTAACAAGTAGTGGTGATGATACACTCTGAATTCTTAACCTCACACACACACACACACACACACACACACACACACACGCACACAGACCCTGCTCCTCCCAACAGCTTCCTTGCATCCCTCCCCGGCCATGTTAAGAGCAGGCCGGCGGGGTTAAGCTTAGCGGATTTATGCTAACTATATGCTGCATTCTCTTGCTTCTCCTGCGCGCAACCTGGCAAAGGACACTGGAGGATCCCCGCTATGCCTGGGAGGACGCCGGGCTGCTCACTCCCGTTACTGCACAAGACTTGCCATCACTCCATCTGTATATATACGAGCTCGACTCTATCATTCCTGCCGCACTGTAAGGCAGGCGAGAGATAAGATGTAAGTGGTGAAGTAGTATAAGGAATGGTAAATGTAGGCTGGGATGAGTTAAGGTGAGAGAGTAATCATGGTATCCTTGTGATGTCTTCAGTTGTGTATGCATTAAAAGATTCCAGTAGTCAGGGAAAATGTAAGTAAGCTACGAGATAAGGGAAGTTAATGAATAAAGTAACTGAATGCGATTATGTGAATATCTGTTTGTTATTTGGTGAAGGGTTGGTATCGTGATGTTGTTACTGTTTTTTGTATTGATATTTCTGAAAAAAAAAAAGGTTTAAGACAAGGCTATTTGGTATGGTGATTGGAAATAAATAATAAATAAACTGATGAATAAATGAATAAATAAATAAATAAATATATAGCAAAAAAGAAGTACCAAGGACATTATGAGTGCACCAATCAGCTGGCTGGCCAATAAGGAGGAGGGGGCGTGGCTTCTACATCAGCATAGCCCTCGGCGACTATAATGAAGTAATTCAGCGATATTACCAACTAACGAACTACCTAACACATCAGCAGCTGACAAATATACGGCTGTTATCAGACAAAATGAGTGACCAAACTGTCACCTAACAAGCAACCTAACGATGTAACTGATTGGCTGAATGACTAACAAGCTCACTCACATCACAAACTGAATACATTTCCTCACTCACTGATCATTCTTCTTTTTCTTTAAGAGGTGATGATAACTGATACATAAATGACTATAACTAATGAACTAGCTGATCCAATAACTAGTCAACTAGATAACACATCGCAACACTTACACACACACACACACACACACACACACACACACACACACACACACACATATTGAAATCAACGATCTATGGAAGGGGGGAAGGGATCTGACAAGAAAGGAGGGAAGGAAGAATGCAAGAGAGAGAGAGAGAGAGAGAGAGAGAGAGAGAGAGAGAGAGAGAGAGAGAGAGAGAGAGAGAGAGAGAGAGAGAGAGAGAGACGCCTCACACTCCCCAGCTCCTATATCTCCCAGCAGCAGGAGGCGCGGAGGAATCAAGGAGCAGAACGCGGCGCCGGAACGCAGCAGTGACGGTGATGGGTGACGCGAGAGTCGGTTTGAGGGACGATTAATGGTATTTTTTCCACCCAGAGAACCGCAGCGACGGCCAGGAAGGAAAAGGAGGCGAAGGGAGAAGGGAATGGAAGGAAGGAAGGACTGAAGGGTATTAGATGAGGTGATGGAGGAACGGAAGGGATGGAAAGGGGGTGGTAAAGGCGGGTAATGGATGGTTGGGCTGTAGGGAGGGAGAAAAGGCTAAAGGAGGAGCAAGCAGCTGAACTCCTGATGCTAGTTAGAGGTTCTTGCGGGAGTAATGGATGCTTTCCCTTGCAGCACCTGGACGTGGAGGCTGCAACGCATCGATGGCTTAGTGGCGCATTAGGAGGAGCTGTTGTATATAGAACACAAAGGATGAATAAATATTAACAAATCTCTTGGCCATTACGAGGCTGTTCGTGATAAGAGATGTGCGACAGTTAAGTTAAAGTAAGAAATGTAGGATAGTAAAGTAAAAGCTGCGCTAATACAGACTGAAGTATGTAGGAGAGCAAAGGCGAAACTTGAAGCAACACGATAATAGGTGCAAAACAATGAAGGTGAAGATTCCTCGCTGTACAGGCAACATACTGATGCAGTACAGCACAAGTACAGTGAAGTATATGCAGTACTGTAAGTATTGACAGGGATGTGTGGAATACTGAACGTTCACGGCGCGTCCTCGTGGCTGCCGTGGACGTGGTGTTGCATGTGACGCGGCGTGGTGAAGACCGGCCAGCGTGTCTTGTTAGAAGATACTGACGGCTTCACACAGATGCATTATAATTATGTATTGTGATAACTATTTGAAACAACAGCTGGAACAACAAAACAACAATAACAACAGCAACAACAACAGCAACAACAGAAGCAACAATAACAACATCAGCAACAACAGCAACAACAGCAACAACAATAACAACATCAGCAACAACAGAAATAACAAAAAACAACGACAACAACAACAACAACACCAATACCAACATCAAAAAAGGCAATAAGGCAGTAAATAAACACACACAGAATACGAGACATCATAAAACTGTGAAATATTCTGGCGAAACAACTGCTTCCTGATGAAACAATCGTTGCAAAACCTCCATGAAAACTCGAATAATTTACAGACATGATGAAAAAATAAATAAATAAATCAAATAAATAAATAGATACCAGTAAGGAAATACAGAAACAAATTGAACTGAAGATAAGTCAACAAATAAAACGTGAAGCCTTTCAGTCCCTCCAAGACGAGCATGTTCCTTAAAATCCACTGAATAAACGGAAGAGAAAATTAAACGTATATATTTGATTTATTTGATTGATTTTTTTTTAATTATACGTTCTCGAAATCCTATCATTGTGGGTTTTGTTTTAAACCTGAATTTATGAGAGAATTTGACTGTACCTGCTACTGTTTTGTGTTATTTATGGTGTGTCAACATTCTCTCTCTCTCTCTCTCTCTCTCTCTCTCTCTCTCTCTCTCTCTCTCTCTCTCTCTCTCTCTCTCTCTCTCTCTCTCAATAGAGTGACAACATGCACGTTTCTTCCTCCTCCCTCTCTTCCTTTTTATCTTCCTTCAGTCTTTCCTCCTACGCATTTACTTATTTACTTTTTGTCCCTTTATAATGCAAACACCAGGAGCGCCAGACAAGCCCAGGCTATTTTCTTTACTTATTTATAGTTTTCCCTGTGAAGTAGTGGACTATTTTTGTCTTTATATCTCAAAGTATTTTCTTTTTTTCTCTTTTGGTCTCCTCTCTCATCTGAGTAAAAATACGACAGTGCAAAACTACTCTCTCTCTCTCTCTCTCTCTCTCTCTCTCTCTCTCTCTCTCTCTCTCTCTCTCTCTCTCTCTCTCTCTCTCTCTCTCTCTCTCTCTCTAATCGAACGACAATGTGCAGGATTTTTCTTTCCCTCTCTTTCTCTCTCTCTCCCTCTCTCCCTTCCACCACCTCCCTGTCCATTCCCTTCCCCTCCCAGCTCTTTCTTCCCCTCCCTATCTACTTCTGTTTCATTTCCTTCTCCCCTCCTCGCCCTCCTGCTGCCACCTAAATAATACAGTACCTGCACAACTACCTGGGCTACCTAAACTTCTTCCTCTTCTTCTTCTTCTTCTTTAAGGGGGGTAATAAAAATGCTACTTTCTTTCCCTTTTGCATCTTTATGCAAGACACACTCAGAACTCACGTTCTGAGTGTGTCTTGCATTATGGAAGTAGAAAGAATTATAAACAGAAAGCAAAGCCACTCGTAGTTTTTTTTCTTTTTTTCTCTCTCTCTCTAACTTTTCTCTCATAAAAGATGGGAAAATTTGTTTTTTCTTCTCCCTTTTTTTTTTTTTTTTTTTTTGCTTAGTTACCTGCTTTGACTTCTTTGTATGTAAATATATAATTAGTTTTTTTTTCTTTTTTTTATCTAATTCTCTCTCTCTCTCTCTCTCTCTCTCTCTCTCTCTCTCTCTCTCTCTCTCTCTCTCTCTCTCTCTCTCTCTCTCTCTCTCTCTCTCTCTCTCTCTCTCTCTCTAGGAAAGTAAATAAATAAAAGATAAGGTAAATAAATTAAATACATAAATGAAAAAATAAAATTAAAATTAATAAATAAAAATAAATAAAAAAATATGCAAATAAAATATAATAGAATAAACAAACAAATAAATAAAATAAATAAGATAAACAAATCAATAAAAATAAATAAATAAATAGAAAATTAAGCAACCGCGCCAAGACAACACAGCATCTATCAATCAGTCTTTCTCTTCAGATAATCTTCACATCTCATACCAATCTGGAAACAAATTTCACCCATTCATTCACATATTTATTTATTTCATCAATTCCTCGCTCCTGGTCCTCGTTACGTCCCTTATCATGGCACGAGAGACTGAATGACCTCGCCAAGATCACCTGCATTACTTTCACCTTCGGCAATCTTTAATTATCCTGAAAACACGCTCATTTCTCTATTGAATCCCATGTTCTCGATTAGTTCCTCGCTTGAGAGCCTCGTTACTTCAATTATACAAGTACAACAATAAGAAGAAAGAGAAATAAGCAATCCCTCCTGAACTACA
>NC_087155.1:32247555-32257555 GCF_035594125.1 Scylla paramamosain | reverse complement strand
GTGTGTTTGTTACTCCTTTGTGTTCCGTTGTGTTTCCTCCCTCCCCTCCCCAGCCGGCTCTCCACTTGCACCTCCCTCCAATAGATCCATGTATAGATTTCATATGTACACACGCACTTCAGCCGAGGTATTATTGGACGCTCTGACTCTACGGACACAAAAAAGGAGAGAAGAATAAACAAACAAAGCCATCGGGAAAGTAAAGGACACGCCCGAAGGACACCATTGTGAGAGAGAGAGAGAGAGAGAGAGAGAGAGAGAGAGAGAGAGAGAGAGAGAGAGAGAGAGAGAGAGAGAGAGAGAGAGAGAGAGAGAGAGAGAATATAGAGATCCATTTCGTTGCGTTACATTTTCTTTTTATCGTTTCCTAACATGTAGCGTAAAGAAGGAAGTAGTAGTAGTAGTAGTAGTAGTAATAGTAGTAGTAGTAGTAGTAGTAGTAGTAGTAGTAGTAGTAGTAGTAGTAGTAGTAGTAGTAGTAGTAGTAGTAGTAGAAGGAAAATTACAATGATGATGATGATGATGATGCTGGTATTGCTGTTGATGATGATAGTAATGAGGAGGAGGAGGAGAAGGAGGAGGAGGAGGAAGTCTGGAAGTCCAGTCTCGAGGGCAGGCGGCGGCGGCGAGGGGGGGGAGGCGACAGTCTTGCGTCACCCCGGGGCCGGCATGCACACCGCCGCCGCCAGGAAGAAGGCCGCCAGGAGGAAAGAATGTACCGACCCGCACGTAGTGGAAAATATAAATAAATAAAATAAATAAATAAATATGGAGAAATACATTGAAGTACATAAAAAAAAAAATAGATAAGACTGAGAAATACACTCAAGGACAGAAAAAAAAAAAGAAATGAGATAAGAAAAGAACTGAAAATACATAGAATAATAGAAAATATCATAATATATATTTCTAAATGCTTGTATGTATGTATGTATGTATGTATGTAAGTATGTATGCTCTATGGAATTACAAACACGTGTATGAGTTCTTTTAGCATATATGTCCTTTCAAAAATTATCTTCCATTTCTCCCATACATACATCTTGTCTCATCGTGAATATTCCTCCCATTCTGTGCCCTTGGCCGGCCTCCTTCACGCATATCAAAAGAAGACCTTCCTATTGTACACACACCGTTGTAAACCTACAGGACAACGGTAACTTTTATGGCGCAGCTAAGAGTGTAAACCGAATTGCCTCTGAACTCATAATACGGTCGCCGGTAAACAATGTGGCCGGAATTGGATCACTAAATCACAAAGCACGGACGTAATGGCAGGAGGGGAATACTGAGCACGAAAGTCAATTTTTATTCTCTATTTTTTTTTTTTCGTTCTGATGCACAAGACAAGTAAACTATCTGCAAAAATAAAATAATAAAAAAAAAAAGGAAAAGAAAAAAACCCCGCTATTGTCTCATCTTTCACCAGAAAATACTTAGCAGGATATTTCTTTTTTTATTCTTTTGATGCACAAGAGACTAACTAAAGGGAAAAAAAAAATGCCAGCTACGAGTATTTGTTTCCCCTTCGCAACCAAGAAAAAATAAATAAATAAAAGCACGGACTCTGAGGATTACATACGAATACTGTACACGCTCAATCCATTCAGTAGTATATATATAACCTACAAACTTCACTCGATCATCTTAGGTTCATGATACTGTAAACATAATGTAATTGTGGTGTATCGATAACCAGAGATTTTATAAGGCCGCCCTACTCTTCCGCATGCCGCTTGCTTCATACAGTTTACGGCAGTGATCTTTACTTCCATCGATTTCTTTGTCATCTTTTTTTTTTTTTTTAACACATAGTCTAACCAGGTTTTATTATGATTCTCCCATAATATATTAATAAATGCTATACTGTCAGACAAAAAACAACAATAAGAAAAAATATCGTATGGTTATGAAGAGTATCATCCTAAAATTAATGAAACAATGCAGTGTTATGCAGAACATGACAAAACTGGTGTCGTGCTGCAGAGAGGAGTGAATGCAGATGCCAGCCACGAACACCCCACCATGGAAATTTCACTCATAGTAATTTCTCCAATGGTAATCTTCTTCAATCATAACCTAACCTAACCTAACCTGATCTAACCTAACCTAACCTAACCTAACCTAACCTAACCTAACATGATCTAACCTAACCTAACCTAACCTAACCTACCCTAACCTAACCTAACCTAACCTAACCTAACCTAACATGATCTAACCTAACCTAACCTAACCTAACCTAACCTAACCTAACCTAACCTAACCTAACCTAACCTAACCTAAACTAACCTAACCTAACCTAACCTAACATGATCTAACCTAACCTAACCTAACCTAAACTAACCTAACCTAACCTAACCTAACATGATCTAACCTAACCTAACCTAACCTAAACTAACCTAACCTAACATAACCTAACCTAACCTAACATGATCTAACCTAACCTAACCTAACCTAAACTAACCTAACCTAACATAACCTAACCTAACCTAACCTAACCCTAACCTAACCTAACCTAAACTAATCTAACCTAACCTAACCTACCCCTAACCTAACCTAATCTAGTTACAAGTACATAATTTTTATCCCATATTTACTTACAGTTTCTTCGGCACTATTTGAAGTTTTATTTATTTATTTCGTTTGCATTATAGTGTTTTAAATACTTCAATAACTAATTCGTGACTATAAAAGAAAAAAATAAAAATAAATAATTAAAAAGTAAAAATAAAAAAATAACCCATTCTCTTTTTTTTTAATTCTTATTTCCTTTATCTATCATTCATTTATCTATTTCATTTTAATATATTCTATCAACATATTTTCTTTTTACAGTGGTCTGAATGGTGACAAAAGACGAGCATAACAGTACAAGAGTTAAGGAGAAATCTGATGAGTGGAGCGTTCGTGGGGCAGATTTAGGCGTGGATGAACTTAGGTACGCGAGACTATTATTGTATCAGAGCAGGAACCAGCAGTGTCCTCCTGAGCCACGCCACGCCACCCACCTTCATTAGTACGAGTGTCTGATTAAGAAAAGCAACCATACATAATACGAAAATGTAAAATGGTAATGAAATAGATACAAAATAAAAGTGTAGAATAATAATGAAGTAGTAGATAGAAAATGAAAAAAAAATGTTAAATGACTGTGAAGGATATGAAATGAAAGGTAATGATAACAGATTAATGATAAAAAAAAAACGTAAAATGAAAATGTTAAATGACAATGGAATATACGAAATAAAAAAAATAATAATGATAACATAGCAGATATAAAATGAAAATGCAAAATAATGAAACGAACGAATTTGACGTAAAAAGCATAAAAGAATAAAATTACGATGAACGTGGAACAGTAAAGCAAAAAAGGCTGGAAATGCAAAAAAGATGAAGAGGAAAAGAAAATAAAGTAATAAAACCCAACGAATACAGAAATACGGCAGAACAAGGATGACAAAAAAGATCCATAGAGAAAAACATGACAGAGAGAGGAATAACTGTAACATACGACAGCGGATGTACACCAACAAGAAAAACAGGAAAGAGAGCAAATTAGTCTCACAGGAAAAGAGGGACAGAAAGAAAAAAACACGACCACAAAACAACGAAGAAGTAAAACAATGATAACTGAAAATAGAAAAGAGAGAGAGAAAAAAAAATGAGATAAAACAAAAACGCACAAAAAAATAGATGGGAAAAAAAAACTGTGATAAACAGGAAACAAACAACATACGATAAGAGAGAGAGAGAGAGAGAGAGAGAGAGAGAGAGAGAGAGAGAGAGAGAGAGAGAGAGAGAGAGAGAGAGAGAGAGAGAGAGAGAGAGAGAGAGAGAGAGAGAGAGAGAGAGAGTGTCAAAGTTAAAAGTAAAAGCAATACACATTAATTAACTAGACATATTTATGAACTAGTGAGATAAACACTGAGAGGGAAGATTATGAAATTTTTCATACACACACACACACACACACACACACACACACACACACACACAGACCCAGCGCGTGAGTTCTTCTGCGTGTACTAAATAAAATATATGAAGACTAGGACGAGGTGACCCGACCCGTGTGTGTGTGTGTGTGTGTGTGTGTGTGTGTGTGTGTGTGTGTGTGTGTGTGTGTGTGTGTATTTGGGTCGTGGGAAGCTCCTATTCCTTCTCCTTCTCCTTCTCCTCCTCCTTCTCTCCTCCTATCTTCACCGTTTTCTTTCATTTCACTTTCTATCCTTTCTTCTTCCTTTTCCTCCTTTCTTTCTCTCCTCCTCCTCCTCCTCCTCTCCTTCTATCTTCACCGTTTTCTTTCATTTCACTTTCTTTCCTTTCTTCTTCCATTTCTTCTTTTTCTTTCTCTCCTCCTCCTCCTCCTCTTCCATCTACTCTGCCTTATCTTCTTCTCACGCTTAAGGGACAGACGGCTGGGGGGAGGCGTAAAGGGAGGAGAGGGAGGGGGAAAGGGGTGAAGGGAGGGAGAGCAGGAATGGGAGAGAGGGGGAAGAGGGCGTAAAATCTCCACTGGGATTTCTGTACTGGAGAAAATATTGACTCTGTGGTGGTGGAGGAGGTGGAGGAGGATGAGGAGGAGGAGGAGGAGGAGGAGGAGGAGGAGGAGGAGGAGTAGGAGGAGGTGGAGAGGTAAAGGGTTGACCTGTGACGCCCTTGAGATTAGCAAGTTTTCGGCTTCCTTTGAAGGACTGAGAGGCGACTGAAAAGTAGAGGAGGAGGATGAAGAGGAGGAGGAGGAGGAGGAGGAGGAGGAGGAGGAGGAGGAGGAGGAGGAGGAGGAGGAGGAGGAGGAGGAAAGGAATAAGTGAAGAAAATGCAATCAAAAGAAAATAATAAACAAAGCCAAGGTCACGTAACGGAGAGAGAGAGAGAGAGAGAGAGAGAGAGAGAGAGAGAGAGAGAGAGAGAGAGAGAGAGAGAGAGAGAGAGAGAGAGAGAGAGAGAGAGAGAGAGAAATTTAATGAGTAACATGGAAGGTGAGAGAGGGAATTAGAAGGCTGGAAGAATGAGTTTGAATGGATGGGAAAAGGAAGGAAGGAAGGAAGGAAGGAAGGAGGAAGGGAAGGAGGGAGAGGTGATGTGAATAAGGTAGAGGGAGTGAGGCATTGAAAGGCTGGGCGAGTGAGTGAGTGTGTGAGAGGGAAGAGAGGAAAGGAGAGATGGTGATGTAGGGGGGAATGAGTGAGGGAGTGAGATAGGGAAGAGGGGAAATGTGGACGATATAAGTAACGTAGTAAGGAAGGAAGGAAAAGAAAGAAAAAGAAAGAAAAAATAGAAGGAAGGAACGAGAGAAGGAAGGATTACATATGCGAGGGTGAAGTGAGTGAGTGAGTGAGTGAGTGAGTAAGAAAACAAATAAGGAAAGAAGGAAGGGAGAGATGATGAAACACAAAACACTATAGAACAAAAAAATAAAAAATAAATAAATAAAATAAACCAAATAAACAAAATAACATTACAGTAGATCTATTAACACTTATGGAGCCTTCGAGATAAGCTTCAACATCAACCCTCGGAACAAAAAGAGAAACTGAACTGAGAGAAAGAGAATTAAATGTCTGAGTGAACCAGTGAGTGAGTGAAGTGAAGAAATAGGAAAGGAAGAGAGGGAAGAAGAGAAGGAATAAAGGAGAGATTGAGATACAGCAGGGTGGAGGCAGTGAGGCGGTGGGCGGCGGTCGACGGTGGGTGGTGGGTGGCGTGGAGAAAGCAGGTGTGGGAGAGTGTGAGGAAGCATAACGCGGCGAGGTGAGGAACCACCACACCACCTGACGGGGGTCGCGGGCCACCTGACTGCATGACGCGGCTGCCTCCCTCACCTCCGCCTCTCCTCCCGCCCCTCCTTCACTTCTCCCTTACCTCCATCACCTCATTTCCTTCCTCCCATCTCTCCCTGATTTTCTTCATCCTTTCCTGTTCCTATCGCTCTTCTCCCTCATCCCCACCTCTCCTCCAGCCCCTCTCCCTTACCTCCACCTCTTCTCTCTTACTTCCATCACCTCTCTTACTTCCTACCATCTCTCTCTTATTCTCTCTCTCTCTCTCTCTCTCTCTCTCTCTCTCTCTCTCTCTCTCTCTCTCTCTCTCTCTCTCTCTCTCTCTCTCTCTCTTTATTACCTCCTCCTGTTCTTCATTCTATCACTCCTTCATTTCAGTATTTCTCTCATTCTCTCTTCCGTCTCATGCCTACTTTATCTCATCTACCTCCCTTACTTTCTACTATATTTCCTGTTCCTCCTTACCTCCTTCCCTCATCTCAGTATCTTCCTCACGTTCTTTCCTTATCTCTCTTCCTCTCTGTGTTCTTGACCTATCCACCTGTAATGGCACAAGGTTCACAATTCTTAAATTACTCTGATACATTTTTTTCTTTCTTTTCAGCACCTCCTCTGAACAACTTGCAGGCTATATACTGAAAACCTATTCTTTTAATTAATTTCCCTTCATGGAGATACTTATAAAGATTTCGTGCTGTCCTTATAGTGTAGTGAATTGTTGTACAGTGCAGTGAAAGGGTTAAACATAGTCTTCTCAGTATATTCCCTCTGTGATCTTCCCTTCCCTCCCTCCCCTGGGTCTCACTGGGTGGCTAATTGTGGGAGTAAGGCGTGGGACGGAGGGTTCCTGAGGGTTTCTCTATGGGAGGAGGGTTCTATGGCTCGCTGACAAGATTTCACCACCCACACAAATGTTTTCACATAAAACAGCCACTCGGTCCTAAATGATTGTTACATACGTAGCTGCTAAACGTATAAAAAAAACACAATGTCACATCTCAGACCGGTGAGGCGTGAGTTGCATCTGAGTGTAATGCCTCATTATAATACATAATTTTTTAATACCTTTATCTCAATTTGAATTAATTTCTTACATAAGGCAATAATATCCTTCTTAAAACATTTTTTCCTACAGTTTCTTCTCATACACAGTGGCCATGTCATATACTCCTCATTGTTCCCCATTATTTCCAAATACTTAAAAAAAAAAAAAGCATCCTGGGGCACACCACACACCCAGGCTGACTATCACTAATCTAACACACAAGTGAACAGAGACACTTAATGCATAAAAAAAAAAAAAAAAAGAGGATACGGGGAAGCAAAAATAAATAAATAAATACATAAAAAAAGAGGATACGGGGAAACAAAAATAAATAAATAAATAAGCAAAAATGGATTCAGAACACTTAATACTTAAAAAAAAAAAAAAACATGAAGCAGATATTTTTAGTGCCCATCTCTCTCATAACTCTACACAATGCATGACCAAGTGCGTGAAATGCTTCAGGGAGAGAGCTGTAATACACCACAACACATGACACCGCGCATTCTTTACGATGCTCACATGACGTCAAATAGAGGACATCATTGTGGATTTGTTGCATTCGTGGAGCGTTGGTGTGGTGCGAATGGCGGAACACAGAACACATCTACAAACTTCCTGCTACCCAAAGAGCGTATTCTGACGGGAACTGCAGGATGGAATACACGAATTTCTTTCATTTGAAGGCAGCGTGCTTTGATGTGAGGTTTAGGAGCAAAAATAACTCTTCCTAGGACAGTGAGTCACGAGGGAGCTTTAATATAACAGGACAAAGCAAGGGTACGACATTTTTCCCTTCGGCATCTCTTCCCTTTTTGAACATTTTTTTCCCCCGTGGACATCTCTCTCGTAACGTGTTTCCCCAAGGACATTTTATCATGACATTTCTCTTCGGCATTTTTGCGTGACTAATTTCCCTTGGATGTTTCTTCCGTGACTTATTTTCATCCTGGACATTTTCTACAGTGGCTTCTTTCCCCCACGAACATGTAATAAATGTTCCTCCCGTGATATATTTCCCTTTGAACATTTTTTTCCCGTGACTTATTTCCACGAGGCATTTTAATCAGTAACTTGCTCCCCGTGAACATTTTCCTCAGTACTTTATTTCTTTCCCCTACGCATTTTTCTTGTGATTCATTTCCCCTCGGATAGTTTCCCTCCACAGACATTTTCCCCACCAGACATCACAATCTGCCTCACTCAACCATCAATCCTTTCACCACTAAACAATTTTTCCTATAATCACCAGCAACTTTGTAGACTCACTTTGTACCACAGTCTCTCATGTACCTAGTAGTCATGCAGCCTGGAAAATATACTATCAAAAACATGGTCTCTTCTTCCTGTGTGTCTGTGCAAACAATATTTTCCATTGCTATGAATGTCGAGAGAAGACTACAGTAAAAGGAATCGCTATTATGCATTTTCCTTTGTATTTCTCATTTTTTTTATTTCCATCTTCTCTTTCTTCTCTTCCTCTCTTTCTTTCTTTCAATCCTTCCTTTCTTTCGTTCAAGCTAACCGGACGTAGGATGCTGCACTGCGCCGTCTCAGTACGAGGAATGGAGAGAAAGAGAGCGGGCAAGATAGGGAAGGTTGGCTGAAGGAGGACACAACACTTACGTCTTCTCGTGGTGTCTTTGCGGTGAAAGTGTCTGGGGAGCAGGTGATGCTTTCATGCAGGTGAGGAGGCAAGGTGGCTCCTGCTTCTGTCTTTCCAGTTGAGCTTCGTCTGGAAAGGAGGGGGAAGAAAATTAGTAAACATATAAATGAATAAAATTTGAGCATCCACTTTCGTAATGGAAAATGAGGACGTTACACGAAATGATGATGATGATGACGATGATGATATAAATTAATAGAAATATAAGTAAATATAAATAAACAGGTAGAAGTCATGTCCACTCTGATTCTAAGTTGACACAAAAGTTGAATGCACATTTCGGAAGGAAGTGATTCATAAGTACTGCAAAGACGGAATGGAAAAAAAAAAAAGGAAGAAAAGGCACAATGACGTTTCTTCTAAAAAAAAAATGAAAAATAAAAACTTAAAAATTTGTAAAAAGTATATAAAATTAAAATAAATAAATAAATAAATAAATACAACATACAACACCTACTTTTTCCACCAGTGCACCAGTATAATCATGGTAGTGCTGGCTTCTGGTTTGAAAAAAAAAAAAAATGAAGATATTACAATTTACCTTTCTATCAACTGAAAATACATGGCAATAAGCTACGTGTCCCTGGGCTTCCTCTAGTCAAGTTACGCTCTGCTACACAACACCGGCCACTGTCTGTTGCTTGGCTATACACTCCTCCTTCCTCTGAACGTAAACAAGGACGCCACTGATTTCCATAAGTGTCACCGCGCTAACCCGGGCAAGTATTTTGAGGAGCTTTGTTCTCTCATAAGTATTATTTTCATCATATAAAAAATATAAAAAGAAAACACATAAGAAAATACGGGAAACGGCAAGAAACCAATAATACGTAGCAGTCACTGTATAAAGCATACCTGCCTATAACCACCGTCATCGCTTTCCACAAATTTCCGTAATCTTCTTTTAAAAGCCCCTGCTGCCTCGCCACTAACAAACCTATTAGTCTGGTGTGAAAATCTGTGTAGTCTGTGGTAAGTGTGCTTTTATTTTCACTTCAATTTATTTATTACTTTTGGTATTTGCTGTAGGCCATTTCTACCAAATTCATGTCGGGTGCCAAAATTTGAATGCGTCTGGCAAGGCTTTTGCAGCAGGCAATTTGTGTGGCGAGGTCCGCTCTGTACTGTATGGACCAATTTGTTTCCGCAAGGTTGCATGTGGTACCAACAATGTTTGATCCAGCCTGTTTTGTTAATCTGTTCGGGGGTCACCAGACGTCCATATATGCACATGACTGGCTACCATCTAAATACTCTTGTAGTCATATTGGTGCATCATTCGGCTGACCAAAATGTTCTCAGCTGCCGCTTTATAAGTGCAAAGATTCAAGAAGGGACAGAAATAACGAGAGAGTGAAAGAGGGAGAAGAAATAGAGAAGATACGTGAGGGCAGTACGTATGTTCACAAAGTTCCCGAGGAGGAGGGAGAATGACGGAGAGAATAAAAAAGAAAAGAGAGGAAGAAGGAAAGAGAGGAGAGAGAAAAGAAGGGTAGGTGAAGAAAAAAA
>NC_087155.1:32212555-32242555 GCF_035594125.1 Scylla paramamosain | reverse complement strand
TCTTTTTTTTTCTCTCTATTTCTTTCGTCTCTTTCTCCTTCCTTTGTCTATAGATTTTCCCTGATTTACGACTACGCTCTCTCTCTCTCTCTCTCTCTCTCTCTCTCTCTCTCTCTCTCTCTCTCTCTCTCTCTCTCTCTCTCTCTCTCTCTCTCTCTCTCTCTCTCTCTCTCTCTCTCTCTCTCTCTCTCTCTCTCTCTCTCTCTCCATCAGGGTATAGAAGCGCTCACAACACCATCCTTCTTTAATTAACTGGCTAAGCTCAATATAACTATACCCAGTACACGTTTGGATCTCATTTTACACAGAGGATATTGTGGAATTGAAACCCGCTCCACGTAGAAATGAGAGACCTGAGCTCTTAATGATGTGTAGTGAATTATGGGAGGGTAGACTGGCGTTGATAGATATTCGTATGTATTGTATGTCTCTCTCTCTCTCTCTCTCTCTCTCTCTCTCTCTCTCTCTCTCTCTCTCTCTCTCTCTCTCTCTCTCTCTCTTTGTTAATCTTTTTTTTATCTTTTCCCCTTCTTTTCCTCGTTTCCTTTCTCTCGTATTCTTGTGTTTGTTTGTTCTTTCCCATATATATATTTTTTGACTTTTTTTGGGGGGGATGGAGTAAGAATGTGACTAGTTAGTTTGCTATATTTACTTGCATTTTTTTTCATATTCTCTCTCTCTCTCTCTCTCTCTCTCTCTCTCTCTCTCTCTCTCTCTCTCTCTCTCTCTCTCTCTCTCTCTCTCTCTCATCGTCCTAATGGAAAGGTAGATAGAGGAGTAATTGCTTCCAAAATGTGGCTCGCATTGTTAAGTGCTGTGAACTTTCATAAGGATCACTTCTCAAGACCATAAAGATGATCAGTCTGGTTCCCATGAAGATTTTTTTCCTTCTTCATTTTTTTTTCCTCAGTAATGGTGCAGCGTTCTCGTTCAGGTATCAGAAGCATCATGAAAGCACCCTTGAAAGTGACAGCAATCTCCGCCAGAGCCTGCTGAGAGTCGTGATGAGGCGCTGAAACGTTTGGGGGGGAATAAGGTGCATTATCTCAAGGCTCGGCAAATGTCAGTGAAGGTTAATACGTATTATTGTTGTACTCCCAAAGAAAGGGGAAAAAAAAGTGACAGAAGACTATGATACAAACACAAGCAGACTGCAGGTATACAAACCACTTTTTATACCCCTCAATGACAGGGACATGTTGGGGCAGAGTGGTGGTGGGTGTTATTGTCCTTCTCGCCAAGTTTAGATAAACACGACGTTTATTTATAGAGAGAGGGACACGCAGGCCCTTTGGAGAGATTGCAGACCATTAAGGGGATATTTTTTTTTCTAAGAATTGGCAAATATTGGTATAATGTTAATATGTATCATTGTTGTTTTCAAGGACTACAGATATAGAGCGAGACGAGATTTAGAATGATAGGTAGATGGACTGATAGATACATGGATGGAGGGATGGAGGGATGGATGGATGGATGGACAGACAGACAGACAGACAGATAGGCAGTGATAAATAAGCATTGGTAAACAGACGAACACATATAAGGACATCTATGAGTGGATACAAAAATATATCGGGTATTCCACAAAGTACGTGTCACATTACGACACTTCATATCCTAATAACTGTGGAGGATATCAAAACACAATTTATATTTTGCCGAAAGATAATATTTTCAAGTTTCTGTACTAAAATAATAATGATAATAATAATAAAAATAATAATAATAATAATAATAATAATAATAATAATAATAATAATAATAATAATGATAATAATAATAATAATAATAATAACTCAAAAGTGCAAGAAATTATTTTATATAAAACTTTCTTTGTAGATGTTCAATGTGCGCGCCGCGGATTACACGGCACACATGCAAACGATAATCCATTTCTTGTGAAAGGCTTGGTGTACGTACTGTACCTCCCCTTTCCAGCGAAGGTGGATGATCTGAAGGCTCGAATAGCTGGAGCCTTGGCAACCATCGACAACGCCATGCTAGATCGCGCTTGGTAAGAAATGGACTACCGTTTGCATGTGTGTCGTGTAACCCGCAGCGCACACTGAACATCGGTATTTTATATTTACTTATTTTTTTTTAATACTTTTATATACTTCTGAGTCCAATTTTTTAGTACTGAAATTTTAAAATATTAGTTAAAATTTTTTGTATTTTAGATTTTGAGATATTAGTTAAAAATAAATTGTGTTTCTGATATCCTCCTTAGTTATAAAAATATGAAGTGTCATAATGTGACATACTTTTGGAACACCTGGTATAGATAAAAACAGAAAGGTACACAGACAGGTACACACACACACACATACAAATATATATATATATATATATATATATATATATATATATATATATATATATATATATATATATATATATATATATATATATATATATATATATATATATATATATATATATATATATATATATATATATATATATATGTATATATATATATAATCATAAAACAAAAATAAATAAACAAATAAATAAATAAATAAGAATCCTCCACATATTCTCTAACATATTCATTTATTCATTCACCATTAAGCGTTCCAATTCAGCAGCGAGAACAAACTCTTCTACCGCTGCTGGGTCACGTCGTGCAGTGCTACTCTTATGTACACGCGCCGTCACGAAGCGAAAACCTAATCTGATGCACTCGCCCTCACTGTGCTTCACGATTCTCTTCAGCCTTACCCTCTTCATTATGGTGACAGTCTTACAAACTCCAGTTAGACTCTCACATCAGAGGACTTAACCCTTTGACTGCTTTTGTGTTTGTTTAACCCTTTCACTGCGATACGAAATAGTTAACAGCACCAGAAGTACGAGTAATGCATGAAATCTCTAAAAACATCTACAAGAAAATAGGAAATAAAAAAATAGATTTTGCAATTTCTGCCCAGTTTAAAGATTAGAAGTGGCTGTAGAACAAGTAAAGATGTCTCAGTGATTAGTAATTAAGGAAAGATGTACCAAATAACAGTCTGAAAAAAAAAAATAGAAGACCCAGACGGTGAGAAGGGACACGTCAGGAAGTGCCGTTTCAAGGCAACACTCCTGACCAACAACTCTGCTCAACTTTCCAAAGCCACCACGCACAACAAAAGGAATGATTATTTTTATTACCTGCAGTTTTATTTCTCTACAGTTAAAGTTAAACATCATTATTCAGTAAGCAGTTGTCATTGATCCGTATTCATAAACGCTTTGCCTTCTTACCACGACTACTTTCAAAGGCAGCAGATATGATTAACGAGGTTCTTAAGAGTGTTTCTCCTGTTAATAATGTAGAAATCTTGCTTAAGTGTCATTAGAACAACATAGACCCTTAAAAACCCCGTGTAACTTCAACCAGATAGAACCTTCTGAAAGCAGTAGAGGTGTGGCGAGGAAGTGTTTCAGAATATGGTCCCATTGTATAGCCAACAGGAAAAGCGTTACAAAAGCAACAATAAAAACAATAAAAACGCCCTTAAAAACCTCGTGTCCTTCAATTACAGCCTTCTGAAAGTAGTCGAGGTGCGGCGAGGAAGTGTTTGTGAATATGGTCCCATTGTGTCGTCAACAGGTGAAGCATTAAGACCTGAAGGGAAGACTCAAACACAGTGCAAAGGAGAGGAGCGTCACGGAAGGGAGAGTGTGGTCTGTTACGTGACTCCTGACCATGACTACACACAGACAAGTACGTTTAGCAGCAGAGCCTACCATTACCCCATTACCACCACGATGAAAGCCCTCGTGAATGCACAGAGTCAACACCATACTGCACCAGGCTGGGCTTTGTTGACTATTAAGGCCACGCCACCTGGTTTGTTTGGACCATACAGTGCACAGCGGAGGGGGAGCCATGCACCTGTATCTATATGGGATTGCGCGCGCACACACACACACACACACACACACACACACACACACACACACACACACACACACACTCTCTCTCTCTCTCTCTCTCTCTCTCTCTCTACATCTAGGATCAATTATAGAAGTAAAAGAATAACTGTATGAGAGAGAGAGAGAGAGAGAGAGAGAGAGAGAGAGAGAGAGAGAGAGAGAGAGAGAGAGAGAGAGAGAGAGACACCTAGTTTGTCCGTGGGAACACCTGGACAGTTCATCAAGGTAACCAATAGTCTCGCGTCCCTCTAATGGCTGAGAAATTCTTCCTGGCTTTCGCTGGTCATGTCTCGCGTACATGATGTCTCTCGCACGTACACAATACCGCGCGTACGTACATACATGGCATCTGGCGCACACACACACACACACACACACACACACACACACACACACACACTCCGCTATTACGAAGTGCACACGTTATCTGGACGACTTTTTTTGTACTATTTTTTATTTCTGCTTTCTTGTCTTCCTGTCTTTCTTTCCTCTTATCTGTATCACGTGTCGACTTCTTTCTTTTTTTTTCTTTCTTTTTTTTTTTTTTTTGAAGCGGGTGAAGGCTTTATGTCTCGTTTGTTTGTCTGTATGTATCATTGATTTGCTTGTCTTTCTGTTTGTCTGCTTTTTTTTTGTCTGTTGTCTGTGTGTTCGTTTATTTTCTTTTTTTCTTTTTGTTTGTCTATCTTTCCTTGTTTCTCCTTGTCTGTCTGTCTGTATGTATGTCTGTTTTTTTTTTCTTTTTTCTTTATCTATCCATCTTCTGTCTGTTTGTTTGTCGTTTCACTGTTTGTCTCCCACTGTCTCTATTAGTCTTTTTTCCATTGTTCTCTCTCTCTCTCTCTCTCTCTCTCTCTCTCTCTCTCTCTCTCTCTCTCTCTCTCTCTCTCTCTCTCTCTCTCTCTCTACATTTCTGTTAGTAATATCAATAAAGTTTCCTCCTCCCTCCCGTGCAAGTAATAATTTCTCTTCCCTCCTTTCCTCTCCTCTTTTCTCTTTGCTATCCAACTTTTTTTCCCTCTCTTTCCTCCTTCATCTGCTTTACTCAACACACGAATAATTATCTTTTCCTTCCTTGCCAGCATCTTTCTTCCTTGCCCTCTCTCTTCTTTTCTTCCTTCTCTCACACTTATCTCCCAGTCTTACGCATTTTTTTTTCATCTCCTTTTTCTTGCATATTTCTTGGTTTTTATTTATTCTCCCTCCTCCTCTCTCTTTCTCTTCGCATATTTTTCTCTTTCTCCTTATTTAAAATTTTATTCTCTTTTTTTAATTACTCTTTTCCCTCATTTTTATTTTATTCTTGTTCTTATGTCTCTCTCTCTCTCTCTCTCTGCTTCCTTCCCTATCTCCCATCTCCTTCCCTCCCTCCCTTCCTCCCTCACTCACTCCCCTCCTTCCCAATCTTACCGTCACCCTCCTTCCCCTCCTTCCCTATCTTACCCTCCTAGCTCCCTCCCTCCCTCCCTTCTTCCTTCCTTCCTTCCTTCCTTCCTTCCTTCCTTCCACAGCTTCACACACACCGGAGTTCACCACATCCCTACTCTCGCATTCCCCCTCCCGCGGCTGGCCAGGTAACGCTCCCACCTGTGTGAGAGTCCCGTGAGCTACGAGGAACCGAGAGGAACCGAGAGGAACCACACAATCTTAGGTCCAATTTTCTCTCTCCAGGTGGGAGGGAGCGGAAGTCGATCCCACGCGCTTCCCAAGTTGATTGGTCTCCCGCGCTGATGAAGAGGGTAGACGAGAGGGAGAGGGAGAGGGAAGGTACGGGTGGTGGTGGTGGTGAGAGGAAGGGAAAATAAAAGGTTGGTCACGATGGTATAATAGTGCTGAGCGAACGACGGTTTCTATTTTGTGCATGAGTAGCGTTGTCTTGGTGACGGTGAGTTCGTCCCTACACACACACACACACACACACACACACACACACACACACACACACACACACACACACACACACACACACACACACCTGCCTACCTGCCTGCCTATCTACCTGCTTTCCTCGCCACCTGACTCACCATGCACGGGAGCAGGCCAGGTGAAGCTTGTCCAGTCCTCTCTCCTTCCCTGTCTCTCTCTGTTACCTCCCATCCTCCTCCTCTTCCTCCTCCTCCTCCTACAGCAGTATCCTGTCTCGTCACATATCTCAGTGGTGTGCTACAATTACCTGCCAAAATAGCCATGCAAGGACTAAGAGATCTGTTGCTGTTTGGTTTCCCTTTACATTCCCACTTCTCATTTTCCTCCTCCTCCTCCTATGCCTTTAATTTCCTACGCCTGTCACTTTAGATTAGATAATGTAGTTTATCTCAGATCATATAGGAGAAAAGGTGTGCTGCTGTTTGTTTGTTTTTCCTTCCATTCCCCTCCTAATCCTCCTTCTCTTCCTCCTCCTCTTCCTCCCAGGTGTGTTGTTGCCAGGAACTGATAAAAGTATCAAGTTTTTATCTTGTATAATTACCGGGATTTGAACACCGAATTTAACTAGCTTATTAACGTGTGTGTGTGTGTGTGTGTGTGTGTGTGTGTGTGTGTGTGTGTGTATCAGCGTCCCGCCCCCCATCTCGCCACAACAAGAGGCCAAACCATGCCCAGCTGATTATGATGATGTAAGCTAACTGTTCCCACATCCTTGAGAAACACCCCCTCCCCCCGCCCCCAGCCCGCCCGCTCGCCCGTGTGTGTGTGTGTGTGTGTGTGTGTGTGTGTGTGTGTGTGTGTGTGTGTGTGTGTGTGTGCGCGCGCGATCCGTTTAGCCTACTCGTAGTGTTATCCTGCCTCCTTATTCTCTCTCTCTCTCTCTCTCTCTCTCTCTCTCTCTCTCTCTCTCTCTCTCTCTCTCTCTCTCTCGTCGACTTCTACACCCACAAAAATAAGAAACACACACACACACACACACACACACACACACACACACACACAGAGAGAGAGAGAGAGAGAGAGAGAGAGAGAGAGAGAGAGAGAGAGAGAGAGAGAGACGGGTAATAGGATAAGCATGTGTTTTCTTCTCCATCCTGGACTAAAAAAACTCTTAAGCCTTTCAACATCCAATCCACTTTTCTTCAATAAATGTATCGAATTCCGCTCCACTTATGACTCACATCCTCTTTTTCTTTCTATTTCCTCCTTTTTTATCTTTTTTTCCTACAATTCTCGTTTACTTCTCGTTTATTCTCCACCTCTCATCCCCTCTGTTTCATCCTTCTGTCAGCTATTCATAATTATCTTGAATTTCTGACTCGCATCTCTCTCTCTCTCTCTCTCTCTCTCTCTCTCTCTCTCTCTCTCTCTCTCTCTCTCTCTCTCTCTCTCTCTCTCCTACAATTCCCATTTAATTCTTCTTATTCTCCACCTCATATCTCCTTTCTTTCATCTTCCTGTCATCCATTCGTACGTACTCGTATATTGACTACCTGCAAATTACTGAAGAAAAAGATATTGTTTTTCTTACCGTAGCATATAAATGAAACAAAATAAAAAAAAAAAGTAGTGTAATAGTTAATTAAAGTCCAGACTCCCAGTGAATGCTAATGGACAGGAATAAAGACAGAGTAAATGAAAAATAAATGTAAATTAATAACTTTAGAGAATGACAGTGAAAGAATAATTAAACTCAGTGGTAATTAATAAAGAAAATAATAAAATATTTTGCCATACATGGAAATAAGAAAGAAAATAAGGGTATTGCTGAAGGAACGATGGAGAGAGAGAGAGAGAGAGAGAGAGAGAGAGAGAGAGAGAGAGAGAGAGAGAGAGAGAGAGAGAGAGAGAGAGAGAGAGAGAGAGAGATCGACAGACAGACAAAGAAACAAACACAAACAAACAGACAGACAGACAGATAGACAGACTGATGAATCCACAGATAACACATGGGTGGCTGGCAGCTGAGTGATAAATTACTGAAAAAGTGACTGATGCGTGACTGGTAAATGACTGATAGATGGATGACTATTGAGGCGTGACTACTGACTGCTAAGCGACAAGGTGGTGACTGACGGGTGATTAGTTACGGAGAGTGACTGGATGAGAACTGATTAGGAAGAATAACTAATGACTGACTGATTAAAGAGAGTGGCGGTCAGACGCATCACTGGACGAAACTAACCTACCTTGTAACTATTCTTGATCTTTAACCTAACCTTACCTAATCACTGTTATAATTAACCGCAATCTTTAATCTGACCTAATCTAACCTATTCGCTCTTATAACTAATCCCAATCTTTAACCTGACCTGACCTGACCTAACCTATCCAACCTTAATCACCCTTATCACCAATCCCAATCTTCAAATTGACCTAAAATGACCTGACCTAACCTAATCACTTATAAAAATCCTAATCTCTAATCTGACCTGACCTAACCTATCCTATTCACTCAATCTCAATCTTTAACCTGACCTAAACTAATCGTACTTAAACTAACACTAGATAAGCTTGCATTGGCCCTACACACAGACACACACACACAGACAGAGGAATGAGATCCTATACCCAGTTATTTTTGCTTTCCTTTCACTCTCCATCACCACTCCCGAAGGATAACAACGTCACCAGTTACCATGACTACGCTCTTGATGGGCCTGATATGTTTTCCAACGCCGGGCAAGTTCAACAGGGACTTCACGCACGCCAGGCAGACAGGAGCGACGTTGCCATGTGGTGAAGGGGAAATTTGGAGAGAGTTTCGGATCAAAACCTATGTGCCTTGCTTCTCTCTCTCTCTCTCTCTCTTTACAGAAATTTGACGTGCATATTACTCGTATGAATTCGTGCTGAGCTGAACTGTGAATGGGTGGGCAATGTTGCTGTCTGGCGGCCGGCAGTGACTGGCGACTGATTTCGAGGGTTAGACAGACGAGTGACAAAAAAGTAAACGAATAAGACGAACTGAAGTAAAAAATCAAAATAATGTAAAAATAAATAAAAAAAAAAGTTCTGCTTTACAACTTCTGACTGGTGAGGTAATGACGGTGTATGGCTTAATGGTTCCTGTATTCATCTAAAATTTAAGAGAATAAAGGTTAGATCCTCCTCTTGGGCAGAATATTGTATGAAGAGTGTTTCTCCTTGAGCTGGTGTGCCCCTATGAAGCTTCAAAGTGACATGTACACACTCACTGATACAGAGAGACCAGTGGCTGTTGGAGGTTAGTGCCGCAGGGGACAGTAATGCATAAAAACAGATAAATAAATAAAAACAGCTGACATGCTAGTGATATGTATAGTGAAAGACAAACATGTTCCAGGCCTCCTCTTAGCAAAGTGAGATTCCGTGGGATTACGCCCCCTTATTTTTAAAAAAAGCTATGTTCTCTACTCCGGACTCTCTACTCTCTGGTCAGAGATAATTCGTCGAGTTCTCGTGTGTGCTTTACTGAGGAGGCGGTGACCCGAGTTCGAATCCTGTCGCATGCTAGACATTTTAAAAAGTATCGTGGAGTGGCAGAAGAACACCCACACACCTCCCATCAACATTATTCTCAACGGCGGCTGCATTAGGGGGCTCTGGAGGGACGACGTAGGTAAAGACATCACTATAAAATCTACGTACACCACTGCAGAGGGGAGCCGACCATCTAAGCCTCCAGAAGACAGAAGAGGGAGGCCATCTAAGCTAAACTGCTATCTAATGTTACAGATCAAGAATACGAAAAAAAAAGGGGGTGAATATTGTCGAACTATCACTAGAACCATGAAAACATCCTTGAAAATCCTAGTTGCAGCTTAATTACCAAATAATGTTACAGGAAAAAAAAATAAATAAATACAAAATAAATAAAATAAAATAAAATAAAATAAATAAATAAATAAATAAAGGACCACGAAAACAACCTTGAAAATGCTAGTAACTTGCACTACAGCCTGCTAACACTGGTCGGAATAGACACCCAGATGTTTCAGAATACCATTCCACAGAGAAGAGAGATCGTGAAACTTGTTGGTCTAAGAGCATAACGAGGGTATGTAGTTAAATACCTGCCAATTTTCTTATTACGCGTGAAGGAATAAAAATGTAGAAAAATGTAGAGATCTTTCCTACTGCAATTCTAGTCATACCCGTAAATGAGACTCAAGTTTTTTTTTAAATTTACATTCCTTAGAGACGAAGGTTAAGAGGGTAGCTGATAGAGGTCTTTAAGTAGTACAGGGGATATAACAAGGGTGACTAGTAAAATTATCAGGGTCAGTAATCAGGACAGGATGTGAAGTAAAGGATTCAAGAGTGATCAAGTTAGATTTAAAATAGAGATAGGAAGGAACTGTGACATATAGAGTAATTTGCTTGTTAGTGCCGAGTCATCCAGAAGCTTTAAAGTAATGGTATGTTTCATAAAGGGACTTCCACGTGTTGACCCGATGGCATCTCCCAGGTTCCCTTATTTCCTTATGTTCTTCCGTAGTGAAGGTGGAGGATTGTGGTGGTGGTGGTGGTGGTGGTGGTGGAATGGTGAAGATGTAAAAATAGTGATAATCATAATAAAAATCTAAAAATAACAAATAAAGGAAGGAAGAGTGAGCCACACGGTGAGGGGGAGGTGTGGGGACTCGAACCCAGACTCAGGAGAAATGACACAATACTGGGTGAATCTGAAACTCACTGGAGCACGGGGAAAAGATGATCTTGAAAGAAGATAAAAGACAGAAAATGTGTGGAAGATAAGAAAAGGGTAAAAGGGTAGAGAAAGAGGGGAAATAACAGAGAGAGAGAGAGAGAGAGAGAGAGAGAGAGAGAGAGAGAGAGAGAGAGAGAGAGAGAGTGTGTGTGTGTGTGTGTGTGTGTGTGTGTGTGTGTGTGTGTGTGTGTGTGTGTGTGTGTGTGTGTGTGTGTGTGTGTGTGTGTGTGTGTGTGTGTGTGTGTGTGTGTGTGTGTGTGTGTGTGTGTGTGTGTGTGTGTGTGTGCACCGTAGAGTTCACAAGAGAGGAGGAGGAGGATAATACAGGATTACAAAGGATTACAGACGAAAGCCAAGCAGCAACAGACCTTTAAATCCTTGCAAGGCTGTTTGGTATCCTATTCAAACTAGCTATAAGGTAGCGACACAGGACAATAAAGAAGAAGGCTCCTCCCTACCCACCACTCCCTCCTGCTTGCGGTGACACAGAAACAGTTGGGGAAAGTACCATATAGTATGATGGATAAAGCTGACAAGGAATTTTCATAGGAAAGGGTGAAAGGAAGTTCTATTATTCACCCTGTGGTAATCTCTATATGCCTGCAAGTCTGAAAATTAAGACGTTAATAACAGTAGATCGAGTGTGCGTACATTTGGTATATAGCTGTCTGCAAAATAAAAGTTTGGTACATACAAGAGTTGTAAATGTACATGTAACTATTCGGACAAGAAGCGAGCTTGTTGGGAATTCGCTTTTAATTATTTGTTTACTTTGTTTATAAAGGATTCAACTGAATTACTGTCTACAGTTTCTGAAGGCAGTTTGCTCCAGATATTAACGACGCGGTTATAAAGAAGTGATGAAGTGATTCGCCTCGAGGGATTGGAAACGTTGTGATGTGATTTTACAACCGGTATTCCTTGTGAGATTGGAATGATCAATAGTAAAGTGGTCATTAATGTCAAGGTTGTTATATCCTTTAAAAACTTTGAACACTTCTCTAATCCTGCGTTTCGTTAGGAGAAATAGGTTTAATTCTTCCAGTCGTTCCACGTACGGTTTATTACGCAATCCTGGAATCTTTTCAATAATTCTAATCTAGTACCTTTTCTTTCTTTTCGCTTACTTTAGCTTTGTTAAGATTTATGGATAACAGTTAAGCTACGATGATTGCTGGAACTAAATTCTGGTTTAACTTTTACATCATTTACTAGATCTTCGTCAGTTGTTAAAACAATATCTAGGATACTGTCAGTTGTTGGACGCATGATGTGTTAGTAAAGGGAGCTTTCAAGCTGGCTCTTGTATAGCTGTTGTCCTGTGTGACCACTTAATGATTCGTCCCAAAATTAAAGTGACCCCGGAGTGACTCGAACACCCAGCCTTCTGATCTGGAGTCAGACGCGCTACCATTGCGCCACGGAGCCGTTGAAGAAATTGAGGAGGAGGAGCACCATTACAAAAGATTACAAAGTAAAGCCAAACAGCATCACACCTTAAAATCCTTCAAGTCTGGTAACTACCAAGTAGCCACAGAACAGTAAAGCAAAAGACTCCTCCCCATCCACCACTCTCTGCAGCTTGCCCTGGCATGGAAATAGTTGGGAAAAGTACCATCCAGTATGGAAAAACTTGTATAGAATTTTTGTAGAAAAGGATGAAAGGAAGTTCTATTACTCACCCTACGGTAAACTCTGACCTGAGGAGGAGGAGGAGGAGGAGGAATACAATGGAATACAAAGGAAAGCCAAACAGCAACAGATCTTTTAGTCCTTGCAAGACTGTTTGGTAACTACTTCTAACTAGCTACAGAGAAGAGACACAACAGCACAGCAGAAAGCTCCTCCCCACCCACCACTCCCTCCAGCTTGCGCTGGCATGGAAATAGTTGGGAAAAGTACCATGCAGTATGGAAAAACTGACATGGAATTTTCATAGAAAAGGATGAAGGAAGTTCTACTATTCACCATACGGTAAAGGAGGAGGAGGAGGAGGAGGAGGAGGAGGAGGAGGAGGAGGAGGAGGAGGAGGAGGAGGAGGAGGAGGAGGCGATCGATCAATTTATTTAGCCACACGCACACTGTAACAGAAAAAAAAAAAACACACCTGTTGACATTTACGTGGGTGTTCGCGATAACCTACACTATCTAATCTAGCCAGCAAGGCGTAGGACAGCAGAGACGAGGGAGCGGCGCGCGAGTCCCTGAAGGTCTGTGGGCTTATCAAGAGGTTACTAGTCCCAATTTACAAACATACGCGGTTCTACAGACCTTTACTACAGGCGCAAGGAAAGGGCAGCGTGGTAAGAAGTAAAACGGCTCACTTCTCTCCGTTCATCCTCACCCGCGGCACTTTACCGGCACGGGGAAAAACTGGCAGTGAGGCGGAACGCAGAGAAAAAGAAACGGAATGCAGGGAAGCTGTTGTTGTAATTCGTAAAACAGATTGTTGTTGTTGTTGTTGTTGTTGTTACTATTATTATTTATTTTTTATTTATTTTTTTTACCATTATTACCGACACAGAAAATGGAAAGCTGGAGGAGGAGGAGGAGGAGGAGGAGGAGGAGGAGGAGGAGACAACTGTGGTAATAATGAAGAAATAACTGGAAAAGTGGTAGCTACATTTAATTAAGAAGAAAAAATGTAGTAAGTGAAATCGGGCAATCTCTCTCTCTCTCTCTCTCTCTCTCTCTCTCTCTCTCTCTCTCTCTCTCTCTCTCTCTCTCTCTCTCTCTCTCTCTCTCTCTCTCACACACACACACACACACACACACACACACACACACACACACACACACACACACACACACACACACACACACACACACACACACACACACACACACACACACACACACACACACACACACACACACACACACACACACACACACACACACACATCGTATCGGGCGCCTAATTCAAGGTGATGACGATCCAGTTCACCTGTCCATACCTTTAAGGAGCTAATGGCGCTACGATCCGCGGGATGGGCGGGGACTTACTTCTCTTGTGGCGACGACCTTTGAGAGAGAAAAGAATAAATAGGTAAATAAATAGACATATACTCGTAGACAAATAGATAGACAGATAGATAAGACAGATAAATGAATGAAAAAAAAAATAAATACTACTACTACTACAACTACTACTACTACTACTAATAATAATAATAACGTAACCAGTAAGAATGTAATGTGTATGGGGTGTCTTACATACTACAACCACAGGGAGCTTAAGTGACAGATACGTGACAATAGCAATAAAAAGCGTGTTGTCAGCGAGGGAAGCCAACAGGAGGAAGGAGGGCAGAGTAGTATGGTGTAGAAATTTAGCCTTACACTGTACGCGTTCATTGGTGCTTTAACATACGTTCATTTATCACTGAGGCCGCGATGTAAGATGCAAAATGAAGAAAGGGAAGGAATTATAGTGAAAAATGAAGGAGGGAAGTACAGTGAAGAAGAAAAAAAGGAATAAAGGGAAGGAAATGCAATGTTGGATTTGGTATAATACAACTTAGGCCGCTCTTTTCATCCCCTCCACTGGTAAGCGCTGAAACTCCCTGGTAATTTCACTTTATTTATTTATTTATTATTTATTTTTTTTTCTGCCTCTCACGACTTGAACTGTTTCCAAAGAGGAGCAATCAAGACACCTCGGCAGCTAACTTGGTCTGCGTTTTGGAATCACCTCTAATCAACTTTATGGAGCAGCAAATCAAGATAACCTTTTATTTATTCTACTTTTTTTTTTTTTTCGTGTGTCCTTCGGTCGTAAAAGAGAGAAAAAAAAAGGAAGAAAACGGAAGCTACGACCTATTCACTTCCTTTACAGCACTTCCAAGGATCGTTACTGGAAAGGTACCGCGACGAACAAGAAAAAAAGAAAAAAAAAAGTGAACGAAAAAACACTGGAAGGCAAGAACAAACTGTCAGAAAAAGGATATATGGTACTGAACTTGGTCACCTTGAGCCAGACAGCCTTACCTATGCACCTGTTCATTACAAAGCCATCATCACCGTCGCGGCGTGTAGGTGACAAGTAAGGAGCACCATTACTGGCCCCCTTCTGACACCTCGGCCGCCATTACCATCACGTCACCCTCCCTCACACCTGACATACGGAAATGCTCACGGGGATTAGCTCTATTTTCCCACAGAACTCGACCACCTGGCGGCTGCGTAGCTTAAATACAGGTGCTCAGCATTGGCGGGTCACTCTGGCGGCGTCCCCTTCCCTTGGTGATGCGTGCGGAGTGTTAGGCCATGTGAAGGAGATACATGATGGGATTAATGCTCCTGTGTGAGGCAATGCTGGGACCACGTAAGGACGGCCAAGGTTGTCTGGGTTACAGTTGTGCCTGTTTGCCTCATGTACCGGCCATTATGGAGGAAATGGACGTGGTGACTGATACGGCAACATCCACAACGATAGTAGTAATGACAAAAACAACAAAGATAACAACACTAATGATAGCACCAATGACAACAACAACGACAACGATAACAACAATAACGACAGCAACATTCTGTAAAGCTCATAGATCGGACATGATGTAAAAAGTGGACCTGGTAACAAATACAACAGCATCACCACCACCACCACTACCACCACCACCAACAACAACAACAACAACAAAAACGACTACGTAAGAAAAAAAAGGCTCCATTTACAGAGTTCTAGAAAAAAAAATATTAACTGCTACAACAACAAAAGACAAGAACACTAAGAAGACCTGCCAAAAGAGAAGAAGAAGAAGAACAATACTCGCAACTTTCCTTCACAGTTAAATTAGAGGAAAATAAAAGTCCATATGGTGAGTGTTACATCATTATTATCAACACCACCACCACCACGACCACAACAACAACAACAACAACAACAACAAATTACCATGTCCTGCCTAAATCCTAAACCAGCACAAACCAGAAATCTAAGCGAGATCCATAAAACTGCTTCCCTTCATGATCACATATAAAAAAAATCTGAATAATAGCAATAAAAACTGGTGTGTGTGAGAGAGAGAGAGGGAGAGAGAGAGAGAGAGAGAGAGGGAGAGAGAGAGAGAGAGAGAGAGAGAGAGAGAGAGAGAGAGAGAGAGAGAGAGAGACCCCTAGGTGTGTTAATAAAAATAAAATTACAAAATAAACAGAAGCAACAGCAACAAAAAGCAACGATAAAAATTATGATAAATAAACGCGAGGTGCAATTTACATAACATTACTCTTAAAACACACACACACACACACACACACACACACACACACACACACACACACACACACACACACACGCACGCACAAAAGAGCAAAGCAGGCCACCTAACAGCAGTCTAAAGTAACGAGCCGGGAACAACACTAAACTCGAGTAATGTCGCCAAGGTAAACAAGTATACGAGTATCAAGAATAATCAAAATAATAAGAGGCCTCAGGTTGCAGATTTTTGTTTATTTTCACATTAGCATGAACCGCACGGGACAGAGAGAGAGAGAGAGAGAGAGAGGAGGAGAGAGAGAGAGAGAGAGAGAGAGAGAGAGAGAGAGAGAGAGAGAGGAGATTCCTAAAATGACCCATAAACCTTCTCTACGACATTATTTATTTGTAAAAGACTCAAGGGGAATACTCTCTCTCTCTCTCTCTCTCTCTCTCTCTCTCTCTCTCTCTCTCTCTCTCTCTCTCTCCTCTCTCTCTCTCTCTCTCAAGTGGCAAGAACAAGGGGAATGTAAGGGGAAGAGAAAGGCAAGTGAGGGGAAGTAAGAAGTCAATTGAGGAGACTGAAAGCTGTTATGAAAAAAAAAAAAAGGAGGAGATCGAGACTGGAGAAGAGATGCAAGGAATAAAGAAGGAAAGACAGAGAAGAGGGGGATGAAGTGAATAAAAGAGACTAACGAGAAAGGAAGAGACGAATCGTGCGAAATAGATAAGTGGTTTGAGATGAGGTGATTAAGAGTGATGAGGGGAAAGATGGGCCTGGGATGAGATGAGAGGATGAATAAGGGAGATTGGGAGGAGAGGAAGGGGCGGGGTAAGGGAGAGTAAGGTGGCGTTACGGTGCGGTGAGTAGCAAGGTGGGTTGGGGAAGGGCGGCTCGGAGAGGGCTGACTTTCTAAAGGGTGATTTTGTGGTGGTGTTTGTCAGGGTGGTCGTCCCCGCTTGTCTGTCGGCGGGGTCAACGTGTTCGGCGGGGGCGTTAGGAGGACGAGGAAGAGGAGGAGGAGGAGGAGGAGGAGGAGGAGGAGGAGGAGGAGGAGGAGGAGAGGAGGAGGAGGAGGTGACTGGAGGCGAGCGAAGTTGGGAGAGGAGATGGAAGCAAGGATAGAATTGAAGGAAGATGAGAAAAGAGGATTTTAAAGAAGCGAAGGAGAAGGAAATATAAGAAGATAAATATATAAAGTTAGATCTAAATGACACTTGGCACAAAGATACAAAAGCGCAGAAAGAAAAAAAAAAAGAAAGAAAGAAAGAAAGAAAATACAAGCAAAATATGAAAAGAAACAGGAACCGTTCTTCAAAATTATCCCCAAAACGCCTCCTGCCCTTGAGTACCCACATCACAAAACCCTAAATGCTGCTGCTGGTGCCTTTTCTCATTACTGGTGTTCCTTAATGTTGCTGCACCTCACTATTTTAATGGCCTCTAAATACTGGTGATCCTAAATGCCAATATGCTTCATTATCATACTGGCGAACCTAAATGTCTGCACTTTATAATCATACTGGTGTGAATATAATCTACTGGTGTCCCTAAATGCTGATATGCCTCACACCTCTATCCTGCTGCCTCTAAATGCTATTGTTACTTCATTATCCATACTGGTGTCCGTCACTGGTGTCTCTGCGTGTTCCTGTACGTATACTAGCGGTCCCTGAACACTGGCGCGGCAAGAGTGTGTAACGATGACTGGTGGCGCATGAGAGAACAAGTGAATGCCTGACGGAGAACTGTCATGCCTCGCGCGGGAAGCTGTTGTCGTGTTGTACCCTGAAGGTGTGATGGCCTCTGCGAGCCTCCCCTTTCTCCCCACTCCCCCCCTGCGCCTTGATAACCCCTTCCTTCCCACCGCTTCTCTTACTCGTTTTCCATATCTCTTCCATAACCCCTTCCTTAACATCTCTTCCATCCTCCCCACCTTCCTTAGCACCCCTTCCCTCCCCATCCTCCCCATTTTCTCCACAACCCCCTTACCACTTCTTCCCTATTTCCCCATTCTCCTCTTTTCCACAACTTCGTTACCACCCCTACCCTCCTCCCCATCCTCTTCCTCCTTTCTAACCCTCCTCCTCCACAGTCCCCTCCCCCCCTTGTACTGTCCATTCTTCAGGCACTTTTACCACCCACGTACCGCCCACAGCCCGTCCGTCATCCCCTTACCCAAACCCCCCCCACACCTCCCCCCGTCTCCCCCTCCCCCGCCTCCAGAGACACGGGACGCTGGACTTGCGGGCTTCAAGGAATAAGGACCAAGCCCTTAGCCACTCAACCAGTAGGCTTCAAGTGGGTCCTCCCCTGTTCCCTCCATTAACTCCACCTCCTCCTCTTTCTCCTCCTCCTCCTCCTCCTCCTTCTTCTTCTTCTTCTCCTCCTCGTCCACCCTCGCGGCATGTTGTGTGTTTACGGAGCGATGACCGAGCGGGGCGCCTCCTCCCCAGGGGCGCCGCCACCCACCCGGAACCGGCCACCCTCACGCCCACGCTCACCTCACCATCACGCCCCTCCTTCCTTCCTTCCTTCCTTCCTTCCTTCCAGAAGCCATCATCTCCTCCCCTTCCACTACCTTCGCAGTACCAATTTTCCTCCCTTTCGCCCTTTATATCCACTTGTTCCCTCCCCCTCACGCCTCTCCAGCACGTCACCCTTGTGAACTCCTTCCCTTCCGCTGTATTGCAACCTCATTTCTCTCTCCCCTCCCCTCCCTCCCTCCCCTCACCCTCTCGCTCTCTACCGCCACAGCAGGAGGAGCAGTACCGCCCTCATCATCGCCATCAGCAGCAGTACCGGGCGACGAACCCCGCTCCACAATTTTCTCACTTACGAGGGCCAGAAAACCACGAACACGCGGAGGAGGCCACCTAGCGCGGCCATCCGTGACCCAACCCGCAGCTCGCCCCTCAGGCTCACGGGGCGGCGGAGAGCCAGGTGTGACGGCCAGGTGTGTGATGGCGTGGAGTATCGAGTCAGGTGTTGCGGTAAAATGTAAGGTACTCGTATAGTTGTTGCGTGAAAGGTATAAGAAGAATCAAGGTGTGTGGTAGGTCATTGTGATAAGACAGGTGTGTGTGTGTGTATGTGTGTGTGTGTGATGAACAGGTGTATCAGTCACGTGTAGCGGTAAATTGTTATGTACAGTTGTTGTGTGGAAGAGATGCAGGTGGTATCTAGGTGTGTGGTAGTAAGGAGTGTGGCTGACAGGTATAACAGACAGGTGTATGATAAGCCATGTATATTAAACCGTCACTTATGAGGATAAAACGTTACATATAAGGTGTTTGTAAGGAAGGCGGTGAAAATCAAGGTGTGTGGCAGTCAGGTGGTGTGATGGGACAGGTGTGTGACGGACAGCTGTATGGTCATCTGAAATATTCACAGGTACAGCATTAACATTAAAACATTACATAAGCACTTAGAGAGAAGGTACAGAAGGTGAGTGAGAAGTCAAGGTGTGATGAGTCAGGTGTGTGCATGAGTCAGGTGTGTGGTGGCGGCGACGGTCAGGTAATTATATGATGAGCTTGCTGGGTAAGTGTAGAAAGGGTTGATGACTGTAGTGGTGGTCATGTAAGTAGAGGTGATGAGAAGTAGAAAGTCAGGCGTGCAATAGCCAGATGTGTAATGGAAGAAAGCCGAGGAAAGATGCATATAATGACACGAGACAAGGAAACATACAGAGAAAGAGAGAGAGAGAGAGAGAGAGAGAGAGAGAGAGAGAGAGAGAGAGAGAGAGAGAGAGAGAGAGAGAGAGCGAGAGAGAGAGAGAGAGAGAATCAGTAAATAAACAAAGGCAGAGTGAATGCGGCAAGATAAATACTAGGATGAAAGGAGCCAAGTACGAGTGTGTAGGGGGAAGATTAAAGGGAAAAAACCAGGTGAAAGGCAATTGGAGGGGGGGAAAACTGATTCTTTAAACACAATGGCGTAGAGAATAAACAAAATGCTGAAGTACACGAGCTGCGACTTGATGCAGAGAGAGAGAGAGAGAGAGAGAGAGAGAGAGAGAGAGGAGGAGAGGGGAGAGAGAGAGAGAGAGAGAGAGAGATGAGAGAGAGAGAGGAGAGAGCAGGGGGGAGGAAACAGACGCCGTGACACAGCACTGAGAGCACCGGGAACAGCAGCAACAGCAGTAACATCCCCTTACGGCTGTGTGTGTGTGTGTGTGTGTGTGTGTGTGTGTGTGTGTGTGTGTGTGTGTGTGTGTGTGTGTGTGTTCACCACGGCATATAAAACAGGTATATACACTAGACAACAATAAATAACACACACACACACACACACACACACACACACACACACACACACACACACACACACACACACACACACACACACACACACACACAGGTAAAACAGGTAAGAAAAAGGTTAATTAACACACCTTTCCACCTCAAAGAAGCAACGCCACGGCATCAAACAAGGTCATCATTTCATTATTATTATTCTGATATCATTATTTCCCTTCATCGTGATTAGAAGAAGCGTCTATCACCTCAACACACACACACACACACACACACACACACACACACACACACACACACACACACACACACACACACACACACACACACAGTTACTTCCCCTATGTCCGTTTATTCGTTCGTATGTAAATAAAATAAATTCATAAACGTTTCCGAAGATACACAAATGAAATCAGAAGAATAAGAAGAAAAAAAAAGAAAAAGAGGGAGAAATTCGAGGAAAAACTGGAATGCTGCTCTAGTTAAAAAAAATAAAAAAAATAAAAAATACACTCTAAAAATAAACTAAATGGACAGCGTCGTGTATATTTCGTATATATTAAAGAAACACACTGGGTCATGCGAGGTCACGAGAGGTCAAGGTGGGTCATGCAAGATGGAAGGGAGGGAGGGAGGAAAGACGAAAAGGAAGGAAGAAAGAAGGAATGAAGGAAAGACGAGGGAAGAATAAGAGGGAGAAAGATAAAGAGAGAGAGAGGGAGAGAGGAGTGACGGCACGCGAGGAGACAAGGTCAGGTCACGCCATTTTGACCTCCACTGGCCTGAGTTATAACTGTGGAGGTCATGATGGAGGTAAAAGTGTGAGAGATCCCCCCCCCTACTCCCTTCAACCTTCCCTCCTGCTCCCAATCACCCCCCCCCCTCCAACCCTTTCCTCACTCCTTCCCTGGCCTTCATCATCCTCGCCCTTCAAACTTCATTCCTCCCTGCACTTATAAACAACTCGCTGTCTATTTTCTACTGTTTCACCTTCTTTTTATACATTTTTACACTCCCTCCTCTCTCACTCACTTTCTCCCTTATTTCCTGTCTCCCCCCAAATTTCCTCTCCCCTCAAAAGAGCTTAATATTTGAATTTCCTCTATCTTTTCCTTCACATAACTTCATTTATTTTCCTCATGCGCTTTTTTCTGGCTATCTAGCTTTCTACTTGACTGTCTGGCTATCTATCGGTCTCTCTATCCATCTATCTGTCTTTGAATTGTGTATTTTTGTATGTATGTATGTATGTATGTCTGTCTGTCTATCTATCTATCTATCTATCGCTCTATCTATCTATCTACCTAGCTAGTTGTCTATCTTAGTTTACATTTCTGTCTATCTATTTATCTATATATCTATTTACGGATCTGTCTACTGTATCTATCTATCTACCTATCTATATGTCAAATATTCGATCTGTCTACCTGTCCTTCTCTCTATCTTTTTTTTTTTCCTTTTTCTTTTTCTTTTTTTTTTTAAGCAAGAGGGACACCGGCCAAGGGCAACAAAAATGAAAAAAAAGAAAAGAAAAAAAAGCCTACTGAGATGCCGGTCCCGAATAGAGTCCGATGTGTGTATCTATGTGTGTATGTATGTGTGTATGTATGCATGTATCTATCCAAAGCTTCTCTTCTTAGCATCCCATAAAGGAGGGAGGTATTTATGGCATAGCTAGATGACATGTGTGATCTAGTACTATCAGGACAGGATAAGGAGTTACTGTTGGCAAAGAGAGAGACACACAATAAAGAACGAGGCATTGGTAAGCTCAGCGAGGGGGGGAAAGGCAAGTCAGAGGTACGTTAAAGAAAACGATATATGTATAGAGAGGAGAAATAGAGATCGTGTAAGAGGATTCACCGTTAGCAATGTTAAAGGGAGGAGTTGTGAAATATTAGCAGTTATATGTGAGAATGGTCAAAGCTCATCAGTTCCGTGGGTCCCAGTGTTACAGGAGGGATGTTGGTTTGCTGGGGTCAATGCTGAGATGAATAACAATAAATAAATAAATAAATAAATAAATAAATAAATAAATAATAATAATAATAACAATAAAAACAAAAAATAAGGAGTAATAAATAAATGAATAGACAAACAAATGCAAAATAAAAGACATAGATACCAAAATAAATAAGTAAAACAAATTAAATAAATGCAAAAAAAATGACAAATAAAACATATATAAATGAACAAATCAAATCAAATCAACTAAATATATAAATAAAACTGTAATACCCCTTACGAGCGGAGATTAAAGGTTCAAGACTTACATTCGTTAGTGAAGCCAAGACTAAAAGGGAACATGATAGAAGCATTCAAGTGGCGCAAGGTTATAACAAGAGTGATGGGGAAAATGTGACGCCATAAAGCAATATCTTCTTCATCCTCTCAGCACTCTCCCCTTCCACTCCCTTTCCAAACTCCGTCTCCCTCTATGCACCGCTACATGAGTTCACACACTTCACCAGCCATTGTTTATACATCCACCCCTCGTTATCCACCGGGGTTAGGTAACAGACACACTCGTGGATAAGGAAAATCCGTGGAAAATTAATGATCCCCTTAAGAACACCTTGTTGAAGTAAAGAAAACCTGCGTATACATGGCTGCAAACATTTTATCTATCAATTAAGTAAAAAAAAATGAATAAAGAAAAAAAAAGTGGTGGAAATGATGGAAGGTTGCCTCTCATCGCCTCCCCTGTTATTTGAACTTGTGGTTGTAAAAATAGATAAATAACGAGGGTCGACTTTGTATTCCACGTGTTCTATGGTTGTGCCTTTTTCTCACGACAGTACAACCCCCTTCACCTCACATCTTTGCCTCCACTCCATGCACAAGACTCGACTCCCTCTCACTCCTATTCTGTCCACCTCACTAATGCAAGAGTTAACCATTACCTTCACTTGTCCCTTTCACTGGTAAAACTCTCTCTCTCTCTCTCTCTCTCTCTCTCTCTCTCTCTCTCTCTCTCTCTCTCTCTCTCTCTCTCTCTCTCTCTGTATAAACTTCACCTCCTTCCTACGACCTGAACTGTTTCAAAAGAGGATTATCAAGGAAACTTCAGATATTAAACTGTCTAACTATATTGAGCTTTTGGTAGTTATATATATATTTTTTAAGGGGAGGGGAGAAAGAGGCATGAGTTTTCTTTTTCTTTTATTCTTACCATTCTTGTGATCTAGGCCAGACTCCTTAGCACATAAAAATAAAAGAAGGGGAAAAGAAGTTCGCTAAGCATTCTATTCCTGCCCTCCGCTACCTTTTCATAGGGGTGAGAAGGGGGATTTTCCTTTTATTCATTTTTGCATCATTGCCCAGACTCAACACACACGCACACACACAAACAAAAAAAAAAGGAAAAAAAGGGAAAAAAAAAAGGACAAAAAATCACTAAACAGCCATTCTCTCCCCTCCACTTCCTTTTCTTTGGGGGATTAGAAAGGAGACGCATGATTTTTTTTTCTTCTTCTTCTTCATTTTGTACCCTTGGCCAAACTCCTTAGCACGTAGAAAGAGAGAAAAAAAAATAATTAAACGTTTGATCTCTCCCCTTCAATACTTCTTCTGCACTACCTTCACCTTAATTAACATCCATTAGCACCTGCCCTGTTGCCTCCCCCATCTCTCCCTCACTATCCCTCTCCCTTACACCCTTCCCTTCTCTCCCTTCCCTCATTATCATTCTCACTTACACCCTCCCCCTGACTTCCCCCAGACGTAAGCCAGTGTTCACAGCATCCTCTTCCTCCCCCTCCTCCTCCCCTCCCCCACAGGCAAGTTTCGCCGCTTTTCTATGTACATTGAAAATTTTATAGTGTTAATGTCTTATAAGAGTGTGTCCTTGAACGTAGGGTAAGGGCTTCTCTCTCTCTCTCTCTCTCTCTCTCTCTCTCTCTCTCTCTCTCTCTCTCTCTCTCTCTCTCTCTCTCTCTCTCTCTCTCTCTCTCTCTCTCTCTCTCTCGTTTTCTAAGCATATTTTCAATACAGATTATTTCTTTGTCCTCCTAGTCTTTATGTAGATATTTTATATCGCGTACAGCAAGAGTATTAAATTTTCATCCTTTTTAAAACCACAAGTGAATAAAAACGAGGCTTCATAAAAATAACATCTTGATCCGAGCATTTTTAAAACACTTTCCACGCTTGTCATGAATGATGAAAAGCATAGGCAACGTAAGAGAGGATTCAAGACTACAAAAGAAAAAAATAAATAATTAAATATACGTATAAGCTAGATTAACTTGTTCAGTTAAAAAAAAAAAAAAACTAACTTCAAAAATACGAGTATATTATTTATCAAAACAGAAAAAAAAACAAAAAAAAAAACAAGATATATTTATAGCGTACGAGAGACGCGGGATTTTAAAGTCCTTGATTAAAAGAAACACCACCCTCACTGAAATGAAATGCTGTTTGTTTAAGAATATATGAACATAAGGGAGGCTCCAGTAAGTCACGCGGATTGCCACGTGTCGGACTGAAGGCTTCTTGCAGCTTCCTTTGTTTTCTTATGCAGTCACGTCAAATCAGTAGAGCTACACGTGGCAGGCCCTGTGTAAAACAAACCTACTTACATCAACCTATCATTATTAATCTATCTAATCTTCTAAGGTTCTGTACTGACTCGGCATTAACAATTCAGTGTATTCCAGTAATCTCCTGTACTATTTCAGAAGCACTATCTTTCTATTTCTTTATCGATTCTAGAGAAAATAATCTTAGTGAAGCCATACTATTTGAAAACTATTTTTTTTTCAATCTAGAGAGAACAATTTAAGAGACTCCATGATAGTAAAAGGGTTAACAGGTACAGCCGCCATCTAATTAAACACAGGAATATAATTAAACACGCTCACAAGAACAATAACCTTATTCTCACATGAACATGTAGTTACCTCGTTCACTGCTATGGTCGTCTTGTCTTAGCATTCAAATCACTATAATAAATCGTTTAGATGGACATAAAAAAAGAAAAAAATCTGAGGTTTAATTGAAAAAAAAAATTACAAGTAAATAAATAAATAAAATAAAATAATAATAATAATGATAAAATAAATCAATAAACAAGTCTTTTAAAAGCCGTAGATGGTCATGGGAAAGACTGACCACCACTGAATGGATTAAGCAACAGCAAAATCAAAACTTACCCTCACATGAAAACTGAACTTCCTCCCACACGAACATGAACCCTTTGACAGCTATTTGGTACATCTTTCCTTAATCACTAATCACTCTGAGACATCTTTATTTGTTCTACAGCCACCTGCAATACTAAATTGGGTAGAAATTGTAAAATCTTTTCTTTTAATTCCCTTCTTTCTTGCATATCCTTACAAAGATTTCATGCATTACTTCTGGTGGTGCTGAATGTTACGTAACGCACTGAAAGGGTTAAGCATACATGAACATCTAGTTAAGCACAACAACAGCAACAGCATCAAAACTTACTCTCACATGAACATTATTGATTTTCACGCTGAAACAGAACCAGGTCGCGAACTCTTGACCCGCCGCCCGCCATCCCAGGGTGATAGAGAGAGGTGGGCTAGGGGAGAGTGGGGGTGTGGGGGAGGGAAGTGGAAGGGTTAGCGAGAAAAGGTCACGGGTCAGGCCTGAACGTATGGGTATACAGGGAACCAATCGCCGTCGTCTAATCCGACACCTGACCTTGGCCTATCCAGACTACGTATATATATATATATATATATATATATATATATATATATATATATATATATATATATATATATATATATATATATATATATATATATATATATATATATAGAAAAAAGACAGAAAGGGAGAGATGGGACAAGAGAGAGAGAGAGAGAGAGAGAGAGAGAGAGAGAGAGAGAGAGAGAGAGAGAGAGAGAGAGAGAGAGAGAGAGAGAGAGAGAGAGAGAGAGAAAGAGAGAGAAAAAAAAGTGAAAAAAAGGATTAAAGTATCATATACGATTTTTCTTTCATGTGTGTGTGTGTGTGTGTGTGTGTGTGTGTGTGTGTGTGTGTGTGTGTGTGTGTGTGTGTGTGTGTGTGTGTGTGTGTGTGTGTGTGGATTTAGTTTCTCTCTCTCTCTCTCTCTCTCTCTCTCTCTCTCTCTCTCTCTACGGTATGTATCAGTTAACATGTCTTTTTATATTGCTGTCATTCCGAACACACACACACACACACACACACACACACACACACACACACGGGTCAGTAGGTCACACGCGGCCACAGGAGGTGAAGGTCATCCTAGCGAGGAAAGCGCGTGGAAAAAAAAAATATATGTATGTGAAATTATCGGCATAAATATGTCATTTTATCAGGAGGAGGAGGAGGAGGAGGAGGAGGAGGAGGAGGAGGAGGAGGAGGAGGAGGAGGAGGAGGAGGAGATGATTATCGGAAAGAAGATAACACGGAAGAAAAAGTTAATGAACTGAAGAAGAAGAAGAAGAAGAAGAAGAAGAAGAAGAAGAAGAAGAAGAAGAAGAAGAAGAAGAAGAAGAAGAAGAAGAAGAAGAAGAAGAAGAAGAAGAAGATGATGATGATGGTGATGCTGGTGATGGTGATGATAATGATGATGATGATGATGATGATGAAAAGAAGATAACGGCAAGGAAGAAGAAAAAAAGGAAGAAAAAGGAGACAAAAGACTAATAGTACTGATAATCATGATACTGACGACGGTGACAATAAAAATGAGAAGGAAGCAGAAGAGAAGAAGAAAAGAAGAAAAGAAAAAAAGAAGAAAAAAAAACAAGAACCCAGAAAATGACAAAAATAGGGTTGGCTAACAAAACAAACTACTTTTCATCTCCCCCTCTCTCTCTCTCTCTCTCTCTCTCTCTCTCTCTCTCTCTCTCTCTCTCTCTCTCTCTCTCTGTCACCTAACTCCCTTTCCGTGCTTGCAAAAGGCGTAAAAACAAAATAAAAGGGAAATACAAACACGTATCTCTCTTCTGTACAAACAACCCCAACATTATTTCATTTTTCATATAAATTCGCATGAACTTTTCAACCGTTTTTCTTCTCACCTGTTCGCCTCACCGTTAATTAAATGGTAAACAGGGGGAGGTGTGAAGGATGGGAGGTGAGGAAGGAAGGGGGCGGGGATCGGGATAGGTGGAGCAGTGGAGTGGAGAGGGGGTGGGTTGGTGGGGGGAGTGTGTGTGCGCAAGCTCGTCCTTCTTCCTTCTGTGCAAGCGTCGCTGTCCGTCACGAGAGGAGAAAAGTGCAAGAATTATGAGGAAGGTAAGATGCAGTGAAATTTATAACCTTCTGTGTGTGTGTGTGTGTGTGTGTGTGTGTGTGTGTGTGTGTGTGTGTGTGTGTGTATAAATGTGTGCACCTCTCTCTCTCTCTCTCTCTCTCTCTCTCTCTCTCTCTCTCTCTCTCTCTCTCTCTCTCTCTCTCTCTCTCTCTCTCTCTCTCTCTCATTACTACGCATTGTTAATCGTATGAATGAAGCTTTTCTTTTGTCAACTATAATAATAACTTCCATTTGGCGTTTTTTTTTTTTCGAATGGATTAAATATTTATAACTCAATTCTTTATAAAAAGTGCTGCTTTAATATTCATCTATAAAGGGAGGAGGAGGAGGAGGAGGAGGAGGAGGAGGAGGAGGAGGAGGAGGAGGAGGAGGAAAAGAAGGAGGAGGAGGAGGAGGAGGAGGAGGAGGAGGAGGAGGAGGAGGAGGAGGAGGAGGAGGAGGCCTGAGTATTACTGCGGAAGTGAATGTGGAGAGAGAGAGAGAGAGAGAGAGAGAGAGAGAGAGAGAGAGAGAGAGAGAGAGAGAGAGAGAGAGAGAGAGAGAGAGAGAGAGAGAGAGAGAGAGAGAGAGAGAGAGAATTATAGTGAACAATGAAGATTCAAGTTTTATCCTCATTATTTTCACTCTCACCAAGCTGAATATAATCGTAATTTAAATACAGACAGGTGACGTGGCTGGAGGGCGTTGGGGGGGACGGGGAGGGAAGGAGGAGAAGGTGCACGGGGAATATGGACGATAAAGAAGTGTTAGAGGTGGAGATGTAGCGTAAGGGAGAGTAGGGAAGAACAGGGAGAGAGAAAAAAGGAGAAAAGAAAAGCAGGGAGATCAGTTAAATATTCACAAAAGAAAGATAGGAATTGCCAAACCCTCGTTATTATTTCACGTGGACGAATAAATGTTGCTCTTTGAAATTTATAACTGTTGGTGTCAATTTGAGGGAGATGAATAAGCGAACAAAATAAGATAAAAGTAAATAGAATTAATGATTCTTGCTTATTAATTAATCAACACGAATTAACAAGTATAGTGATAGAATAAATTAATAAACACATAGACGAACAAAAAAAGAAACAAACCCGTAAAACAAGAAAATATTTTAACATTTCAAAATGATAAAAAGAAAAAAAAAACACCGATATAATATTTCGTAAGCGATCAGTCACAAAATTAATAATAAATTTCCCCTTTCACACATTCATGGCCTTGCTCTTAATAACACCTGAACCAAACACGACTCACCCATCCAGGATACACTTTTTTCTCTCCCTCTTTTTTTTTTCCCCCCTTGGATTAAACAGCCACCATTTATAAGCTCATGTCACACCCTCAGCGTAATTAGCCTGCCACGAGACAGCCGGAGGACGCCACACACACAGACACACACACACACACACACACACACACACACACACACACACACACACACACACACACACACACGCTAATTGCTGCTGTTGTTGTTGTTGTTGTTGTTGTTGTTGTTGCTGTTGTAGTTGTTGGTGTTGTTGCGGTTGTTGTTGTTCTTGCGGTTATTGTTGTTGTTGTTGTTGTTGTTGTTGTTGTTGCGGTTGTTGTTGTTGTTGTTGTTGTTGTTGTTGTTGTTGATGTTGCTGTTGTTGTTGTTGTTGTTGTTGTTGTTGTTGTTGTTGTTGATGATGTTGCTGTTGTTGTTGTTATTGTTGTTGTTATTAATGGTGGTGTTGCTACTGTTGTTGCTGCTGTTGTTACTATTGTTGTTCACATAAGGCAAGACAATAAACTGAGAAATGAAAAATGGTTCTTTATATAAAAGATAAATATTTAAAAACATCCACCAACTCAATCTCTTTCAGCTGCTTCAGTAAAAGAGGTGCCACACAGGGCGTCCATCGGGACCTTCACGTTGTTATCAAATCTCCGTCATCCTGTCTTAAAAATTTCGGTTTGTCATTTACTAAAACATAAACCGCATAAGAAAATTAACATTAAAGTGTCTGGCACAAATGTTTCATTCCAAAATAGGACTCTCTCTCTCTCTCTCTCTCTCTCTCTCTCTCTCTCTCTCTCTCTCTCTCTCTCTCTCTCTCTCTCTCTCTCTCTCTCTCTCTCTCTCTCTCTCTCTCTCTCTCTACTTTGATCTCATGTTTTACTTTAACAGTTGCTGCTGTGGCAGTTCATGGTCATTGTTCTATTTCTTCCTCGCAAACCACAAATAGCAGAATTTCACAACGTTCTGCTCTATCACCCTGTTTTCCTGAGTCATCGGTTATCTCGTGAGATCTCACTGCATCATTCATTCTCGCGTCGATGACTGCACCCTGCATTTCCCAGCGTCATTTGTCAGACGATCCTCTCAACATGCATCGAAGGACAGAACGGCGAGCATAGAGTGCTATCTTTAGATGCCCCACTTATGTCTATAAATGTGGACAACCTGCTAATCTTTGATGCCTCAGACACTTGATTCGTCCATTACCGATTAAACACAGTATTCCACCCAACGGTAAATAAATGAATAAACAAACAAATAAACAAATGAATAAATAAATAAATAAATAGATATAATATATATATATATATATATATATATATATATATATATATATATATATATATATATATATATATATATATATATATATATATATATATATATACATATAAACACACACACACACACACACACACACACACACACACACACACACACACACACACACACACACACACACACACACACATATATATATATAT
>NC_087155.1:32185055-32197555 GCF_035594125.1 Scylla paramamosain | reverse complement strand
TCACCCTCATCTTCCTCCTCCTCTTTGCGTCTCCCTTCATTGTTTTCCTACTCTTCCTTACGTCTCCTTCTCTTCTCTCATGCAACCCTCTCTTCATCTTCCTCCTCTTCCTCCTTACGCCTTCTTCCCTCACGTAAACCATCTTCATCTTCTTCCTCCTCTTCTTTCCGTCTCCTTCTCTTCCCTCACGCAGCTCAGACTTGAGACTCGTGTCTTCCCTTCCTCTTGCCTCCCAGACACATACTAGACGCCCCTGCCTCAGTGTCCCTCGTCACCCCCGTCCTGCCCCGCCCAGCCCTGTCTGGCCTTCCCTCAGACCGACACGCTACAATTGCCATCATAATTACTCACACGAAAAAAAAAAAAGCAAAAAAAGCAAAAAAAAAAGATAGAAAAAAGAAAAACAATTAGGTCAGTGATGTGCATTGGAGAGAGAGAGAGAGAGAGAGAGAGAGAGAGAGAGAGAGAGAGACGAGAGAGAGAGAGAGGAGAGAGAGAGAGAGAGAGAGAGCAGAGAGAGAGAGAGAGAGTCCTTCCTTGTATGTTGCATTCCTTTGTTTTATCACTGACAAGATGATCAAATAAAGCTTGATAGAATAGATACGTAAGACAAAATGGTGCATGCATGACGAAGAATAGGAGGAGGAGGAGGAGGAGGAGGAGGAGGAGGAGGAGGAGGAGGAGGAGGAGGAGGAGGAGGAGAATAACAACAAGAACAGCAATAATGCCAACAACATCAATAACAACAACACCAACAACAAAATAAAACAAATGACAACAAAAGAAGAAGAAGAGGAAGAAGAAGAAGAAGAAGAAGAAGAAGAAGAAGAAGAAGAAGAAGAAGAAGAAGAAGAAGAAGAAGAAGAAGAGACTCAGCATGAAGCGCAGCCGTCTCCCTGTCAGTGAGCGTTGCGTGCATGTGGTGTTGAGCTAAATTGATATGAGAATAGCTCTGACAAATACACGTATCTTCTTGAATTACGGTTACGGAATAAAGCACACACACACACACACACACACACACACACACACACACACACACACACACACACACACACACACACACACACACACACACAGAATGATTCCTTTTGTTTACTAATTTATCTAATATTCTTTTACATTTATCCATGTATATGTTTTTTTTTTTTTTTCATTATTTCCAAGTCCATTCTACTGTGCTGATTTTACGTGTGATTATTAATACAGCAATCTTCTTTCGAGTATATATATTTTTTTTTCTCTCTCTCTCTCTTTTCTACTTCAGTATCTTTCTAAATTTTTCCTTATTTCTCTGATATTTACCTTTCTTTTTTTCAATAGCTGTCCAGTCGTGAGCCTTAAATTAACAAACAACTGAGATGAAGTATGAAAATTAACAGTTCAATTGACAAGAATGTGTTAATATTATGTCTATTTACATGCATCTGTCTATCTGTCTTCTTGTCTGTCTTTCTACCTGCTTGTATATGTCCTGTATCTACCTACATACCTATCTACCTACCTATCTACCTATCTATGAATCTATTTATCTATTTATCTATCTATCTATCAATCTGTCGATCTATCTGTCTGTCCATCTACCTATCTGTCCCCATCTTTGACTCTCTCTCTCTCTCTCTCTCTCTCTCTCTCTCTCTCTCTCTCTCTCTCTCTCTCTCTCTCTCTCTCACACAGTCACGGGTCAGGAATCACGGGCTGGCCACATGACGGGACTTCTGGACACCCCTCCCTCCCTCTCCCTCCCCCCCTTGGCACCCCTCCCCATTCCCCATCCCCCACTGGACATCCCTCCCCATTCTTCTCCCTTTTGGACCCCTTTCCCATCCCCCTCTCCCACCATTATCACCCCATTTTACCTACATTCCGCTCTTCCCTCGCCTCTTCCTTCTTTTTTTCCCTCCTTCCTTCCTACGCTCTTCCTTGTGCCATCTAGTTTTCCTCCCCTCCTCTCTTCTTTTCCTCTCCATGACCTAATTCCTCTTCCGTCATCATCCACGTCCTCTCTCTCTCTCTCTCTCTCTCTCTCTCTCTCTCTCTCTCTCTCTCTCTCTCTCTCTCTCTCTCTCTCTCTCTCTCTCTCTCTCTCTTCGCCTCCTTTATCTTCTCTCTGTTTTTCTACAACTTTCTTTCTGATTCAAAATTAACTTTTTATCCATTAATTTACTTGTTCTATCGATCTTCTTCCTCATTCTCCTTTCTCTTCTATCTCTTCCTCTCTTTCCTTTTCTCATTCTTATTCCTCGTCTTTTCCTCCTCTTCCTCCTCCTCTTCCGCTTCCCAATTTCTCTTCCTTTTTATTTTTCTTCTTCATTTTTTTCTTCCTCCTCCTTCTCATGATTCTTTCCTTCTCCTTCTTTCTCATCATTTTCTTTCACTACTATAAAATTTTCCTTCTTCTTTCCTTCTTTTTTTTTCGTGTTTTGTTTTCCTCTTATTTTCCTCGTGTGAATTTTCTTTGTTTTCCTTTTTCTTTGTTTCCTTTCACCGTTTCATTTTACATTTTCTTTTCTGTTCTCTTTTTCGTCCATGCTTCCTGTGTGTGTATTCTGCAAAATTCTGTGTAGCTTGCATTGTTCCGAATGACTCTCTCTCTCTCTCTCTCTCTCTCTCTCTCTCTCTCTCTCTCTCTCTCTCTCTCTCTCTCTCTCTCTCTTAATTCCTTCTTCATTGACAATTTTTCTTCTCCTGATCTCTTAAATCCTTGTCCTTTGTCTTCTCTTTTCTCTTCTCCCTTCATTCTTTTCCTCTCCTCTTCTCCTCTTCCTCCTTCATCTTCTCTTCTCTCTTCCTTCCTTTCTTATGGTCATCATCTTCCCCTTTTCCATCCTTGTCCCTTTCCTCCTCCTCCTCCTCCTCGTCTTTCTCCTCCTCCTACTCCTACTCCTCCTCCTCCATCACCACCACCACCACCACCACCTTCTTCTCTCCTTTCCTTTCTTTTTCCCTATATCCTCTTCCTCCTTTATCTTCCCTTCTCTCTTCCCTCCTTTCTTATTGTCATCATCCTCCACTTTCCCATTCTTGTCCCTTTCCTCCTCCTCCTCCTCCTCCTCCTTCTCCTCCTCCTCCTCCTCCTCCTTCATACTTAACGAGAATATATCGCATGAATAATTAATAAGCAAGGCATGATCGAGATAGGAAGATAAAAAAGGAGCAAGGGATAATGTGATGATGCCATGCGAGGGAAGAGGAGGGAAGGATAAAGAAGAAAGAATAAAAGAATAGAAGAGATAGAGAGAGAGAGAGAGAGAGAGAGAGAGAGAGAGAGAGAGAGAGAGAGAGAGAGAGAAAAAAGAGAAAATAAAGCAACACGATAAGGAAAAATAGGTCACGGTAATATAAATAGTGGAATAGCAAAACATGATAAAAGAATGAATAGAAAAATAGATAATTAAAAAAAATGGATTAAGAAGAAAAAAACTGCAGTGTAATGTAATGATGGGTCTGATTTTTACGATAAAGAATGTAAACGAGGAGGAGGAGGAGGAGGAGGAGGAGGAGGAGGAGGAGAAAATAAAAATATCAAAAAGGAGATGGAAAGGTGATAAGAGAAAGAGGAGAAAGAGGATAAGGACACAAGAGGATGAGAATGAGAAGGAAGGAGCAGGAAAAGGAGAGGAGGAGGAGGAGGAGGAGGAGGAGGAGGAGGAGGAGGAGGAGACGCTCGTTATGATTCAGGAAGTGAGAGGAACAACCACGCGACGCCCATCCCTGTCTGACAATCAACGCATGATGAGTCACAAGATACCGAGTGAAGACCCCTCTCTCTCTCTCTCTCTCTCTCTCTCTCTCTCTCTCTCTCTCTCTCTCTCTCTCTCTCTCTCTCTCTCTCTCTCTCATATTTCTACTCATTCACTATCCACTGCCTTATCCATGCACCCACACACTCAACTATCCACCCACTCACCCACTTCTTATTTCTATTTACTCAACCAGTCATTACCACTCATTCCAAACTTACTCTCATCCACTCCAACCTCGTTCTCATTTACTCATCTTTTCAGCTACTCGTTTTCACTCACTCGTTCATTCAGTCGTTGATAATTTCACTCCTTTTCCACTCGTCTACTCATCCACTCCACCTGTCATTCCCACTCAGTCCCTGGCCACATACTCACTCCACCAGTCATTCTTATCCACTCACTCACTCATCCTAATGAAATTCGATTCACTCATATCTACAATCTAAGCTAATCTTAATTAATTAACTTAACCATCTCAAAAATACACTGCTCATCTACGGTACACACATTCACCCACATGTTACTCACTTCTCATCCACCACACACCCACTCAATCCATCTATCCTCACCCATCCACTCGCATACCACCCGCCAGACGCCACAAGCTAATTCCCTCACCCACGTGCGCGTAATGACCACCCTGCGCAACCCAAGATTAGAGTGAGTGCCCGCAGACAACCATACAGACAGCCATACAGACAGCCATACACTGAGACACCGACGGCATGACAAGTAGCCTAGTGTTTGTCTGTCCACCGAGCCGTTCAGCCATCCAGGTAGACAGACAGCGGGCCAGCCAACCAGGTAGAGGCACAATAGTCAAAGGCTACCGACCCGCCGACCGACCAGTCAGCCAACCAGCCGACGAATTGACAGACGCACCGACCGCTCGCCTCTATCATCCCGCCTGCAGCTGTGACCGCCCGCCCGCCCGCCCGCTTTCCCGCTAGCACGCGTTAATTGTAGAACACACACACACACACACACACACACACACACACACACACACACGTCTTTTCACTCGTCCTCCTTCATTCCTCCCTACCCTCTCTCTCTCTCTCTCTCTCTACTTCCTTTGACAAACGCCCACACTGCATCTCCTCCTCCTCCTCCTCCTCCTCCTCTTCCTCCTCCTCCTCAGCAAAGTGGCAAACAGCAGGGCAGTAGTTCACCATAATTTTACGCCTGAAGGTGCGACAGACAGAAAAACAGGTCAGACGGCTGCCGACAAGAAGAGGAAGAGAAGGAGGAGGAGGAGGAGGAGGAGGAGGAGGAGGAGGAGGAGGAGGAGGAGGAGGAACGTTAGCAGCACACTCCTCTTTCCTCTTTTATTTTCCATTTTCTTTTCTTTTATTTTCTTTTTTACAAGGTTAACCGTGTAATGGTATTCTATTATTGGCGTTCTGAACGTATTGGAGGTAATGGAGGAGAGGGAAGAGAGAGAGAGAGAGAGAGAGAGAGAGAGAGAGAGAGAGAGAGAGAGAGAGAGAGAGAGAGAGAGAGAGATGGAAAAAAGAAATGGATGGAGAGAAGGAGAGATGGTAAAGAGAGAAGGAACAAATGCAAAGGATACAGCGAGTGTGGGAAGGAGGAAGGAATTGTGGAAGGAAGAGATGGAGGAAAGCGTAAGTCTTTGAGGGGGAAAGAATGAAAGGGTAATAAAGAAATGAGTGAAGAAGTGAAGGAGTGAAGGAGAGAAGAAAGGAAGGGAGGATGAACGAAGGAGATAAGAAGCATCGGGAGAAATGAGAGGATGACCGAATAAAAGAAAAGAATTTCACAACGTCTTGTTTAAAAAGATAGAGGGCACTGACACGCGCTGGTGGACGGACACACACACACACACACACACACACACACTAATTACCAATATACCGAGGCGAAATTAGTTTTAAAGTCTCTACAAAAGCAAGAGAGAGAGAGAGAGAGAGAGAGAGAGAGAGAGAGAGAGAGAGAGAGAGAGAGAGAGAGAGAAAGTATAAAACATAGAAAACCACAGAATGAAGACAAGAACTGCAGAGACATAACTTGTAAGAGAGAGAGAGAGAGAGAGAGAGAGAGAGAGAGAGAGAGAGAGAGAGAGAGAGAGAGAGAGAGAGAGAGAGAGAGAGAGAGAGAGAGAGAGAGAGAGAGAGAAACACACGCGAAGTCTTCATTATTGCCTCCCACTAGTAGTTCTTGACACTCCATTAACACCATTATAATTTTTTTGTGGCGGGGAAGACAAGAGGGGGCGCTTTAATACCACAACGAACAGACTGATGTACACTTCATTATTCCCTTCTCTCTCAAACTCCCCCATTCCTTACCCTCCATCCCCATCCCCCCCCGAGAAAAAGTAAATAAATAAATAAGTAAAATGAATAAAATAAAATAAAATATAGGTAAAATGAACAAAACTCCTGTCCAGCTTCCACACAAGAGAGAAAAAATATCCAGCCTATAAAGAAAAAATAGACCTACGAGATTCTTCCGCCCACCTCCCATCATCCCCCCAAAAGAATCTAACCCCCTCCTCCCCCCCCTCCCCGTCAACCACACCCCCCAACCACCCGCGAATGGCAACACTGCAGTAGGAGGAGAATTAATTACAAGACAAATAAATGACAATAAAAAAAATAAATAAAAAAAAGTGAAGAAAAACGAAAAAAAAAGGAAAAAAAGAAAATGAAAATCACTGTTCCCGCGACAAGAAGAAAAGAGATAGAATGAAAAAAAAAAAAAAAAAAAGAAATATGCAAGAAATCTATTGTTCTGTTAAGTGTCACTGTGTCAGAGAGTGTGCTAAAGAGATGTCACGAGGGATTGTGTTACAGAGAGAGAGAGAGAGAGAGAGAGAGAGAGAGAGAGAGAGAGAGAGAGAGAGAGAGAGAGAGAGAGAGAGAGAGAGAGAGAGAGAGAGAGAGAGAGAGAGAGAGAGAGAGAGAGAGATCACTAAGAAAAAGTAGACCAAGAAAGAGCGTGTTAGAAAGAAATTTTGAGTGAAATGCTTGAGGGAAAGAAAATTAAGAGGATGCATTAAAAATATTACGAGATGGGAGGTTAGACAGAGAAAGTAACAAAGAGTGTGCTGGAGAGACAATAAGGGAAGGTGTATTAGAGACATCAAAGGAATGTGTCAGAAATAATTTGGCATGTATGTGTTAAGTAGACTGAGAGGACAAAAAAAAAAAAAGAATAAATAAATAAATAAATAAATAAATAAATAAAAAGACGTTCAATATGTCGCTCAAAAATGAACAAAACTAATAAATAAATAAACTGTAGTGGAGCACATAGACAAGACAAGGTTATTTCATCTGAACGTGTCAATAGAGGAAAATGGTATGTGTGTGTGTGTGTGTGTGTGTGTGTGTGTGTGTGTGTGTGTGTGTGTGTGTGTGTGTGTGTGTGTGTGTGTGTGTGTGTGTGTGTGTGTGTGTGTGTGTGTGTGTGTGTGTGTGTGTGTGTGTGTGTGTGTGTGTGTGTGTGTGTGTGTAAACTACGAGTAACAATTCTGGTTTTGTCTTTCGCATTTTGAGTTTAGTTTATAATTTCAGTTTCAAAATAAGACTGTCGGACAAGTATATAACTGACTGCACTGGTAATGATCTACAAGTTGAAATATGAATTGAAAATCGTGCTTCGTTTTTTTCATTTCTTATTTTCTTCGTGTTTTATTTTAGCAGTGCACTTTCAATTAATTATCACGTTTCCTTACTGGTGCTGAGATAAGAGAAAATGCCCAAAAAATGAATTGAATTAAAAGAAACTCGGCTTTTAATGGAATGAAATATATTTTTTTCTTTCTGCGTTCCTTGTTTTATTGTTACCTTTCTCTCCTCTCTTCCTTTCTATGTCATTTATTACTTTCTTTATGTACTTTTCTCTAATTCTTTTTTTTTTCGTTTTTACTTTTCATTATATTTTTCGTCTTTATTTTTTTCGATTATGTTTCTCTCTCTCTCTCTCTCTCTCTCTCTCTCTCTCTCTCTCTCTCTCTCTCTCTCTCTCTCTCTCTCTCTCTCTCTCTCTCTCTCTCAGCAATTAGTAAACGCGCCACTAGTATATCTTAATAAAAGCGTATGACTTATAGTTTATTACATTTATTGCTGAAAAAGTTACTCGTTACATTTGAACATTGTACTAAGTCAGATCACACAGAAGTAAGTGGATGAAAGCAAATTCTCTTACTTCATTCACGGCAATAACTGTTAATATACTGATATAATTACACCATTTACTATTCACACACACACACACACACACACACACACACACACACACACACACACACACACACACACACACACACACACACTCTCTCTCTCTCTCTCTCTCTCTCTCTCTCTCTCTCTCTCTCTCTCTCTCCGACAATGTTAGTTCTAGTCTGTTCCGGTAAAGTGAGGCAGGTCGGCACAGCGCCCTCCCCGTAGTGTCAGGATCAGTTTTTTACCCCACGTCAATATTTATTCCTTCCACCTTCGAGATAACGTTTTCTATTTTCACCTGACTACCTCGTGTTGTTGTTGTCTTTCTCCTTTCAATACCATCATCTCCTTTCGCCGTTTCCCATGCGTGTGGGTGTTGGAGCAGTGCACGAGTCCCTTCCAGCTGTTTTTTGTCCCATGAATCTTCCTCTGTGTGACTCCTATCCTTTGCTATTCTACCGCAGTTCCATCCCTCCATCTCACTCTGTCTTCCCCGCCATCTTCTTCCCTCATCTGGTTTTCTCCAAGATCTTATAATCGGTTTCTGGTGTTCTCCTCCGCTAACACCACACGTGCATGGCCCATATTCTTAAACACTGCTGTCCAAACTACCACTACTTTCAAAAGGCTCTATTTGAAGTTACACGTATTTTTAAGGATGCTTTTTATGGTCTTAGTGATATATTAACAAGATTTCTACATTGTTAACAGGAGAAACACTTTTGAGAACCAGGCTAATCATCTCTGCAGCCTTTGGAGATAATCATAACGAGGCCAGAGCGTTTCTGAATAAGGGCCTTCTCCTCACAGTTCTTTGCGCTGGTCACACTGGTCATCCTCTCAGCGGTGTTAATTAATAGGGCGTTTGTCATTCTTCTCCCCGTTTTGTTCACCTCAAGTCTCCTCTGGTCCAGGTATCAACGCTCGGTGCCCCAGTACTCGCTCCATCGCTACAGTTTTCATCTTAGTTCCGTTATTTATTCACTAGTTGGGTCGGTGCCTGGTAGATGAACCGCTGCTATATCAGTTCTCGGTCCATCGCCCCGTCGTTAGCTAGTGTTCGGTTCTCGGTCCGGTGGTTCGTCGTGTGTCGCTAGTGTTCCTCGATACTCGATCCACGGTATTCGGTCCACGGTATTCGGTACACGGTATTTGGTCCACGGTATTCGGTACACGGTATTCGGTAAACGGTAATCGGTCCACGGTATTCGGTCCACGGTATTCGGTCCACGGTATTCGGTACACGGTAATCGGTCCACGGTATTCGGTCCACGGTATTCGGTACACGGTAATCGGTCCACGGTATTCGGTCCACGGTATTCGGTCCACGGTACTCGGTCCACGGTATTCGGTCCACGGTATTCAGTACACGGTAATCGGTCCACGGTATTCGATCCACGGTATTCGGTCCACGGTACTCGGTCCACGGTACTCGGTCCACGGTATTCGATCCAGAGTATTCGATCCACCGTATTCGATCCACGGTATTCGGTCCACGGTATTCAGTACACGGTAATCGGTCCACGGTATTCGATCCACGGTATTCGGTCCACGGTACTCGGTCCACGGTATTCGGTCCGTCAGTACGTCGTAAGTTCCGCTGGGATACCAAGGAACTCGGTCCACGGTACTCAGCGCACGGTATTCGGTCCGTCAGTAAATCGTAAGGTTAGCTGGTGTTCCACAGGTATTCGGTTACAGTATTCGATCCGTCTGTACTTCGTAATTTTCGCTAGTGTTCTACGGTTCTCGGTCCATCGGTTTTTCATAAGTTCCGCTATTATTTTTTTCAGCAATCGGTCCATCTGTACAGTATTCGTAAACTCCACCCTTTAGCCTCAGCAGTCGGTTCAGTCCAGTATTCCCAAGTTCCGCTATTATTCACTCAGTAGAGTTACGAGTGTGGGAATCAGTATCCACCGCCCAGATCCACCTCGGGGATGTACGTTTCCAGTATTGCGCCCACGATGAACAAGACCGCCTGGGCCATCAACGCACGCCAGGCATACCTCTTGGCGGTGTGGTAAAAGTCATGCCAGCGTGCGGTGCGGGGAGGGCGTGCACACTCTCTCTCCTCTGTGCCTCGCCGCCTCTGGTCACCGAACAGACTAGTATCCAAGGGTACGTTTTCAACCTCATCCTTCAACTCATAACTCATATTCTCCCACTCACCACTCAAATCTTTCCACTCATTAATCTCAACCTTACACTCATTACTCTCAACCTCCCACCCATCACTCATATCCTTCCACTCATTACTCTCCATCTGCCATTCATCACTTTCTTTCAACTTTTCACTCTCATCCTCCCACTCATCACCTCCTTTCTTCACTCTGTCTTCCTTCAAATTCTCATTCTCATCTTTACATTCACTTTGGTCTGCACTGGTTTCAATAATGCTTTCAGTTTTTTGGTGCACTTCTGTCATGTCATCCTGGATTACATTGGTATTCCCTGCTTCATTACTTTCATTACACATGTTACTGTCCCCCGCAGCCTGAGGAGTGCTGGTGAGGGAGGTGGGGAGCGCTGGTGGCAAGACATTTTCTCTAGTTGATTCCTCCCCTTCAGCCGTGTGGAGCTCCCTGGGCTGCTGTATTTCCTTTACTTTAATTTTCAGCTCAAAACTCAACGGATGAAATGAAGAGAAGTCCAATTTAATGTGGATTTTGCTAAACTTGCGGTGCTCCTTCAAACACTGAATGAGGTGTCGGGCATCTACTGCCTCCTTCCTCATAGTCCCCATGCTTCTCTTTACTTTCATTTTCACGAAACAGTCATCTCTCAGTTCTTGAATTTTCTTTAAATCTACGTGCATGCAGGAGACGATATCCGTAAGACCCTTCAGGAAGCTTCTTCCGTCGTGAAGGGTCGAGGTAGATGGTCATAATAGGATAAACAAATTTCTTGGCGTAGCATAACCAGGACTTGATTACCTCGGCCTGCAGGATTATTTCACTCACTCTTACAGTTGATGGAACCAGCACCGAACATGAAATTTTATTTTTAAGCACCCGAGCTCTGATGAATTCCACGCTGACTTCCTGTATTGCCTTTGTTTTCAAGTTCAGTTCAAAATTCAGTGAAGGAAATGAAGACACGTCCAAATTAATATGGATTTGGCCAAACTCGTAGTGCTTCTTCAAACACTGGATGAGGTGTTGGGCATCCACAACCTTCTTCATCGTCCCCAGGCCTCTCTTTGTTTTCATTCTGACGAAACAATCTCGGTCAAGGTTTTGGATTCGTTTAAAGTCAACATGCATGCAGCAGGCAGGATAGCCATAAGCCCCATCAGGAAGCTTCTCCCGCCGCGCAGGGTCGAGGTAGATGGTCATAACTGGGTAGACAAATTTCTTGGCGTAGTATAACCAGGGTTTGATCATCTCGGCCTGCAGGATGATCTTGGTGACTTTTATAGTTTTAGGAACCCGCACTGAACAGGAAAGTTTCTTTTTAAGCACCAGTGGGAGCTCCTCCTCGGCTTTCTGTAATCCCTTTGTTTTCAATTTCAGTTCAAAAGTCAGTGGATGAAATGAGGACACGTCCAGATTAATGTGTATTTTGCCAAAGTTGTGGTGCTCCTTCACACGCTGAATGAGGTGTCGGGCATCCACAGCCTTCTTCCTCATGGTCCCCAGGTCTCTCTTTACTTTGATTTTCACAAAGCGGTCTTCTTTTAGCTCTTGAATTTTCTTAAAATTTACATGCATGCAGCAGACGGGATATCCATAAGCCCTGCCAGGAAGCTTCTCTCGCTGCGCAGGGTCGAGGTAGATGGTCACAATTGGGTAAACACATCGCTTGGAATAGCACAGCCAAGGCTTGGTCACCTCAGCCTGCAGGATGATCTCAGTCACCCTGATGGTTGCCGGCACCCGCACCGAGCAAGAAAGTTTCTCCTTGAGACTCATGTTTGGTTATCTTACCCGAGTTAAACTTTTGTCAGTAGGTATACCCCTCCCAATACTTAGGATTGAAACAGTGCCTTCCTTTAAGTTTGGAGTTAGTTGTCAAAGTCAGTACACGAAAGTGTAACCTATCACCGTCTTCCTAAGGTGCTCGGCGTATTTGGAGGCCGGCGATTGGTGGAGGCTGTGCACCCTTCAGCGGTGATTGGTTGCCGGCGCACGTGTGTGTGTGTGTGTGTGTGTGTGTGTGTGTGTGTGTGTGTGTGTGTGTGTGTGTGTGTGTGTGTGTGGAAATGAAAGGAACACCTGAAACTCTCTCTCTCTCTCTCTCTCTCTCTCTCTCTCTCTCTCTCTCTCTCTCTCTCTCTCTCTCTCTCTCTCTCTCTCTCTCTCTCATGCATGATGTACATTCTCTTATTCGTTTCAACTAAATAGTATTCTGTACACTAACGCGCGATGCACAGTTTAAAACATGCTAGCAGTCAGATATTAATGTATGCGAAAGTTGAGGAAACCAGACTTTACAATGATAACTGAGTCTTGGTTAAACACACACGGTAAAGACTAGTTAGGGGCAAGTAGCGTTTAATGGCTATAACGTGTACGGGAATTTCTGTCAAAATAAGAAGGCAGGAGGCGTACTGATATACTGT
>NC_087155.1:32162555-32180055 GCF_035594125.1 Scylla paramamosain | reverse complement strand
CTCTCTCTCTCTCTCTCTCTCTCTCTTCGTTAGTTTATTCTCTATTTTTGTACTTCCTGATTTCATAATACATTTACTTTTCATTTCAGAGAGAGAGAGAGAGAGAGAGAGAGAGAGAGAGAGAGAGAGAGAGAGAGAGAGAGAGAGAGAGAGGGGGGGAAGCAGGCAGACAGACAGACAGACAGACAGACAGGCAGGCAGGCAGGCAGGTAGACAGACAGACAGACAGACAGACAGACAGACAGACAGACAGACGAGACACACACACACACACACACACACACACACACACACACACACACACACACACACACACACACACACACACACACACACACACACACACACACACACACAGAGACAGACAAACAGAAAGACAACGCAAGCCTCGGTGACTGGTCGACATTTGCCGGAGAGGAGGGGAAGAGGAGAGGGGAGGGGAGGAAGAAGCTGCAGAAGATGAGAGGGGAGGGGACTGGACGCGTGGGAGGCGAGAGGGAGAGAAAGGGGAGTCGTAGGAGGCGTGGGAGGTGGGAGGGAGGGCGAGAGATACTGCAGGAGGCGTGGGAGGAGGAGGAGGAGGAGGAGGAGGAGGAGGAGGAGGAGGAGGAGGAATATCAGAGGTTGCATTCGCGTCTGCCTGAAGGTAAGAGGTCACGGGTGGTGCGAAGGAGGTCAAGGCTGGCGAGGGAAGGGGGAGAGCGGGCCGAGGAGGTCAGGGGTCACTCCAGCCAGGTCAGGGTGGAGCTAGGACATTAGGAACTGAATCATCTGTATGGTGATGATACTTGTTGTTTGTTTACTTCATTTATTTATTTATCTGTTTTTATTTGTCCTGCACGATTCGAGTAAGAAAGAAGAAAATGTGGAAATGCGTGGACCAAAGTGTTACTAAATATTCAACAACGTCTTTCCTTTTGAGTTACCTTTCAAAAATATATTCCAAACTTCACCAGACCTTCTTGTTAAGCTTGGAAGCCACAGCAGTCAAAGGGTTAGTGAATGGGGACAAATACTGAGGGTGAAAGGACAGGCTGTTTTGGGAAGGTATAAAAATGCGCACACTGAGACGCAGGAGGCACAGCGACGCCGCACAGAGCAGTGTAGAGAAGTTCCCCGTACATGCCCTGCTTAGCGCTGCCCTGGGTCTCAGTGTCTCAGTGTGTGCTGAGGCTAAGTGTGCAGAATGTCATGCAGAACGCTGGCATTTCAAAGCAAAAGCCAGAGAACAGTGAACTATCCCTAATGAAGTTATTATGAAAATTACATGAGAACATAATGGAAGCTGCAAGAAGCCAAAACACCTACAAGTGGTAGTTTTTGTATTAAATATACCTGTCATCCTTGCCCATACCTTTATCTAATCTTCTTTTAGAGTTCTCTACTGACTCGGTAATAAAACCTGATTAGTGAGTATATTCCAGTCATTTAGCATATTATTTGAAAACTAATCTCTCTCTCTCTCTCTCTCTCTCTCTCTCTCTCTCTCTCTCTCTCTCTCTCTCTCTCTCTCTCTCTCTCTCTCTCTCTCTCTCTTAATCTAACTTCATAAAACTTGGACCCATTACTTCTAGTCATATCCTGATTGCTAATTAGCGGTTAAATTAAAAGTTTTTGAGGAACTGAAACATCAGGAGTTAATAAAGAAATATGACGCTTTTGCATAATTTCATAAAATTCTAATTTGTTCTTTATATACAAAACATACTGCAGTTCAAACCATGGCTCTGGGTGGTAACATTATAACACATGATAACAGTACATAGATGTGTCTTAGGATAATTCTCGAAAAATAAATAAATAAATAGATAAATAATTCACCTAACCTTACCTGAAAGACGGAATCCCACATGGCATGATGACACACCAGAGTAAACAGGCACCAGACAAGTCACACATTTCCCACACCTCACACACGAACTGTAACGAGTGGTTTAAGCGGATAATACTCTTACAGTGCGCAATCGACGGATACATGAAAAGAACATTACGTTGCCAAGAACTCTGAAGATCCTACCTGGCTGCCATCCGGTACAGCAAGGTGTCTCCTGCCTAGCTCCCACATTCTTCCTGAATAAAAGTTTATTTGTGCCCAAACTCTCATTTTCTACCGCAACAAGACATCACATGAACCTTCCGCCAGACAAAGTAACCACGCGTCCCTGCTACACGCTGCTACAGGAGTGCCACAGAGCGAGAGACTGCGAGAGACTGCCTGCACTGATGTTCTGGTCCTTATATGTTTATAGATCTGCGGTTTCGATGCGTAGGACCCCAAAGTTTATATAGAACACGCATATTTGAATTAGCTGTCTGTGGGGAGAAGGGGAAGCAAGTGTCGGGGAGGGGAATGAATCAAGTGTCTGTCTAAAGTGAGGTGTTGTAATGCTGTAATGATAAATGAAGGTGAACGTGTTTGTCGTATTGCTGTCTAACCGATTCTAAGTTATGACGTAAAGCTCACAGTGAGATATGCCTGAGTGGAAGGTTTAGTCTCCCAGGAATGCACGGGAGTGTTGAGAGTCGAGGCACTTGCTGACGAAGTACAAATCACACAGTAATGCAGGAAGAGCAGACTCCAGATTACCCGCTCAGCTACATACTACCACTACTCGCAAAGAAAAAAAGAACAAAGGAAAAAAAATAAGAGAATGAAATAAAGAAAGCAATTCCATAAATAAATAAATAAATAAATAAATAAATAAATAAATAAAATAAAATATAATATAATAAATAGATAAATACACGAAAATAAATAAAATAATAGATTAATAGATAAATAAATGAAAATAAATAAGATAAACAAGTATACAAATAAATAAATAAATACAGTTGAGTGTAGAAAAGTTAATATCTTCAGTATCACTCGCCTCAGTGCCGCGGCTGATCTTTTTATTTTTTTTATGAGTGAAGCCGGCCAAGGTAACACAAGAACAGAGTGGAAAAGCCAATAATTCACAGCTTATCCTTGTTAAAAAAAACTTCAAAGATAAAAGGTTTCCCCATTAACTTCATACCAAGAGAGTGAAATAACGCTTACTTTTCCCTCGGGCAATGGCGACTAGTAGTGGTGGTGGTGGTGGTGGCAAGGGTTCCATTAAGGGCTCACAAGGGTTCTCACATAACCCCAGCCGGCGCCACCTGACCTTGTTGTTGCGGCGCCATAACTCAATTTACACATTTTTCCCTCACATGACACCAGCTCCCTCACTCACGGCCGCGCCACGCCACCCGCGCCTGTGAAAGAGGGGAACACAGGGAATAAGTAAGGTTTGCGGCGGCACTTGCTTGATTGAAAGGTTGTATTGGTGCTCGGGGAAAAGTGGGGGAAGTAAGGCAGGACCTTCAGATGGAGTGCCACGAAGGTCTACTAGAGAAGAAAAAAAATTAGGTCTTGTGTTTTTAGAGGCCTTGACGTCTTGACTACCACCACCACCACCACCAATACCATCAATACCATCACTACTACTACTACTACTACTACTACTAATAATAATAATAATAATAATAATAATAATAATAATAATAATAAATGCGTTACTACTACTACTACTACTACTACTACTACTAACTACTACTACTACTATTACTACTACTACTAAGTTAAATTAAGAAAAAAAAAAAAAAAACAAAGAAACAGGTTCTCAAATAGTGGCAGATGAGTGAAATAGACACAGTAATCAGGTTGTTAGTGCTGAGTCAATAGGAAGCTTTTGAAGATTAGACAAATTTATGGATGGGGACGATATGTTGAAACAAGTGCGGCATGTCTTATACAGAGAGCGCCACGTGTAAGTCTGATGGTTCACTGCAGCTTCCCTTATTTTCTTATGTTCTTATCTTACTACTACTACTACTACTACTACCACCATCATTACTACAACACCCATTAATACATACTACGGTCTACTGCATCTATCTTCAATGTTTCGGTAATTAAAGGTTTTCTCGCCACTAAGCTCCACTAAAGTGAATGTGTTTGTCTCAGTCCAATTACCCACGCCTGGCAAAACACCGCGTCGCTAAAGAACCACCCAGCATTGCAACACACCCCGTGAAACACACACACACACACACACACACACACACACACACACACACACACACACACACACACACACACACACACGTCATGCGAATCAATTACATAAAACGATAATAAAAAAAAGGATGATGATGCCGGCGAGGTGTGTGTAGGTAATAAGCCTCTCAGCACACACACATACACGCAAACACTACAGAACGACTCACTCATTACGCGCTGTGCACCCAACGCTTTATGCAAGGCTTGGCTCAGTGTGCGCCCCGAACCTTTGATAAAACAGGATCAGCTCGGTGACTCGACACGTGAGAATTAAACCCTCTTGTGGCAACGCGTGGCTTGACTTGCAATGCCGCATCACAGGGAGGGAAGGAGGCTTGAGGGAGGAGGAGGGATAAGACGTGACCAACCAGCGGGGATAAGGCCCTGTGTAGCTAGGTCAAGGGTCATAATAAGAAAGTATATGCTAAAAGCTCGCCAGGGTGAGAAGGCAACACCGGAGGAGGAGGAGGAGGAGGAGGAGGAGATAACACGTGACCAACCCTGAGGGATAAGGCCATGGGTGGCTGGGTCACGTGTCAAACAAAGATGAAAAGACATCATGAGTTTGCTTTCTGTAGATCAGCAACATTGTGATAAGCATTAGAGACGTGGGGTCAGTATTAAGAATGTCCTATTGATTACCTCCCTGTGTTCTGTCAGTGTACTTAACAAAAAAACCTAAGGGAAGCTGCAAGAAGCCATCAGACCAACACGTGGCAGTCCCTATATGAAAAATGCCTATTTCCACCTATCACCCTCATCCATAAATTTGTCTAATCTTCATTTCAATGTGTTTTATATGATCCTCTCTATTCCGCTCCCTATTGTTTTTATTTGTCATTTCAGTCAATCTTATTTTACTATGTTTAAGATAAATGAGTGTTTGTTTTGTTATAGTTAAACGTCAGTTACGTAAAAAAAAAACAATGTAATCTAATCTAATACAGTCTATGTGTTCATGTAGTTAATAAAACATCTATGATTTGCTTCACGTACAATATAAAAATGTAGTCAGTGAACAATCTAATCTAATCCATCCTAATTTAATAACAATAAGTGTTGCAAAATTATTTATTTGTCTATCTATACCTACCTATCAATCAATCACTTTATCTATCTTTTCAACCAATCAATCGATCTATACTAACCTAAATACTTATCTATCTATCTAGTGTTGCCAGAATTCTTTATCTATCTATCTATCTATCTATCTATCTATACCTAGCTATCAATTAATCTATCAATCCATCTATCTATCCATACCTACCTAAATACTGATCTATCTATCTGTCTATATCTATCTACCTACCTGCCTACCTATCAATCTATCTACTTATCACTCTGCAGGTAGCGAAGGTCGGGCTAGCCAGGTCAGGTCAGATCAGGGAGGATTAGTCCGCGACCGCAATACTGAAGCTTTCCACCCGACGAGGGAAGAGAGGATCAAGGCATGGAGGAAAAAAACATAACGAATAAACAGCAAAAAAAAAGGGAGGAAAAAAAAAAAACGAATGAATGAAAAGTAAAAGACGCCATTTAAAGAAAAAAGACGTGAAGAAAATTGGAAAAAAAAAAAATCAGGGAGGTCAGAAAATGAGGTTAGGAGGACATGACAAAAAAAAAAAAAAATATATACAGAGGTCAGAGGTTACAGAAAACGAGATATTTAATAAAAAAAAAAAGTGTCCTTAGTGACTTCCCATAATCCTCTGCGTGGGAAGGGAAGGGAGGGGGAATGGGGAGGAAAAGAAGAAGGGAGAAGGAAAAAATGAGTGAAAAGGAGAAAAAACGAAAAAAAGTCTTGGTTCCTAGAGAGAGAGAGAGAGAGAGAGAGAGAGAGAGAGAGAGAGAGAGAGAGAGAGAGAGAGAGGGGAAGTAAAAGGTGACACTCTTCGCCCTGCAAGTCTTCTGAGTGCCAAAGAGAAGCAACCAAGCGTACTATGTGGAAGGGAGAGGGAGAGGGGAGAGGGAAAGAGGGAGGGAGAGGAGAGAGGGGAGGGGAAGAAGGGGAGGGGATGTTGGAGAGGGAATGTTAGAGGAAAACAAGGCACAATAGTGGGGAGAGAGAGAGAGAGAGAGAGAGAGGAGAGGAGAGAGAGAGAGAGAGAGAGAGAGAGAGAGGAGAGGAGAGAGAGAGAGAGAGAGAGAGAGAGAGAGAGAGAGAGAGAGAGAGATTCACCCTTGACCTCTGATAAGTCACTTTAGGGTCACCTTTACTTTCATCATCATCGCCATCATCATCATCATCATTATCATTTTCATTAACAAATATCATTATCATCCCCATCATCATCATTATCACCATCATCTTCTTTCTCATCACTACAAATACATCATTAATTCCTCGTCTTGATCTTATTTTTCTATCAGTTGTTATCATTATTATTATCATTATTATTATTATTATTATTATTATTATTATTATTATTATTTATTATTATCATCATCATCATCATCATCATCATCATCATTATTATTATTATTGTTATCATCATTACTTTATAAAACAGCAGAGTATCATTAACAAGACTATTATTATCAATATGACCTAGATATATTGTGAAACAGTTCTCTCTCTCTCTCTCTCTCTCTCTCTCTCTCTCTCTCTCTCTCCTCTCTCTCTCTCTCTCTCTCTCTCTCTCTCCTCTCTCTCTCTCCAATCTCCGCCTCTCTCCTCTCCCTCTCCAATCTCCCCTTCCATCCCCCTTCCTCCTTTCTCTGCCTCCCTCCTTTTCCCCCTCCTCTTCCCCTTCTCTCTCAACCTGACCTCTCCCCTCCTGTCCCCCCTTCCCCTCCTCCTCCCCCTCCTCCATCTTGCAATCTTTCCTTTTCCTTCACCTTTATCCTTCCCCGTCACCTTATCATCTCATTTTTTCACACTTTTTTTGTTTTGTTTTTTCCCTCATCCCTTATTCCCTCTTTTCTCTTCCTTCTTCCATCGCTTTCTCCTCTCCCCTTTTCCTTGGTGGGTGAGATGAGGCACGGGGCACTTCAACGAAAAGAAGAAGAGGAGGAGGAGGAGGAGGAGGAGGAGGAGGAGGAGGAGGAGGAGGAGGAGGAGGAAGAGGAGGAAGTAGAGGACGAAGATTCTATTCAGTTTCCTTAAAGTGGTTCTTAGAAGGACACCATAGCCATACATACATACATACATACATACATACATACATACATACATATATACAGACAGACAGACAGACAGACAACTAGACAATGACAGACGGACAGACGGACAAATAAGCAGGCAAGTAGGGAGACAAACAGACAGAGAGAGGCAAACAATGACAATGACAAAGCACACAAACAGACATACATACATACATACAGACAGACAGACAGACAGACAGACCCACCCTGCTGGTATCACTATTTATGCAGCAACAGTTTATTATCACTATTATCATTATCTTTAATCAGGTTCTCCTTTCCTTCCTTCAGGAGCTTAATGCCACAAGACTGCCTTCCCTGCCCTCCTGCTTCCAGCCTGCCCTGCCGAGGCCGTCTTTTCCAACACAGGGAGCCCCCACCCCTCTCACCCACCAGCGGCAAAGGTCACTAAGGGAGTGGGCGGAGGCTAACGGGGGGGGGGGGGGGGGGGGGGGGATGACAACACGCATGAGAGGGAGAGGGGAGGGAGAAAAAGCAGGGTAAAGACAAAGAGTATTGTTATAAACTGCTATAATGTTTAATACAATTGCTGCTACTACTACTGCCACCATCAACAGAGTACCACTACTACTACTAATACCACTACTACTACTGCCACCACCATCACTACCAGGACAACAGGCAAGAAAACAAAAACCATTATTAACACTACCACCACCACCATCACCATCATCACCACCACCACAAACAACAACAACATCGACAGCAGGAAGGCTACGGGCGGGTGGTCAAGTGTAACGGAAGTGTCGCAACATCATAATAAAACTCCGGAGACCACCTGAAGACCAGCTGTGGAAACCTGTCGTCTGGCGGTCACATTCGCTGCCCTGAACATTCCTCCGCGACTGGGCCACGTGAAGCACCGACCGCCGGCTGACCCAAGGAAGCCCAAGACTCTCTCTCTCTCACTCTCTCTCCTCTCTCTCTCGTCTCTCTCTCTCTCTCTCTCCTCTCTCTCATCTCTCTCTCTCTCTCTCTAGCTTCCTTGTGTTGACCTGTGTGCGGCGCCGCGGGTCTGAGAAACGTGCACTGGTCAGAGTCCAGGTAACATTCCGCGCTTGCTTGGTTCGTCAGTTTTATTTTCTCTCAATTTCAAGTCCTCTGTTGTTCTAAGGTGGGTGTCACATAAGTCGACTTACTGTGCATGCCTCGTTACCTCCCTCTCCTTTACTCCCAATGCTAAGAATCCATCAGTTTTCACAAAAGTCGAGGTCCTTACTTGGTCTCATTCCCTCTGTGTGTACTTTTGGTACAGTCTTTCGAGTCTAAGTCTTCTCATGTGTTAATAAATATATTAACTGCCACAGAATTCGTGTGACATGCCTTGCCCACTTGCTCTGTGTTAAGTTTTTCCTTCAATCCCAAGTCCTCCGATGTGCTAAGATTCTATTGCTACACAAGCCGGGTCACATTTCACACGCACGCCCTCTCTGTTTAGTTTTTTTTTTCCTTTTCTTTTTTTTTTTCCAGTCCCAAGACCTCTGATGTGTTAAGAGTCAGTTATATTGTCAAAGAGGTCGAGTATTTTACATGCAGCACAAACTTTCTTCTTTCAGCTGTCAGGTTTTGTGCTGTTGATGGCATATCGAAGTATTTTAAGCTTATGAGAAAAGGCAAAGCACAGTGGAAATGAACGTGGCATGTAACAGCTGATGTGACTGTACAACGCCAGGTAAGATGTGTGTGTAGACAAATGGGCTCCTTTTTTTATTTATTTATTATTAATATTTATTTTTTAGGCCTACACCAGTGCCCCTCTTAAATAAAAAAAAAAAGGAGTTAAACGTAAAATTAAATAAAATGGATGGATAGATAGATAGATAGATAGATAGATAATGCAAAAATATGGTGCCTGTATATTCTCCGATCAAATGCAGAGAGGAAAATAAGCAGATATTTAGATAGAAAATAAATATAGCAAGGTGATAAATGAGTAATATACGATAAGAGGACTATAAAATAAGAAGAGTACAAACTAAAGATACCTTACCGATAAATTATGTACGTACTCAGGTCGAACATGAAAATAAATAAACACACACACAAACACACACACACACAAAAAAAAAGAAAGAAAGAAAGAAAGAGAGAAAGAAAATAAATAAATAAAGAAATAAAGAAAAGAAAAGAAAAGAAACAAAGAAACAAAGAAAGAACAAAGAAACAAAGAAAGAAGCAAATAGATAAAACAAATAAATAAACAGAAACAGAATAACGAAACTTACAGAAGCGATAAAAGAAAAAAAAAAATATCATGCTACATTAACAAATTACGAAAACAATAAAAAAAGAGATGTACAAAGCAAAACAACACATAAATCAACACAGAATCCACACCATAATAAGACTAACCCCCTAAAAATAAAGACACATGAGACCACAAAAGTTACAGAAAAGAGAAAAAAAAAAAGAGAAAAAAAAAAACATACGAGGAAGTAGCAGAGGAAGGAGGAAGAAAATGAGGAAGCTGAAATATGAAAAGATCAACCAAGGAGGGGAAAAAAAACGAAAGACAAATGGCAGAGGATAAGAACGATGAGGAAGCGGCGCACTGAAATAAAGAAAAAAGGAAAATAAAAGGAAATACAAATTGGAAAATGGACAAAAAATGGTTCAAGAGAGAGGAGAGAGAGAGAGAGAGAGAGAGGAGAGAGGAGGAGGAGAGAGAGAGAGGAGAGAGGAGGAGAGAGAGAGGAGGGTTCTTTACCACAACCATCATCTCTGTTTCCTTGGCCTCGGAGGATGGTTTGGCCGAACACACACACACACACACACACACACACACACACACACACACACACACACACACACACACACACACACACACACCTTACATCACCACTCGCTTCACTTCCGGGTTGGCGAAGATGGAAAAAGAAATATCCAGAGAAGAAAAGGAAGAAAAGAAGAAAGAGAAAAAGTTTGTGGAGAAGCCACGAAAAGGTAGTAAGGAAAACAAGGAGAGAAAGGCAACTAAATACAAATGATAGCATGAAAGGAAGGATGAAATGGAGGAGGAGGAGGAGGAGGAGGAGGAGGAGGAGGAGGAAATAGAAAATGATGATGATGATGATAAGCAGAACAAGAACAAAAACAAGAACAAGAAAGTGAAGAACAAGAACAAGAACAAAAACGAGGAGGAGGAGAACAAGAAGAACAAGAAAAAATTAAGACAACACAACGAAAGCAACAATCAACATCAACAACAACAACAACAACAACAACAACAACAACAACAACAACAAATCTCAAACACACACATTAGTAACACGCAATTCACGACAAACTGCTCCTACATAATTATCACCTATCCCTTCCCTCCCTCCCTCCCTCCCTTCACTTCCACGCTTCCTTCCGCCCTTCCCTCCCATCCTTTCCCTACTCCCATGCTCCTTCTCTCCTTCCCTCCCTCTCCCATCCACGCCCCTTCCGTCCTTCCCTCCCCCGCCTCCCAGAGTCCTCAGCAGAAGGCAAATGTTACGAAGCAGTCCCGCTGGGTTGGAAGGTTAGGTCACACTGACATTTTAGTAAGGTAGATTAGAGAGAGAGAGAGAGAGAGAGAGAGAGGAGAGAGAGAGAGAGAGAGAGAGAGAGAGAGAGAGAGAGAGAGAGAGAGAGAGAGAGAGAGAGAGAGAGAGAGAGAGAGAGAGAGAGATACTAAGGGGTAACTTCCTCAGAAGGTCACATTATATAAGGTCAGGCTAACGCGCGGCGGTCCCTCACTGATCCTTGCACTACCCCACCCACTCCCCCTGCCTCCCTCCCCCATCATTACCACCCCCTCCTCAACTGACTCCCTACTCCTACCCCTTTATCCCTATTCCTCCCCCGACCCACTATTCGCCTCTGCTTATATCTGCTTCCCCACTTCAATTGCCTAGACTGACGAACTGCCTCAGAACACCTCGTTACACTTCACTGGTGGCTATCGATCAAGCCTCAGTGATGCAAGGTGTTAGCTGTGTCCTGAAGTTCAGCCTCATTGGTGAGAATACGTACGAGATACACTGACAGAATGAAAAAAGAAACAGGAAAAGCAAGAGAAAATTGAAAAGCGCGGAGCTACACGATAAACAAGCTGCCAGAAAACGCAGACTGACAGAGAGACAGACAGGCAGACAGGTAGAGGTGTAGGAGTGCAAGCAGGTACAAACAAACAAAACGCTTACAAAAAAAAAAATATATCAGGCAATACAGGAGACAGACAGACATGTGGACAAAAGGGCAGAGACAGACAGGCAAACGAACAAACATGTAGATAAAACAGATCGAACCTTTTGAATAACAGATAACAAAACACACAAAGAAATCAACACACACACAAAATCGTTACTCCACTAGTCTTTCACTCCCTTTTCTACTCTAAATCTCCCCAGCACGGCCAATAAGTGGTGCTCGTAATGTTCCCACAGCACCAGCGCAGCCCAGGTAACCATGACTTATGTATGTAGCACCCGAGTCACGCAGCACGATTACAAAACTTTCTGGTGCTCTTTTCAAGGGTGAAGTAAGAGCGTCGCTGCCCCCGATATTAGCACCGCCACACGGGTAATTGGTGGGGCGAAATAAGCATCCCTCCCCCGCGCACCAGGAAGGCAAGGAGGGCGAGCAAATGAAGGGTCGCATTATTACCCTCACCGATTAGTCTCCTTCCGCTGGTTCCTCGTTCGTACGTAAGAAAATTGTTGTCATTGTTGGACTGCAGATGTGTACATTATGACAGTTCATTTTGGAATACGTTGCTCGTTGACATTTAAACGTCTGGAGGAGTTAATAATTTGATCTATGTACTATAAATGGTATGAAATGTTACTAAGGGTAATAAAGCATCTACCTGTCTATCTATTTATCTAACGCTCCCCTGCCTCGTGTTGGCTTGAGAGCAATGAGACGGAAGTGGCCAGAAGAAAGCACGTATGCCTTTCAGAAAACGTGTAATGTCTATTTGTCTTTTAAATTCACTTGTAACTTTTTTTTATTTATTTATTTATTTATTTTATTTATTTATTTATTTATTTTTTTTTTTTTTTTGTTTTGTTTACACACTACTTGTATATACTCATTCACAGCCAAGCCTTTCATCCCCTTCACTGGTAAACTCCGGAACTCCCTGCCTGTTTTTGTAGTTCCCTCCTTTCCTGTGACTTCTCAAATTTTAGATAATCTTTTTGGCTTTCTCTCTGGGGACTGGCAGCTCAGTGGGCCTTTTTTTCCTTTCCGCATATCCTTCATCGCTCCCCCAGCTCCTACTAACAAATGCACTAATGCTCTATTAACCAATGCTAGCGCTAATAAGTGCAGCTGAGATGGAGAGGACAGTCGAGGTCAGAGTCGAAATCAAACTTAATCGTATCTCTTATCATCCTACAACTTCTGTTTCTACAACATACTACATGAAATTCACTGACCTATCCTTAATGACCTATTCGAGTGCTATGACAGGTGAGCTGAAATGGACAGGTAAACTAACCCTGGAAATCAAACGCACCATCTATACATACTCCACAGTACTACTATACGCTAACAATACTTACTAGTACAAATTCTTGACTATTCCAACATTAACTATCACAGGTAAAATGAACAGGTAAGCTAACACGCACAACCAAACACACCGTACCTTCACATACTAATTTCCCATTGCACACTAACTACACTTCAGAATATTGTTAACCTCTTCCAACGTTAATTATCACAAGTAAGGCAGAAGGAAGCGAACAGTCAAAAATTAAACACATACGAATTTTTTTTTACGTAATCCAGCGTTAATTATCACGGGTAAGATGGAACGGACAGGTAAACTAACACCTGTAATCAAACACACCACACCTACACATGCTCATCTCTCACACACGAACACCTAAGAATATTGGCTCATTCCTGCGTTAATTATCAAAGGTAAATTAGAACGGACAGGTAAACTAACACCAAAAACTAACTGTACCACACTTACACCTCACCTTTCATACAACACACCTACAAACGGGTCACCTCTGCATTACCATGGCCAAGCTGCTGGAGTGGACAAGTACTCGTAAAAACCAACACCAGAAATATAAAAAAAATACACCTACATTTCATCTCTTCTTACATGCGAACACCATTAAACGGCTCATTTCTGCGTCAATTACCATGGGTCAGCGCGAGCGTGGTGGCAAGGGGCAGGTATCGGGGAGCCTTCAACCCGCCGCTGCGAACACGACGTGGCGCGAGGGACCAGAAATCTCACGGTAACTTCGGCGCTGGGGGGGCGATGAATGTCAAGGCGGAAGACCTGAGTCCCGTCACCACCACCACCACCACCACCACCACCACCACCACCGCCACCGCCGCCGCCTACGTGTTTCTGAAGGTGGGTAGGCGACGAGAGAGAGAGAGAGAGAGAGAGAGAGAGAGAGAGAGAGAGAGAGAGAGAGAGAGAGAGAGAGAGAGAGAGAGATTCCGTTTGGCCTCCGGTGTTATCCTTGTTACTGTTGTTGTTGATGTTTTTTTCTTCTTTTTTTTATGCTATTGTGTCATATGTTGTGTAAAGGGTGAAGGAAACTGGTATATACCGACTGTGTGTGTGTGTGTGTGTGTGTGTGTGTGTGTGTGTGTGTGTAAGAGTGTATTTATGTTCAGCACCTAATACTTGTCTAAGCTACCATTTTTTTTTTCGTTTCTCTATTTATAAATATTTGTCTATATACAGACCTTGTCTATCTGCCTGGCTATCAATATATACTTATTTTTACTTTATTTTTTTTATCTTCTCTCTGTATGTTTCTTTTTTTCTGTTTACTTGTCTGACTTTATCTGTTTATCTATTCTATCACCCCATATATGTATCCATCTAGTTATCTGTATATCTATCTATCTATCATCTATCTATCTATCCACTTACTTAATTACCCTATCATGTATCGTATATGCACACCTTTTATATATTTAAGTTTTTTTCTTTTCTTTTTTTTTCTTTTTGATGCAAGAGGAGTTCTGTCCGAAGTCAACAAAAACTCAAAAACCACAAAGAGACAGACCTTACCAGAAGCACCAGTCCCTAACACAGATACTCATACATTAGTCGAATCCAAAACTGCACAGTGAATTGCCTTAAAACCTCCCCGAAGACACGTGTACAGAAACAACTCCCTTAAACAGCATTCCTGGCGTCCTAACAGCCAAACACTAGCTCTTCCCTCATCAGTACACACGCCACCATCACTCATAAATACGTAGCTCAGACGGTACCCTTACTATGGACCAATAAGTCACCTTGGTACCTATCTGCTGGCTATGTATTCTTATGTATTCTCCTCCTCTTCCTCTTCCTCCCTGCGTGGGTCTTAGGAGAGAACAGTTAGGATGGTGACGTGGCCAGCGGTGTTGACGAGGGGGTAGCGGATACCTTAATGTCAAGATCGATCGCGCGGTAGGACAGGGAGGAGGAGGAGGAGGAAGAAGAAGAAGAAGAAGAGGAGGAGGAGGAGGAGGAGGAGGAGGAGGAGGAGGAGGAGGAGGAGGAGGAGGAAAAAGCAGATAACAAAAGACCTACTGACCTATAGCATGATCTCTCTCTCTCTCTCTCTCTCTCTCTCTCTCTCTCTCTCTCTCTCTCTCTCTCTCTCTCTCTCTCTCTCTCTCTCTCTCTCTCTGGCGTAAAACAGCGCAAGGCCTGAAATCCACCCACTGCCTCAACAATATATAAAGAAAAAAATAATAAAAAAAATAAGGAAACACGTGTATATATACCAATAAAAAAAAGAAGGTAGCAATGTCAGGCACGAAAATGGCACTCAAGACTCGTAATTCCAGTTTTAAAAGATGAAGGTTCGGGGGGAAACATTCCATATTCGTCCTGTCCGTGAGGCGAATAAATACCAGTCCTTGAATTAATCTTTTTAATGAGTCCACACCGTGATTGCCAACCTTTGCTGCTCAACCTTCGACTTTCTTGTCATTATCTCTACCACTGTCTTTATTCTTATGCTTCATGTTGCTGTTGTTGTTATATCGGGGTTATATCTTTATCATATCATCATCATCATCATCATCATCATCATCATCATCATATGTGGAAGTAGAAGGAAAGGCAGGAATGTTCGTAAAGGGCGGTAGTAGTAGTAGTAGTAGTAGTAGTAGTAGTAGTAGTAGTAGTAGTAGTAGTAGTAGTAGTAGTAGTAGTAGTAGTAGTAGTAGTAGTAGTAGTTGTTGTTGTTGTTGTTGTTGTTGTTGTTGTTGTTGTGGTTGTAATAGTAGTAGTAGTAGTAGTAGTAGTAGCAATGGTGGTGGTGGTGGTGGTGGCAGCACCAACAGGAACTAATATTTTCATCATTGAGAAGAAATTATTCATAGAGTTCTGAGAAATTTACATCAAGTTTTAATTTATTCACGCGCGCGCGTGCGCGCGTGCGTGTGTGTGTGTGTGTGTGTGTGTGTGTGTGTGTGTGTGTGTGTGTGTGTGTGTGTGTGTGTGTGTGTGTGTGTGTGTGTGTGTGTGTGTGTGTGTGTGTGTGTGTGTGCACTATATCCAGCCAATTACCATTAGGAGAATTAAATGAAAGGACAGTAAAATAAAATATGAAAAGATATTTCAAGAACACTTACAACCTGACGTAAGGAGTTTATTAACTTAGTATTCTCTCTCTCTCTCTCTCTCTCTCTCTCTCTCTCTCTCTCTCTCTCTCTCTCTCTCTCTCTCTCTCTCTCTCTCTCTCTCTCTCTCTCTCTCTCTCTCTCTCTCTCTCACCCTTGCATAGTATCCCTTCTATCAACACGCTGTAATCACAAGTCACGAGTATATACGAGTAGATGAGAGTGTTAACTGTTCTCTATCCCTTTCAACTCAGCGCTATCTGTCCCCTACTCTACGGCTCCATATGACCCTGCTGGTGTGGTGCATTACGTCAAACAGCCAGTCCGTCAATTTGTCAATCAATCAATCAATCAAAATATTATGTATTCCTTACTTCCTATCCTTTCTCCTTCTTCCTTATACCTTTTCTTTCTTCTTCCTATCACATATACGTCATTCTCTCTTCCACCAATCCCCTCCTTTTGCACAGTACCAATCGTCTGACTTTACCCCGTCCTCCTCTTCTTCCTTTTTTTCATGCTCCTTCTCTCTACTTGCACTCTTTCCTGCTTAAAATCCTAATATGATTCACTTTACCGTCAATCCTTCCCATCTCTAATATTTCCAATCATGAAAATTCTATCTCCTTCTCCTTCTCCTCTCCTTCTCTACCCTATTTCCGATTCTTCCCAACTTCTCCCTACTGTCAGCACTTCCCCTTTTACGTATTTTCAATTGTCCATCTATATCTCCTCCTCCTCCTCCTCCTCCTTCTCCTCCTTCTCCAACGCCTCCTGCTTCTCTTCCTCAGCGTCTCCCCTCTCCAGCCTTCCTCAAAGACCTGTATTATGAAATGCTTTGTTCTCTAATTAAAGCCATCTTCAAAGGCCATAGATATGAGTATTTAGATTCTCGTAAGTGTTTTCTCTCTCTCCTTAATACTGCAGAATCTCTCTTGAACTATTAGTAAAACCATGTGGGATCTAATACCTTCCACTAGAGCGTGTTTATGAAAGCTTTGCCTGCTAATAAGACAATGACACATGTTGGGTGACGTGAATTTTACGAAACGAAGATAAAAACCACTTGTTCTGAACGATTTGAACTACTGCACCACTCCTTTTGTCGCAAGTTGTGCCTTTCAGTAATATACTATAAAGTTTTCTACATAACCTCATCAACCTCAAGGGAAAGCCGAAAGGGATAAAGTAGTTTAGATAAGACGTCGAAGTATTAGAGAATGCAATCCGAAAATCAAACAGAAAACGAAAAAGGGAAATTAGGACCAGTACATCACACAAATGAACAAGTATATAAAATAGTCGTATTCTTAAGTGCTTAGTTATCTCTCTCTCTCTCTCTCTCTCTCTCTCTCTCTCTCTCTCTCTCTCTCTCTCTCTCTCTCTCTCTCTCTCATTAGCATTATTTCCTGACGCCATGGAGGTAAGTCGTATTCTTATGGTAGTTCTTCCTACTCATAATGCAGAGCCCTTGTTAAACTAATTCAAAATTTTAAATAATACTTTTGGCTCTATTCTTTGGGACTGGCACCTCAGTGGACCATTTTTTTTTGTATTGTTGCACCCCTTGGCTACAAAAACCACCTTTGAAAAACCCTAAAGAGCATCCACTTAACCCTGTCAAACATACGAGACACAGGAACTAATGCTTAAGAATACGATGTTACGATTATATTA
>NC_087155.1:32130055-32157555 GCF_035594125.1 Scylla paramamosain | reverse complement strand
ACCTTTTCTAACACTAACATACCCAATCTAACCTTACATATCCAAGAATAGACCTACTTAACATAAACCTAACCTAACCTAACCTAACCCAGCCTAACCTAACCTAACATGGCTACCCTAACCATAATCCATTAACACTGCTTTCTTTCTCCCTTTCTCCTTTTATCACCATTCCTTCGAGCACTCCCTGTTTATTCCCTCATTCCCTTATTCAATTCACCCGCCATCTCCTCCCTTCTCTTACTCCCCCTTCTCCCCCCTCGTCGTTGCTTCCCTAGTTCCCTCCCTCCCTGCCTCTGAGCGCCTCGAAAAATAACCCAACATTCCCAGCATTGGACTCTGTAGATACAACGCTGACATTCACAGAAAGCAGGCGCGGTGTGAAGCTAATGAAGAGGAAGTGAGAACGAGGACAGGGGGGGAAGGGGAAGGGGGAGGAAAAGGGCTGACAGGCATACACTGGGAGAACGAGAGGGAAGAAGAGGAGCAGGAGGAGGAGGAGGAGGGTGAAGGAGGGAGAGATGGGGGGAATAAGGGAGAAGGAGATTGTAGAATGACAATAAGGAAAGGAAGGAGAGTGAGTGAAAAGGATGAAGGAAGAATTGAGAAGGGAAGAATAAGAGGGAAAATGAAGAAGGGAGGGGAAGAAACGAAGGGAAGGAAGGGTGAAGGAAAAGAGGGGAGACAGGGATTGGTGATGAGAAGGGAGGTGAGAGAAGAAGAAGAAGAGGAAGAAGAAGAAGAAGAAGAAGAAGAAGAAGAAGAAGAAGAAGAAGAAGAAGAATAGGGAGAAGAGGAAAGGGAAGGCGGGGAAAGAGAGAGAGAGAGAGAGAGAGAGAGAGAGACGGAGAGAGAGAGAGAGAGAGAGAGAGAGAGAGAGAGAGAGAGAGACAGAGAGAGGATTGAGACATGGGGTGAGGGAGAAACGAGGGAGAGGGAGAAACGAGGAAGAGAGGGAGAAGCATAAGAAAGGGAGGGTGGGATAAAGGAAAGCATGAGAGAGGACTGAAAGAGAAGCGAGAAAAAGTCAAACCAAAGGGCGGAAATGAGAGAGATGAGAGAGAGGTGTGGGAGAAGAGAGCGGAATAAATAAAAAAAAAAAGAAAGCAATGAAGAAAAATGAGGGAGAGGCGAAAAAAAGGCACGAGGGAGAAACAGGAGAGAAGGGAGAGGAAGAAGTAAGAGAAAGGGAGGGTGGGATGGAGATGGGAGAGAAACAAGGGAGAAGGGAGAGAGGGACACATAAGAAATGTAGAGAGAGAGAGAGAGGGGGGGAGGGTGGGATGAAGATGAGGAAGAAGTGAGGGAGAAGGGAGAGGGAGAAGTCAGGATGGGGAGGGTGAGGGAGACCAAGGGACAGGTAACGGTTAGGGTTTCACGTTACCAGGTCAACCAAGGTTACGCAGACACGTAATGACTTTCCCACGCGGACTCCCAATACCTGCCCTGTCCTGTGCGCCATGTGGGTCACCTGAGGGAGGGCCTGGTGGGGGGAGAGAGGGGGCAGGTGGAAGGGGGAAGGGGTGTTAGGTGGGACAGTGTGAAGCCTCGAGAACACAGCAGCGGGTCAGGTTAAGTTAAGCCCAGCACAGTACAGTACACAAGTCTCGTTTTCATTTGTTCTTATGTGTCTGTTGTTTGTTGTGGTCTTTTTTTTAAGCTATTCCTATAAACTCTCTCTCTCTCTCTCTCTCTCTCTCTCTCTCTCTCTCTCTCTCTCTCTCTCTCTCTTTCTCACTAACTTGCCTCTCACATTCTCTTTCCCCTCTGCCCTTCCATCCCCTCTTCATCCCCTTCTCTCTCTCTCTCTCTCTCTCTCTCTCTCTCTCTCTCTCTCTCTCTCTCTCTCTCTCTCTCTCTCTCTCTCTCTTTCCATTTACACTATGCACACACAATTCCATACCATCAAACAAAAGAAGTCGTTATTTAAACCTCTCACTTTCATTAATCCTTCAGTCAATCCATTTCCTCTTTAACAATCCATAGGGCGGTGAAGTGAAACCACACACTCGATTAGCAAGGACTCGAATGCCCACCGGTACGTGAAATCGCTTGCAATCCTTCGTGAAAAGAAAAAAAAACAAATAAAATAAAGAAATAATCCTCGTCCTATTTTCCTCCCATTTCCGATAACCTCTATCTTCCTTCTTCCCCTTCCCGTTGCTTCCCTTCCCCGGGCCGCCCTTCCTCTCCCTACCTTCGTATATACAGTTGACTCAGCCTCTTGGTCCACCTCGCTCAAGTAAATGTTTAAAGAGGACACATTTGTGGTCTGCGCGACGAGGCCTCTCTCTCTCTCTCTCTCTCTCTCTCTCTCTCTCTCTCTCTCTCTCTCTCTCTCTCTCTCTCTCTCTCTTTCTTTTTTTCATGCGTTGGGACCCCCGTTAGTAGAGGCCTGAGGGTGTGGCGTCGTGGTGTGTGTGTCGCAATGGCCGCCCTGATGATACTACGCTACACTACGCCACACCACACCACGCCACGACACACTACAACTGCGTAATATGGGGACTTAAAGACCAACACATGAGGTGCTGCACTATACAACACTGTCACATCAGGAACTGTCACGCCGTTCTGTTCACCTGTTTCTTCCTTTTCCTTAAGAATATGTACTCTCTCTCTCTCTCTCTCTCTCTCTCTCTCTCTCTCTCTCTCTGCCCCTATATCATGAAATTATTCAGGTCTATATACAAAAGTTAATGCATCACTATGACACATCTCAGAGGGTGATCAAGCTATCATGTGACCTCAATATCAGTAATGTGATACTTTAATGTTTCTATTAACGTCAATATCAGAGATTTGTATTTGTTGCTAATCTCTACAGTATATTTTTTTCATGTGCTTCGGGACAACGCTTCTTCCAGCTTGAGCCCCGTCTGCCGCAACGCTGCATATAAGACCTTAAAGAAAAATAACATAGACTGTGCTACTAAGTGAGCACTGGTCACAGAAAACGTGTGTTGGGGAGGCAGATTTGGGACAGGGGCGTTGTATGGGAACTCTCCACACCAGTAATATCTTTTTTTCTGGAATCAGAATTTTTTAAATCTTGTTATTTTTCGACGCAGGTTATCGACCATTCCACTTTCATAAATATATACTGGAGTCCTCCCTACATCAGACTCATCACAGTGGAAGCAAGAGGCAGGCAGCAAGCGTTCTTAGTAATATAAATCACGCGACGTTGCCAGTGTCACCCACTGCGTGTAACAGATGTACCGTTTTCTTAATCAATTGCAATTAGCCGAGTTAGTGATGTGCCGAGATAGCGGTGGCCTGAGTGACAGCTGAGTTACCCTAAAAGTTTTTTTTTTTTTTTTTTTATACTAATGTACTTTTCCTTTTTCGCACATATCCATTAGAATTATAAAGTGTTTCCTGTTTTATTCTATTTAAAATGAGCCAAAAGATTCTAAGAGCCTCATGATCGTTTCACCTACCGGCCGAAAGGTCGGTCATGACTACAACCGGACTAAAAGAATCACACCTGAAAACGTTGCCGCCTAATGTAGTGGTTCCAAACTCGCAGGAACACCTTGTCCGGTTCCTGAAGGCTTCCATCACCACAAACTTCACACAACATCGACACACCACGTCTGTCCTGTCACACTGCTGCGCCACAACACCCCAAGCCTTCCTTTGCTACATAACTGTTAATCATGATCATCCATTACTTTATGGACACTTTTTTTTTTAATATTAGTCTCTTAAATAGTTATGTACTTCAGAAAAGTCAGAATACAACACCTCTCTCTCTTTCTCTCTCCAAAGATTTTTTTTTTTTTTTTTTTTACACAGGACGACCATAGAAATAAAAGAGTGAATTCCCTAAAATGCCTCACCTGTCCATCTCTGGCGTCATGAAGTACAAGTAGCCACAGCGGGTATGGCCCTCACCCGTCTCCGCTTGAAAATATTTGTTTACTTATACCGCACATGAGCAGCTGTTGTTTTAACCACCGGCTCGCAGCTAATGAACGGGTACTGGATACAACTATTGACAAGAATGGTTAAGGCCCTAGTCTTTCTTGGTTATTGACTATAATGCAGTCGGCAAATAAAATGCAGTTTAATACTACGGGGTGACATAATAAGTAAAAGATTTTAAGATATGTATGATTCAGTGCAATCTCTCTCTCTCTCTCTCTCTCTCTCTCTCTCTCTCTCTCTCTCTCTCTCTCTCTCATTACCGATGTCATGCTTCAAGAGTGTCAGTATGGCTTAAATTTAGGTTATTTAGTGTTTAGTTGCTATTTCCTGGTTCATTATCCAGGTGAAGATTTGTTTGGCTGAGAGAGAGAGAGAGAGAGAGAGAGAGAGAGAGAGAGAGAGAGAGAGAGAGAGAGAGAGAGAGAGAGCATGAGGTGAATTTGCAGTTAGTCGCATGGAGGATATTCGTTCCCTAAGGCGTGGACCGAAGTACCCTGGAGGGAGCGAGGGTGTGAATGCTTGCTTGCTCATCACTTTTGGACTAATGGCTCGCGGGGGAACAAACGGAGGGTTCAAGTAACTGTCCCTCTTGATCATTACCGCGACAAGAGAGAGAGAGAGAGAGAGAGAGAGAGAGAGAGAGAGAGAGAGAGAGAGAGAGAGAGAGAGAGAGTCATTTGAACATAAGAACATGAGGGAAGCTGCAAAGGCCGGTAAATCTATACTTGGCAGTCGCAATAAACTACACCTCAGGTACACAGATGTCTAACAATGACTAATCTCTTAAAAATGCCAAACTTGCTACCAATAACTACAGATAACCAAATCTATTTTCGTCACTTATCATCATATTTGAGAACCAATCTCTGCCTACCTCTTTTTAAATCTTACTTTCTAGAGCTTGAGCACGTTATTTCATCGCATGATTACTAACTTTAAGGATAATTATCATCACTTCTCTACAACTCCTTGCAGTCTTCAATATGCAAACTGAACATTTATTACATAGTCTTGCCTTAATTCAATGTGGGTTATCTTGAGGCGGCGGCTGTAGCAGAAGAGATGCATGTCAGGTGCATGTGAAGAGGCGAGGATAAGCTGTGTTTTGATCCCTGGCTGTCTCCACTTCCGGCATAACCTGGCAAGGTGGTAATAATAGTGGCGTGTTGATAACAGGAGTAAAAACTACTCCTACTGCTACTACTACTACTACTACTACTACTACTACTACTACTACTACTACTAACTACTACTGCTGCTGCTGCTGCTGCTGCTACGTCACTCGAACAATTTTAACAATGGTTTCCACTTTAACAACGAATTATGTAACTTGATCCTCTGTGTGTGTGTGTGTGTGTGTGTGTGTGTGTGTGTGTGTGTGTGTGTGTTGTTCTATCTGGTATACACACACACACACACACACACACGACTGCAGAGAAATGCCTTGAACCTTAAGGGAAGAAAAAGGACATTCCCCGGGATGATGCAGGAACCCAGCGTGCCCAACAATAGGCTTCTTACTGGCGCGGTGTTTGTGCAAGCCGCGGGCCACTCCACTCTTATTTTCTCTTGTTGAGTCACCAACAACAGCACTAGCGGAAGACAGCGGAATCAACACATACCCGCAGCAGTGAGCGGTGATGTAATGATCGAAAAGTGAACATAAAATATAAGTAAATAAATAGATGAAAAACAGTGAATTACAAGAAGAGAAAAACAGTGTACAGAAGTATATATAGAATATTACGAGCAAGAGCGACCACGTTTTAACAGAGGAAAGATGCTTTGTAGAACAACTGACACAATTATGCAAACTCAACATTGAACAAAGGCAATATAATGAAGACATGGATACATTTTACAGCATTGGATATTAGAAGAATGAACATAAATAAAAAGCAATGGAAAAGGGAAAAACAGCAGTGGAGATAAGGAAAGTCACTGGGCGGACCTAGCCAGATGCCAGCAGAAGAGCAGAACCCACTGTGAAGTGTTACCGTACGCCCCGACTCAGATATTAGCGGACGTGTCCTGCACTTCAATGTAGAAATTTTTCGTTCAGGAGAGAAAAGAAAAAAATCTCAGTCTGTAATATGTAATATCTATTATAAATATACTGTGAAAAGATCAAAGATTGTGATACAGCGCAGCAATACAATAGCGGTATTCATATCTAAAGGTATGCGTTGCAAAACATCAAAGAACCAGTTAAGCAGTACCCCGGATGTTTCATGGTGGCAGACTCAGTAAAGGCGTCTGCGCACATCAAGGAACGTGTCTGCACTTTCGAAGCTATTCTGTTTTCTACTTGGGGCATCCTTGCTGCACAATGACCGTTCATCACAGCGCCATAATTTAATCGCATTACTAGGTTGTTCCACACATACCCACGTTCCTGATATCTGTTCTTCCAATGTTATCGCTGCGTGATGCCGCTGGCGAAGGGCAACACGTGCACCAGTTAGGGAGTCAGGACACAGCAGGTGGGTGGTGGGTGGTGGCAGTGCATGTAAACACCACACGGGTGGCGAGGCAGGTCGCCCCCGCTATTGTATTAGTTTACTCTCAGTATTAATGCGTTCATGAATATAATTGCTAATAGGAGCTCACTTCACATTAGTGAGATTAAATATACATCAGACGGCACGGCACCTACCTGTGTTGAGTACTCGCGCAATTAAATTCTGTGGGGTCTCGTGGATTGCCACGCGCGCGCAGGAACTGGTAATGCAGTTTAACTCGCACTGCAACGTGGAATTCCTTCATTTTTTTTTTTTTTCATAACTGATCGTTGTTATCTCAAAAATGTTCTGCTTCTAATCATATACCATTTTTTTTTCTTTTCATTCCAACATCATTTAATTTCCTTCGTTGGTGATGGAACATTAAAGGAATTTCATAAAAATAATGAACAGCGTGTGTAACGGATTAAAAGAAAAAAATATTAATTATTGAATGAACCAAAACATTTCAGATTAGCTTCATAGAATTTGAATACAAAATGAGGTCAAGAGGGAAAAAGTCATGGGTGTCACTGCATTTGTTAATAATGATGTTTTCCATTTGGAATAATGCTTTATTTTTCATGTATGCCGAGCTTTTCAACTCACTGAATAGGACATTAATAAAATTACACTTATCAACTTGAAAGGCCTCTTTCCAGACTCTTGACACCTAATGTATGTAAAAAGTTGATCCATTCATCTTCTAAATCATAGAGAAAGAAAATTTGTCTAACCTAAAAAGATACTACAACTTTCACAGGATAAGCTGCACCTGAACATTCAGGACAGAATGACCACTTACCTTCTGGACTGTCATCAGATGGTTTGGGATTCTCTCAGCATTCATGAAGCAGCGCTCGCTCTCTCTCTCTCTCTCTCTCTCTCTCTCTCTCTCTCTCTCTCTCTTAAGGGAGTCAAGGAGGGACACATACATCTTTGATCATGATAAGAAACAGTGATCTAATTTTAATGTGAAGATTTTTCCATAAGAAAGGGAAGTGAAGAGGAAAATAAGGTTGTGAAGCAAGTTTATTCCTGACCAGTTTATCTTATCTCTTCTTCATGTCCCCCTTAAGCATTGTAGTCATGGGTGAAACCACCAGGAATAAACTCACCTCACAACCCCTGCATCTCTTCACTTCCCATTTCTCTTTTTCAATTTCTCACGTTGTCTCAGCATTTTTTCCTTAAATGTCCCAGAGGCAAGGTGGGGGCACACATATTGCCAATAAAGAGAGAAAGCAGTTATCTAATTTTAACATGAAAATATTTTCTTACTTGTCCCAGAGCTTACTAATCCTTCACCTGCTAGAGACAAGGGACAGATATATCTTGCAATATGTCAGTACACAGCACAAGCAGATGCAAATAAGTGTATCACATCAAAATAATGCTTAGCTGCTCTGTTTAGTTTTTTCACATTAAGGAAAATATCACTAGGTACTGTACCTGCAAAAACATGTCTGGAATTTAGAGCAAGGGAAAAGGGTTGCATACAGTACACTCATACATGTACATCTTATCTTAGTCAAAGATGAATCAAAGAAAAGGGTATACATATTTTCACTGAGAAAATAAACCTTTTTTTACCAAAATTTATTAATATCTCGGTAGTTGGTCAACTCATAAATATAGCAGCAGATAAACTGGTGTCCAGGGCGAGGTGGAGGGGCATCCTGGCCAGGTCAAGGAGTGCCCAGTGGTGGCAGATGCTGGGGCCACCTGGCACCACCCCATCAGGTGGAATAGCAACACCTCGCAGGAGTCTGGGTGAAAACAAGACACCCAGCAGCCAGCATCCAGTGACTGAGGGGTCAGGCCACGGTAGAAGGCTACACACCCACTCTACCATCACAGGTCATAATGTTGAAAGGTTGATTCAGGTCACAGTGGCGCAGTTTTATGTTCATCCTCTCATTGCTGTGGCTCTTTTTTGGGGCAAAGTTAACAAAATATTCACTATGCAAAATAAATTACTGGAGGGAAATGTCCATAGATATTGCAGTTCCTTGCCAAACACTGGAGCAGTTTTCACAGGAATACACATCAGCTACAAAATATTTCATCCCTTATGAACACCAAGGTGACAGACAACCTCCACTGGCTGACAATAGTAAATGCAATAAGTACTTCAGTCTACAGCAGGTAACTTGGTGCTGACTGAAATGCCAAGAATGCAGGGAATCAACATAAGCCAGGAGTGACCTCTGGCTCACACTGTAACATTAGAAAAACTAAAAATATTTTGCACTAGCTCACTGCATCATCAAGAAGACATTGCATTGCCTCCGTGATGAAGCATTTACAGAATATACGTGAATGATCTCTATGAGAGATAAAAACCTAAAGAAAATAATATTGGAGTAGCAGAAAAGATCAGAGTAGAAAACTGTGTGTGTGTGTGTGTGTGTGTGTGTGTGTGTGTGTGTGTGTGTGTGTGTGTGTGTGTGTGTGTGTGTGTGTGTGTGTGTGTGTGTGTGTGTGTGTGACCTGCCAGGATTGAGATCACTGCTGGCTGCTCTATCAGTGTGGTGTGCAGTGCTTAAGTGTGAGTCAGAAACTTTCTGGGGACAAGAGTGTCACAACCACTGACCTCACACGCCACATGTAACGAGACACATTAATCGTATGATCCATAATTCAGTATCATTAAGAAAATAAAATTTTACATAACTCCATTGTAACAAATTACAGCATCAACAAAAACCTGCACATTATGTAATCATTAACATATCAGGGACATGCTCTCCCCAAAAAAATATACAGCTTCAGCTTCCATCATGACAGAATAGGCAGATTATATAAAAGAAAATACACATTAATTGAATGTGTAAATGCAAAAAAGGTCCAAGAGGCTGTGTAATATTAAAGATGTTCACAGAAACTAATAAGAGACTTTTGTTTCACATAAAGCTGAAGATTTTCAGTTTTGGAAATAGAAATACATATAGATTTACATAACATTACATCTTGAGCAAATTAATGAATGCACAAATATTAGGTGTTGCATGTGGAACTGATAAAAGGCAAGCTGAGTGCATCAGTATGGAAGAAGTCTCAAGATGCAACTCAAATTATTACATACTGAACAAACTTTAAAACTTTTAATCATTTCATACTTTAAGAAACTGCCATATTTCAACATACAAAAACACCTACTTTCATAAAAAAATAGGTAATTGATATCTTCTAGGAAGATGACACAATAAATATCACTTTATTTCAATCAATTCCAATAAATAAATATATATATATATATATTTATATTTATATATGTATATAGGTATGTTAAGAGACTAAAGCTGCAAGCATTCATCTCTTTTGGGAAATAATAACTTGTGCCTACTTGATGGGATGACTATTAATGGTTAATGTTATACAGAACCATTAATGTCAGAGCAAAGTCTACATGATTATGTAAATTACTGTACTGACTTCTCTGATACCTAGTCAGAGGATTCGGCTGAGCTATTCACTCAGATCTTTGATGGCATAAGCATTACTTTCATCTCATTATTACCTATATACATACTTGTGTATTCTCCTGAATACATATGTATGTACTTGTCTACAATTTTAAAATTGATCTAATACATACTTCTCTCCAATTACCATAACTCTTAAATGTATGTCTCCAGCACTTAAATGGATAAAGTATTTTGACCTAAAAGTATTTTAAATACTTTATAGACAGCCATGCATCTAGCACAAGAAACAGTAACACAGGTCTTGATTCCTGCTTATTTGATTTAACCTGCTGTCTTTCAAACTTCAAATAATGTTATCAATTTATTCCTACATACAAGGTAACCATATTTATTTTACATCTTTATTGTAGTTTTCTAGATTTTTAATATATATGAATCTTTTATTAATCATGATGCTATAAAGAGTCAGATTGTGCCTGTGCACCAGGAATCTTTGACAACAGGTGAGGGTGTTTGGCTGCACAGCCCAGATCTGAGGGTCTCCAGCTGAGGCAAAACTCTTCGTTGTCATAGAATGCTAATGAACATCACTAAGTTGGTGTGTTTTATATCACAAAGTCTGTTATTCACTAAGGCAGGCACAGGTAGAGCTAATGCAGGCTAGAGGTCATAGTTTTATCTCCTTGCTATTTTAAGTACACTGAAGAAATAACTGTTTTATGATTTCCACATTTGCATGATAGAAGTGTCAGGCTTCCATATGCATATAACACTGTAATATTCCTACAACAATAAGCTGATATGCTTTGTATATATATTTTACAGTTATAGATTTTTTTGTGTTTTTTAGGGAGAGAGCAGTAATGGTGTCCATGGAGCAGTCATAGGTCATAGACAAGTTACCTGGGATATTTCTGAAACATACATTACAACTCATGAATCACATAGCTCATGTCTCACTCACTCAGGAGACCAACCCTGACAAGGAGGTAATATTAAGAATCCCAGTATGAAATGCTTTCTGTTTGGCACTTTGGATTCTGCTTTGTCATCTTAGAAAAGCACAAATCTTATTGATAATTTTTGGAAAGCTTTCATAGCTTTTAAGCTTCTTTGTTTCTCAAACACAAAACTTTTAACATCCATCTTGGTTGAGTAGAAAACACTAAATGTCTTCTTTGGTTTCCCATGATATACATTTCCAGTAACATAGATGTGAACTCAGTTGTTGAAGATGTTATGCACAAAAAACAACATTGGTACCCAGGCAGGTAATATTTTACCCTTTGGTTCTTCGGCAGCAACCTCTGATAAGAGATCAGAAGCTGTTTCACCTCAGTGATCTTTAATGCTTTAATGCAATACCCACTTCAAAGGTTGCATGATACACCCACCAGATGCCATTCCATTGGATTCTTTGATATTTTCAGAAAGATCATCCACCTAAAGACACTTGATATTCCCTTCACACCTGCCACAGCAGCAGATGGTTGGTGGAGTCATCCCGCCCAGCCACCTCAGACATGCCAGAGTTGCGGAAGTCCTCATAGCCATCACCGCCGGAGATGACCAGCAGCTTGGCAGGTGCAGCCGTTCCCGGCTAGGAAGGCAAGTTATGATTAATTCACTGTTTTATTGGGAATATGAAAATGTATAACACTATATGATGATGCAATAATATATGATCTAAAAAAAAATATTTACATATTCTCTCTCTCTCTCTCTCTCTCTCTCTCTCTCTCTCTCTCTCTCTCTCTCTCTCTCCCCCAGTATAAATCAGGACAAAAACTCATGAGCACACAGATTTTCAGCTTTTAATAGACAACTTCCAGACAGAATGTCCTAAACAAATAATTCCACATCTGTGAAAGCATCATATTAAAATGGAAACTTTGAAATAGAATCTGCAGATCCTCAGAGTCTGTTATTACCTGGTGGTGTGGGTGGTCTTTGCCCTTGAAGGAATATCTGGGGTGACCTTTGAGACGGGAAGGTCGAGGCTCAGGAGTGAGTTCCACACTAGTTAAAAACCTGTTCAAAAGTCAGACTTTAATACAATAATCCCCTTAACTTTTATGTTCAATACTTACCTATCTCTATTTTACTATGTGTATGTGTAGCCAATGCTGCATAATTGAATAATTTTAATTCTTGCTTATGTTAGAAGCACATAGTACAGAATTTCATGGTGATGATAAAAGTGCAAGCAGTGTTCTACTGCTGAAGAGTTGTGTTTGACCATATGAAGTAGAATAGGGTGAGTGGACATGGATCTTGATAAGTATCATTTCACCTCTACACCATTATAAGGCTCTTGCAGCAACATCTTGATTGATTCTTTTACAGTCATATTATGTACATAATTTCACTAACATTCTTGCTAAGCAGCTATATAGGTAAGCAAGACAATCTGTCTGTCTGTCTGCCTCACACCTTCATAGAAATTAAATCACTAGCATTCAATGCTGACAGCTGAGAAATAATACAAGAAATCCTCTAGAAGTTAAGTTACTTAATGACATGGATGTGGTCTGTTGTTGAATGACTAATCTTGAATTTTATTCCCTTATTCAGTCCATTTGAATTAAGCATTGTAGTAATCCTATTTATGAAAAGTGCCACACTCAAATTAAATCAAACAAAAAAGCAAACAAGCATGTAATTCTAATTCTACTACATCTTAGTATTACAATTACCATTAGATAAAATAAACTAATACAAAGCAGTCCATGAAAACCACAGCTAACAACATAAAGATAAATAAAATAAAATACAAATAAATAAACACAACAATTACTGACACTCAACATAAAAACTGTCTTTTGAATTAGCTATTCTAGTATTTAACTTCTGGTCAAAATATAATGTATGCTATATTAGTGTGACCTATACACAAATATTTATCTGTCATGACCTAAAAAGGGTGACTGCTCTAATCCCTCAAACTACCATTCTACTGGTTTAATTAACCTTCTGTCTGGCTGCCAGTATGGGTTCTGTCAAGGCCACTCTACCAGTGATCTTCTGGCTTTCCTTACTGAATCTTGGTCGTCCTCTTTTAAGGATTTTGGTGAAACTTTTGCTGTTGCCTTAGACATATCAAGAGCTTTTAATAGAGTCTGGCACAAAGATTTGATTTCCAAACTACCCTCCTACTACTTCTATCCTTCTCTTTGTAACTTCACCTCGTTTCCTCTCGGACTATGCTATTGCTGCTGTGGTAGATGGTCACTGTTCTTCTCCTGAGTCTATTAACAGTGGTGTTCCTCAGGGTTCTGTCCTGTCACCCACTTTCTTCCTCATTATTCATCAATGATCTCCTGAATCAAAGCTCTTGTCCTAGCCACTCTTATGCTGATGATTCACATAATTTTGTAGATGTCCAATCCTTCAGGAAGTAAACAGTTCTCACAGGGAAGCCACAAAACACATGACTTCTCTTAGTAGTACCTCTGTAGTGGCTTGACAGTTAAGTCTGACTCTCCTCTCCTTGACCCACAGCAATCAGTGTAGTTCAACAAGTAAGGAGCTGTGTACCTTATTACAGGTCTGATTTTTTATTGCTCTTCCTTCATCACTTGATCCTTCAGATTAATTTCCTACAGCTTGAAAACACAAGTAGAGGACATTAAAGACAGTAAACTTACAATAAGTTAACTTTTAAGTATCTGCCTATATACTTTTATACTATCCGGATGCTAAGATTTCCCTTTAATGGAAATAACCAGACAACATGTCATATAGGAAAGGTTCCCAGTGCCATTATTCTGTCCCTTTTAGTTCCAGGGAATACAGAGGCAGTGTTTTTTCCTGGCTGCAGTGTGTAACCAAGCTGTACTTCCCTCCCTATGACTGGCTTAACACTTTTGATTCACATATGCATACACTGTACTTGAGTCTCTGTTGGTCTGTGGTCATCTCAAGCTAACGGATTAACCATAAGTGGAGCACAGTATAATGATATAATGAGAGATTACTACAGAACAAAAATAATAGGTAGAAAAATTATGAATGAGAAAAATAAACAATAGAGTAATGGCACTGCCATTCTAATGATCATTTTCAGATATATATGAGTCAAACCTGGTAACCAAACAGCATTAGATTATGACAAATTCTAGCAAGGTTCATCTGTTTTCTACATCTTTCCTCAGGACTACATTCTGTCTTTTTTGGTTCAGAATATCTAATGTGCTACAAGGCATCATTATAATTTTTTCTCTTTACTAAGCAAACCAACACAATGTGTGTCTTCACTACTTCATGCTTCACTTAAATTTTTAATAAAATCACAGTTGTCCTGCTGTCTCTCCAGCACTAACCTGACATGTCCTGTGTGGCCATAGGGGATGCCAACCATGTTAGGTGGTGCCTGCATGCGGTGGGTATTGTGGGCCAGTGGCACTGTAATAATAACACCAGCACTGGTCCCCACCCACAGCAGGTCCCGGCACGCCAAGAGAGATGTGACCCGCAGGCAGGCAGCTTTGTGTTGCCGAATGATGTCATCACAGCCTGAAGAAGACAAGGATCAGTTGAAAAATTATGACTACTATTATTGTTATTGATAATAGTAATTGATGATACCAGCAGCAGCAGTAATAGCAGTCTTACTAGTTGTAGGGAATACTTGGCACAGTGAGTATAACTGGAAGGAAAAACAGTAAGAATTTTAATGTTATCTGAATATTCTTATGCAAGGCAGCCGAGAGAACTGAAATGTGCTGGTGCAGGAATAGTTTAGGGCCCCAATCCCTGCAGCCAGTAGGTAAAGGTAGAGATGGGGGGCCCCTATCTCTAACTTAAGGACCCCCAAAGACCCCATGGATCCCAGTGCAATGCACCAATGCCCACTCTCAGTGGGCCTGTTCTATGAAATAGTAAGAGAAATTAAAATAAATACAGAAAAGAAAATGTCAACTTACTTGCAAGCATTTTTGTGACAGCTGGGGCAACATTAACCTCACATAGGCACTCATAGGTGGCTGTGTGGTACAGCCGGACTGATGCAGAGTTGTGCATGGAGATCCACACTCCATGGCCAGCAGACACCATGCAGGACACACCTCGGCCATTCTCTCCACCCACCACAAAGGAGTGCTGTTCAAAGAGTGATGGTGGTTTCAAGTCATGCCTTTACCATGCCTGTATCATTCTTATTGCATTGTTGCCTTGCTATTCTTAAGCTTCTGTTAGCTGGGTTTTTGTAAGGATTTTTGTACAAGCACCTGAATTTGGTTCACTTAATGAAAAAGCAGCTTTCTATATAAGCACATATTTGATCAGACTCCTACAGTGAATGAAGTCACCATGAATGTTCACATAATGTTTCATCCAATATTACAGATCATGAATTAATCTGGCACAAAAATTAGCAATACATTACATGATACTGTGAACTTAAACTATCAAGAAATGAAAGTTTTCTATAATTCCTTGTATTTAATTTGGTACTGAGTATATTCATTCAACCAATAATTCTCTATAATTGCACTGAAATGATGACAAAACAACCTGTAGGGCAGAGAATTATTAGAGTCATCCCTTCAAAAGGTATTACTATTATATTCAGAACAGTTAAAATATTACTGACATGATTATGCATAAACAGTGAATTTATAATATACTAATATGAAAAATCTTTGTTATTTCATTCTCACTAAATACCTGAGAGTTCATTATCTGCAATTTACTTTACAGCCCAAGTAGGGCACAGCAGCTGGATGGAAGCCACAAAGGAAGAGGTAAGGAAGACTGCACAAAAAGTTCAAAGAAATAGGATCAGCATGGGTGTCTGAGGGACACCATAAGATGTATATTTCCACACACCACCTCCTCACCTCCACTTGCAGAGATGCAGTGTTTAGAACTCTGATGGTGTTCATGGTGGCACACCAAAGTTTTCCAGCCACTGCCATCATCTTGGTAACAGGAGCAGCAGCTGTGCTGATGCTCACCACCTGCCTCTCAGCCACATTCCACTCCCCTGACATGTCCCGCCGGTAGATGATGATGTCCCCGTTGGCTAGTGATGCAAACACTCTGTTGTCTAGGTGGCTGTGGGTGGATGAAATTTATCTTTTGCATTATTTAGATATCTTTTATTTTTTACAAACCAAAATGTGACTAATTGTTAACAAAATTTGTATTCATACAATATATTTCCTTTCTATGAAATATTCCTATGAATATATAATCTTCCTCCAATCCATTTCATCTACACCGGTGGAAAAAAATAAGAAGTAAGGTAAGAAAAAGGTGTGCCATAAAAAGTGTACAGCAATATGCCAAAGCTGGAGTTTTTAGGTGACTTGATACTCTCCTCTTAATAGAAACTGTAAGCTGAGGGAAAGTTAAAGCTGAGAGAAAGTAAAGACTATCCAATATTTTACCAACAGGGATGATAAATGTCTGTAATCACTGATCAAGTCTCATTAGAAAAGTAGGAAAAATATACATGAGTGAACAACTGATCTGGAAGAGGAGATGGGACTCAGGAAACTAAATATATGTAACAGCAAATTTAGTAAATATTACAAAGAGATAATGAATAGAGTCAAAGATTGCAAAACAAAATTAATGACATATGTAAGTAGTCTGCAACAGCCTTCCTGCATAGTAATAATTATGTGAAATCTTTACATATTATTTAGATTTTGCTTCTTTATGACACATCAAGACGCATACAAAATCTTATAAACTACACAATGTGAAAATTATATAAATTAGCTTTCAAATCTTGCATGAAAAATGTATATGACTAGCAGTTATTAATTTGATTTGTATTATCAAATTAATAATTGAATGAATTAATCATTCTGGTGGACTGTAACATGACACAATCTTGCCATGCTTACATGATGCAGTGGACAGGAGAGCCTGGCTGGAACTTAAACTTATTTTTCTTGATCCTGATGGTGTCAGAGCAGTTGTATACGTGGATAAAACCGTCCTCAGTGCCGAGCCACATGGTGGGCTGGTGGTTCTCAGAGTTGTCACAGCCCATCTCAGGGGGAAGTGACTCACTCCGCCGTTTTCTCATGTCATCATCGATGGGCATCTCCTCATCCTCATCATCATCACTGAAATTGCTGCAAGACAAAAGGTATTTATTAAGGTTCAGGATCTTTTTAGTATGTGTGCCTATTGATCTGTCTGTTTATTAGTCTTTACCTATCTGCTTGTTTTTTTTTGCCCCCCCCCTACCTCTCTCTCTCTCTCTCTCTCTCTCTCTCTCTCTCTCTCTCTCTCTCTCTCTCTCTCTCTCTCTCTCTCTCTCTCTCTCTCTCTCTCTCTCTCTCTCTCTCTCTCTCTCTCAGGAAAAAAATTAATTAGTGAGGACAATAATTACAAGATCAGCAGTTATGAGGGTCCACAGTATACATAATCATATGTGCTAATAATGGGTTTACATAGGCTGGCTGTCTTTCCTCCATGCCAGTGCACATGTTCTATCATGTCTCATCTTACAGTGCCATGTCAGTTATCCACTGTTCACCTCTGACTATCCAGTTCACTGCCTAAAGTTTAATCACTGTAGGTTGTTTAAGTAATTTTTTTTTTTTATTCATCCAGTTGATGAATCATAAATTTTTGAAAAATTTAAAATCAAAACAGTTGTAAATGATGTATATGTACAATTATAATGGCTATATCCAGATGTATATGGTACATAAACTCTGGCTATAATTGTTAAATGCATCTTAAATGATGGAGAAGAGAAAACTTTTTAATCTGAATAATGAGGGAGATGATAACAATGGAAGGAAGACTCACGACTGGGGGGCAGCAGGGATGGAGGCAATGGACAGGATTCGAGCATTGCAGACTCCATTGCAGCATGCCACAGTTGGGTCTGGCTGCAGGCTGAGCACACACACCTGCCCCACATATCCATCACTGCAGAAAAAAAATTTTCATGAATAACTAAAGTTGAGCAAGAATATTTTGAGGGGCAACACTGAAATGTAAGCACTCTTTTGTCTCCAGGATGTGTGATTTACATTTGCAGCCTAAGTCAATATTTGTGGTGAAGAAAATAACATAATATTCTGCTTGGAGGGTTTATGATAATTTGATTGTTGTTACATTGTTATTCCCATATTTTGCAACTAAGACTGAATAGAAATTTAATAGTCAAGTGTAAATTAATGCAGATGTGCAATCAAGAACATATTCAGCTAACTTCTCTCCCACAGTGCTGATATGTGACTGCAGCTGAGCACCTACAACACAAAATGGGGGTAAAGGCACAGCTGTGTGAGGGTTTGAGGTATACTTCTGAATTATGTTGGCAGACATCACATATTTCTTGATATACTGAAATGTCATGTGTCTTATTTCATGTAATGCATCACAAATCCTACATTAGCATGCAATGAATGAGCAGCATATGAATAAATAAAAGGAAATAATTAACATAAAAACAAAAGAACCTCTACAGCTTATATTTTTCTTCACTATTTGGACTGTTACCAAATACTATGCTAGTGTTGTATTTTATATCATATTTGAGAACTATACACACTTCCTAGTAAAGCAGATATTTTTTTTGTGACTCCCTGAATAAATGAGAAAAAAGTCAAAGGTTTAGGTGCTCTTGGAAATGTGTGTACAGTACCTTCATAGAGTGAAGACTCAGCCTAACACATGTATTAAGATATGTGATACATTTTTGATGTTCATGCTGCAATGAAAGGCACATCACAAAGAAATTCCTGTATGTATAGCAAAAAATTCTTTGAGCCACAAAAAAAAAAAAAAATTTCAAATGTTGACATAAAAATGCATAAAGGAGACATACAGATAACAATACATTCATAATTGGCCTTTCCTCACCTGTTACAGACCCAGACATCCTTCAGGTTGTGAGCATTGAGACCAAGAGTGGCGGTGGCACATGTAAACTGAAGGCCAGCCCGAGTTTTCCTAATTGGAAGAGCTGATACGAACTCAGGAGGAGGTCGCCGATCAGCTGACATGGCTAAGAAATGTACAGAAAATAATTCCATATTGCAATACATAAAGAGTTACAGTTTTAACCATAATATAGCAGGGAAATCTTTAAATACTAGTGACTATGAATTTGGAGTTGATTTTATGATTTAATCATGTTATTGGCTTCAAACACTTGATTAGAATAAATGTTTTTATTTTCCTCCTCACCTAATTTGTGCTTAGCATCATTGAATGCTTCCTCCCACATCGCCCTTTTCTCAGCACTACTGAACATGAATGTCAGATTATCCATCACTTCTCTGTGAAAACAAAAATATATTGCTACCACTATCACAGTTATTATTATCATAAATATGCCAGCTACAGTGAACAACATTGATAAAGGACAGGAAACCACAAGCTGCAGATGACTGCTTTAGAGAAGAGGTAAGTAAATGTGTGTAAGGTGATCATAACAAGTGTGATTTTGATCATACTGAATCTAATCAACTACCTATCTATTAATTTTGACATCTGTTCCATGGGCCTCCCTCAAAGGCTGGCTACTCCATTTGTTCATGTCTTTATATTTATTTCATGCATATTCAAATATCTCTCTCTCTCTCTCTCTCTCTCTCTCTCTCTCTCTCTCTCTCTCTCTCTCTCTCTCTCTCTCTCTCTCTCTCTCTCTCTCTCTCTCTCTCTCTCTCTCTCTCTCGTATTTTAATGGTCTTTCCATCATAAAGGTAGCCTTCCTCTTACATCCACAGCATGTCTTGCTCATATGGTTAAACAAAAAGACTGAATGATATAAATCTTAGGATATAGAATGAATGCTGAAGAATGGATTAATGTTGCATGGCATATACAAACTACTAAGCATACATAAATTTTCTCATTTATATACAAGTTACAGTACTATTAATCTATCACGCCCTCACAAAACTATATTTGGAAACATATAGACCACTGAAATGCTGACCAGAAAGAACAACTTACTGTGTGGTGACTGTAAGTTCAAGTTCCATCAGCTGGGAGTCTGTCTCTTGTCTCTCTGTCAGCTGCTTCTGTACCTGAGTGATCATGTCCTGTATTACCTCATCCATGGACCCCCGAGGACACCGCAGGGTCTTGCTCAGCTTGGAGATGTACTGTAATGTCTTCAAGTCCTCTTTGAGTGCCTCTATCTCACGAGCCAACTTTTTCATGCTCTCATCTCGTGCTGAAGGTTGATGGGGGAGATGGGGAATGGATGGGGAATCAGTATTATCTTAAGGTATGTAAGATTATATGTGATGAAAAAAAAAAAAAAACATGGTTACCAGATTCAATATATAGCAAAATATGGGGAAGATGATGTGCCAGGATATAGTGTCTTAAAGATGTCCCAGTTAAGGAGTAATTAAGAGCAGCAGTCTACTAAAGCAACAATGTTTGACTGATACAATAACACATATCAGACTGAAGGAGAGGTATGCCAGTGAGAAAGAAAGTTAAGAATTTAGGGAAATGAGTAATACATATAAGGATTTCAGGAACACAATAAACACCAAAATGTATACTTACACCTAGCTATGTCCAAGTCATCTAGTGGAATGAATTTTGAGAGCTTGAATTTGTTGGACTCAACAGAATTCACGACTGTAAGTGGTAAACTGTTGAGAAAAGAAAAACATTACCAGTACATTAAGAAAATGTCTAATAGATATGCTTATAGGCATGATGGTGTGAGTAGAAACAGCAGATTGAATATGTAGTCATAGCAAAACATATTTATAATTGGCTTAATCATCCACACTTCACTGATAATTATAAGGAAGATAAATATGAGAAAAGCAATGAGAGCAGACAAGTGTGGCACAAGGGATCCTAAGAGAGTGTACCTAATAACAAGCATGGCTAATTAATATCACTGAGAGTTCCTTAAATGACTGAAAATCAACACAAAGCATGGAGAGAACAAATGTCCCATTATAGTACAGAGTGACAAAGAAAACCTGATAATACACCAGTGTCTGTTATGGTCAAGGCATGAATGTATAGGTGTGAATTGGCTACCATGTACATGGTAGCCTCCAGGAGGAGGCAGTAGACACTTGCCGAAACGATAATTACTCCCAGTGAGGTCTAATGCACTGTTCAGGGGGTGCTGTGAACTTATCATTAAACCCAGCTGTGACCTCACTGAACGTTTCCCTTTGTGTCTCACAACACAAGGGGGCAGTCACAGCCTGCCCTCTAAAGACAACTCTCTTACTCCACACAAAACTACAAGCACCTAATAACACACACACCCTTCACTCAAAAATGTTTTAAATCATCATGGCGACTCCTACACCAGCCTCGGAGTCCCCATCTGGGGAGGGGACCATAAATGTCCCCAGGTCGGACTGCCTTTTTGTTGACGACCCTAAGTGTCTTGACACCCCCCTCAACTTTTTCTTCATTAACTTCTGCAACATTCGCGGTCTAAGATCTAATTTTCAATCTGTAGAACACCACCTCTCCTCTTCTAAACCTCATCTTCTTTTCCTCACTGAAACTCAGGTGTCTGAGGCAACTGACAGTAGCCCCTTTTCTGTTCCCTCCTACTTTCTCTATCCTCATTTTCGATCCAAAGCTGGATGCTGCGTTTATGTGCGCAATGACTTAACCTGCTCTCGTGCCCACGCTCTTGAATCTTCCGAGTTTTCCACCATCTGGCTACGACTACAGAGTCACTCTCATACTAAATTTATCTGTGCTGTATACCTCTCACCTAACTCCTCTGACTATAATAAATTCTTTGACTACTTAACTTCCAAAGTGGAGCACATTCTGACCCTCTTCCCTTTTGCAGAGATCTCCATTCTTGGAGATTTCAATGTTCACCACCAGCTTTGGCTTTCCTCTCCCTTCACAGACCATCCTGGTGAACTAGCCTACAACTTTGCTATCCTCCATGACTTAGAGCAATTGGTGCAACACCCTACTCGTATTCCTGACCGTCTTGGAGATACGCCCAACATTCTTGACCTTTTCCTGACCTCTAATCCTTCTGCTTATGCTGTCACCCTTTCTTCTCCGTTGGGCTCCTCCGATCACAATCTCATATCTTTATCTTGTCCTATCACTCCAATCCCTCCTCAGGATCCCCCTAAGCGAAGGTGCCTCTGGCGTTTTGCCTCTGCTAATTGGGGGGACCTGAGGAGGTATTTTGCTGTTTTTCCTTGGAATGACTACTGCTTCCGTGTCAGAGACCCGTCTTTGTGTGCTGAGCGCATAACAGAGGTGATAGTGTCTGGCATGGAGGCGTACATTCCTCACTCTTTTTCTCGTCCTAAACCTTCTAAACCTTGGTTTAACACAGCTTGTTCTCGTGCTATACATGATAGAGAGGTGGCCCACAAAAGGTACTTAAGCCTTCCATCACCAGAATCTCATGCACTTTATATTTCTGCCCGGAACCATGCCAAGTCTGTTCTCCAACTAGCCAAAAACTCCTTCATTAACAGAAAATGTCAAAACCTTTCAAAATCTAACTCCCCTCGTGATTTCTGGCATCTAGCCAAAAATATCTCCAGTAACTTTGCTTCTTCATCTTTCCCTCCTCTATTTCAACCAGATGGCACCACTGCTATCACATCTATTTCTAAAGCTGAACTCTTTGCTCAAACCTTTGCTAAAAACTCTACCTTGGACGATTCCGGGCTTGTTCCTCCCTCTCCTCCACCCTCTGACTACTTCATGCCATCTATTAAAATTCTTCGCAATGATGTTTTCCATGCCCTCGCTGGCCTAAACCCTCGGAAGGCTTATGGACCTGATGGGGTCCCTCCTATTGTTCTCCGAAACTGTGCCTCCGTGCTTGCACCTTGCCTAGTCAAACTCTTTCAACTCTGTCTGTCAACATCTACCTTTCCTTCTTGCTGGAAGTTTGCCTACATTCAACCTGTTCCTAAAAAGGGTGACCGTTCTAATCCCTCAAACTACCGTCCTATTGCTTTAATTTCCTGCCTATCTAAAGTTTTTGAATCAATCCTCAACAGGAAGATTCTTAAACATCTATCACTTCACAACCTTCTATCTGATCGCCAGTATGGGTTCCGTCAAGGCCGCTCTACTGGTGATCTTCTGGCTTTCCTTACTGAGTCTTGGTCATCCTCTTTTAGAGATTTTGGTGAAACTTTTGCTGTTGCCTTGGACATATCAAAAGCTTTTGATAGAGTCTGGCACAAAGCTTTGATTTCCAAACTACCCTCCTACGGTTTCTATCCTTCTCTCTGTAACTTCATCTCAAGTTTCCTTTCTGACCGTTCTATTGCTGCTGTGGTAGACGGTCACTGTTCTTCTCCTAAATCTATTAACAGTGGTGTTCCTCAGGGTTCTGTCCTGTCACCCACTCTCTTCTTATTATTCATTAATGATCTTCTAAACCAAACTTCTTGTCCTATCCACTCCTACGCTGATGATACCACCCTGCACTTTTCCACGTCTTTTCATAGACGTCCAACCCTTCAGGAGGTAAACATATCACGCAGGGAAGCCACAGAACGCCTGACTTCTGATCTTTCTAAAATTTCTGATTGGGGCAGAGCAAACTTGGTATTGTTCAATGCCTCAAAAACTCAATTCCTCCATCTATCAACTCGACACAACCTTCCAGACAACTATCCCCTCTTCTTCAATGACACTCAACTGTCCCCCTCTTCTACACTGAACATCCTCGGTCTGTCCTTTACTTATAATCTGAACTGGAAACTTCACATCTCATCTCTAGCTAAAACAGCTTCTATGAAGTTAGGTGTTCTGAGACGTCTCCGCCAGTTTTTCTCACCCCCCCAGCTGCTAACTCTGTACAAGAGCCTTATCCGTCCATGTATGGAGTATGCTTCACATGTCTGGGGGGGTTCCACTCACACTGCTCTTCTAGACAGGGTGGAATCAAAAGCTTTTCGTCTCATCAACTCCTCTCCTCTAACTGACTGTCTTCAGCCTCTCTCTCACCGCCGCAATGTTGCATATCTAGCTGTCTTTTACCGCTATTTTCATGCTAACTGCTCTTCTGATCTTGCTAACTGCATGCCTCCCCTCCTTCCGCGGCCTCGCTGCACAAGACTTTCTTCTTTCTCTCACCCCTATTCTGTCCACCTCCCTAACGCAAGAGTTAACCAGTATTCTCAATCATTCATCCCTTTCTCTGGTAAACTCTGGAACTCCCTGCCTGCTTCTGTATTTCCACCTTCCTATGACTTGAATTCCTTCAAGAGGGAGGTTTCAAGACACTTATCCTCCAATTTTTGACCACTGCTTTGACCCTTTTATGGGACTGGCATTTCAGTGGGCATTTTTTTTATTAGATTTTTGTTGCCCTTGGCCAGTGTCCTTCCTACATAAAAAAAAAAAAAAAAAATGTGAAGCTAGTACATACAGAAACCTGCAACTAAACTGGTGCCAAGTATAGTGCTATTTCCATTTTGAGAAATTGAATAATTTAAGACTGACAGTGGGAAAGGAGAGATAAGATCATGATGTACACAACAGTAAGGGGATACAAAAATGTGGTTAGTGAAGACAATCTCATGGGATGATATAAGATCAAGAAATCATGAGTATGTACTAAATAAAAAAATATTAGCTGCAGGTACAATGTGGAAGAAATTTTTCTTCTTAAGTAGAAGTAATGATAGTTGGAATAAGATGATTGTAAAGGTGGTATGTGCAAGAATCATTTATAACTTCAAGATAAAGTTGGACAAGAACAGATCTAAATACAGGAGACACAAGTTTGACTTAAGTAGATATACATATACGTATATTACTAAGGCCTGTATAACTGTTCAATATTTTAAATGACATCCCAATATGTACCAAAAGTTCACAAGTTTTCAAATATGTACACTTTGATCTCAGCTCTTCACTTAATTTGATCAAGTCAAAACATCAATGGAACCTCTTAGTGATGAAAGGGGGGAAGCACAGAATATACACCTTCATCTGAACAGGAAGGCAACTGAATGAACCTCAGATATAATTGACTGCAACTTTATTTTCTTGTGTATAGGGCATCAGATTACAAATGGATAAAAAACTGCTTGTGTTATATTCTGCAATTAACTGAATTGAGCAGCTAGAAGGCAACATGGGTTGTAAAACTGCTAAGACTCATGAGGATGTTTAATAAGGAAAGAATGGGAAAAATCTGGTCGTCTGTGGACTTTGATATTTTGAAAGAACATTGGTCATGTTTAGGAAGCTTACCTTGAGCCTTTTCTCAAAGTGGCTGACCGTCTCTTTATAGCTGTGATGACAAGGAGATCAGAGAAGAGGAAGAGGCAGCGTTCCTTGCGAGCGACAAGGCGAGACTGCATAGTGACAAGGTCATGGCGAATGAAGGTCCTGTTGGCACACAAATGATAAAAAATAGTGCAGCTTTTAGCCTGTATGTTTAAACACTACTAGACACAAACAAGGCAAATGGATGGCTTTGAGATATGATAAAAAAAATCTAAAAATATGTTACTAGCTAAGCTAAAGTGATCACCAAGGCCTGAAAGGATTTTGTATGGAAGATTCAATCTCGCCTCTATTCAGGATTACATAATTTACAACTTTCTACGTAAAAGTTATAATGTGATGCAATCAAATCACTGGCAGGGACTCTATAACATTTAGCATTTCTCTGCTAAGACTTAATGCTTTTGGTTGGTGAGTTACCAAGTTACAACTTTAGTTAATCAACACTATGTAAAAAATACAATTCATGGAAATAATTTCCATCCACCTCATGAAGTCAATAATCAAAACACATTCATTCATTCAATCAGCAGTATTCATGAAGCTATTCAGGTTCATGTCAAATACAGAAATGGAAGAAGCTGTTTGGATTTTATGTACATTTCTATGAAATTTTAGTGTTACCAGTTGTTACCTCACCTGTCAGGTTGGACCAGCCCCACAAGGCCCTCGATGATGTTCTCTAGCTCCTTGAGGCACAGCTGCTGTTGTTCATGCTGGAGGGCCTCCTCCTTCACAGCATTGATCCGACTGGCCACTTGCTGCACCATCCCTATTGCTTCTGTCACCAGGGCATGGTCTGGGTGTTCCCTGCTGGTGTGCTTCAGGAGGCGCTGCATGAAATTACCATACATTAAAGGCATAGAACAAGAAAATGGAGCACTAACTTGACATTATATTGGGAGTTCTGAATCTTATAACAAGCATTCTGAAACTTAACCCACAAATATTTTGGAAAATACAAGATTTCACTTAACTCCTGTTGCTCTTCAAAACAACAGCACATTCTACAGAGTAAAAATTATCTTTATATTGATAATGATAACTATTACCATGTTCCATTCTTACAATGCATGGGGAAGTAAAGACTTACTTTGAGCAATAACTCATACTGGGGGAAGCGCTGGACAGGCTTGATCAAAAGAGCCTTGAGATCCAGCTTTCCTTGGTGTTCCCTGGCCCTGGCCTGCAGGAAGACAACAGTATCAGGCAACAGACAATAACAATGCCATTAACAGCAGTTGCAAAAAATATAAAAAATAAAATAAATAAATATATAATGAAATAAAATAAATAAATAAAAAATAAAAATTATATATATATATATATATATATATATATATATATATATATATATATATATATATATATATATATATATATATATATATATATACCAGTACTTAATATTTTGACAATAACTGAAGCTGAAACTAGTAAACAAGAAATGCTCCACACATATTTTTCAATATTACTTTGTATGTAAAAAAGGAATGTAGCATTAATATCATATTCTGATGAAGATAACATCTTTAGGATAAATCTGAGTTGATCTTCAGTCAGCAAGGAATGTAACCTGCCAAGAGGAGTTGCTTTCTAAATCACTGTTTTGGCAGAGATGAACTACTGGGACACAGATAATGTGTCATCATTTATATAACTGAATTTTCAAGAACATTTTTGCTTTTGTCATATCAGTCAACTCTATTACCTCTTGTTTCAAGCATTCTGAATGGTGTGCACACTTGACAAACATCGTCTATGAATTTATTTTACACATTATTGGTTGTTTTTAGGAATCTGAATTTCCTCACAACCTTTATGTTTCTTTTCTTAGACAGTTTACAATAGTTCCCTTTTATCCCACTAGTTTGTCATCTGCTTTCAAACAATGTAAACATTTACTTTATGTAATCAGGCTGGTGGATGTAACATAACCATTTGGTGTGTGTGTGTGTGTGTGTGTGTGTGTGTGTGTGTGTGTGTGTGTGTGTGTGTGTGTGTGTGTGTGTGTGTTAGCACTGATTAATAACACTCACCACCAAAAAGTGTTTGAAGGTTGGCTTGGCCTGGGATGCTGCCTTGATTGCCTCCTGTGCTGTCTTCCAGTTGTTGGTGAAGGCTGTGTAAGACTCCATCACATTGGGATTGTTCACCTGTGTGCCCAGAAAAAAGTTACTACTTGCATACTCACTCATTTAATATATATATATATATATATATATATATATATATATATATATATATATATATATATATATATATATATATATATATATATATATATATATATATATATATATATATATATATATATATATATATATATATATATATATATATATATATATATATATATATATATAAACAAAACTTATGTTATATTTTATAAGATTATGTTGCATCTTACTCAGTCTTATTA
>NC_087155.1:32122555-32125055 GCF_035594125.1 Scylla paramamosain | reverse complement strand
AAGGCTGAGTGGATGATGTGCTTGTGTCTCGGTGGTGCTGGTGGTGGTGGTGGTGGTGGTGGTGGTAAGTAATGGTAATATGTAAATTCTAAAGGTCGAAGGTTTGTTTTTTTGGGTGTATGTGTAAGTAGGTGTTGGGTGACTGATGTGAGGAGGAGGAGGAGGAGGAGGAGGAAGCACGGTTATAAATCACAAGACTTTACACACATACAACCCCCAACACACAAACACACACACACACACACACATATGTACACACGCAGTCTCTTTTACATATACGTCGAATGAGCAAATCCTTTCTATCTGCATATATATATATATATATATATATATATATATATATATATATATATATATATATATATATATATATATATATATATATATATATATATATATATTTATTTTCCTAATAGTAAATGTGAGTCTTTAATTTTCACTCCTATATTCTACGTTCTAGCGCACGAGGGACGCAGTTGACAGGACGGTGAAGGCAATGACTCACATTAAGGACCATATTGTGAATCTGAAACACTTCTCCACAACATTCAAAAAGCTTTTAATTGAAGTTACACGCGTTTTTAACGGTGTTTTTACGTTTCTAGTGGCAAACTAACAATATTTCTACGTTATGAAAAGGAAAAAACACTCTTAAAAATCCGATTAATAATTTGTACGGCCTCTGAAAATGGTCGCGCTGAGAGAACAGAGTGTTTCAGAGTACGAGTCGAAGTCTAAATCAACACCGGACCAAAAAAGTCACCGCTAGTCAGTAAGGCGGGGGTGGAGGACCTCTTGTGTGCTCTCCACGCTGGGAGTTGTCTCCTAAGGCTGGAACATTTTTAAAAGTCATCCTCTTGTGTAAGCTAAGAAGGCGGAGGTAATTTGCAGCCATGAGGAGCAGGGCAAGCACGCTGGTGGGACGCGGGAGCCTCAAGACTCTAGTGGCCATTTAGAACACGGACCGTAAGTGGCTCTCCTTCCGGGTGTTTACAGGGTGAGGTGTCATATCATAACTATAACTTCGATGGCAAGTGGTGGGACAGAAATAGCTGCAACACCCATAAAAGGCAATAATCTCGTTATCTCTGGGCCTGACTTACTGACTAACTGACTGACTAGCTGACTGCATACAGCCATCCACTATGTATATATATTTTTTGCTTCCTTTTTCTTCCTTCCCACTTCCGTCACTTCACACAGACAGACAGACATATTAATTCACATGAAACCTTTAATCGAACTATATTCCTGATAACTTCATCCCCCTTTTTGTCCAGCATTTTTACACGGTTTTAAATATTCATCTTTTGAACTTTTTCCCTCGGTGTGTGAATAGTGAGCGTGTTTGCATGTATAAAGGCAAATCGTGGAGTCACTCAGCGGCGGGACTCACGGGGGGGGGGGGGAGCGGCGCAGCGGGGGGGGGGTCGCTCAAGGTATATTGCGAGGCCAGACACGTAGCGGGGAACGACCTAGCTGCAGACGAGGTTGTGTGCGGCAAGGGTGCACTAGAGTCAACGTTCGTATGTGTGTGTGTGTGTGTGTGTGTGTGTGTGTGTGTGTGTGTGTGTGTGTGTGTGTGTGTAAATCAGCTATAGATTAAGGCGAGAAACATCCATCTGCCTCACCTAAAGCACTCCATTCACTGAACTCATAACAACTCATGCCTGATATTATCGTGTATACTACATAGCATCATCATTATTTGCTAAAAGCCTTCGTGCGTAAGGGAGTGTGATGTGCAGACGTCAATACGGTGACGTACTACGTTAATTACTGTAGTTGTGTTACGCTGCGTTACGTGTACACCTAATTACTGCAGTTCACTTCATGTTCACGTGAGCACCGCCCTCCAGTGTTGATAGTCTGAAGCAAGCGGAAGGCGTGTTGGTGTGTTGGTTGTGGCAGTGGTGGAGGTGGAGGTGGTGGTGGGCGTGGCTCCTCCAGTGACGCAGGAGCCTCGACTCCGTGTTTGTAAACAACTCATGTCGTCACAGGTTCTCGATATCAAACGGTGCTTTGCCCTCCCGTCCCCGAGATGCCAGGTGACGTCAGAAGGCCTTATCACCAACACCTCCAATTATGACGGCTAAGACGCCTTGCGGTGCGACGCGCGCGGACCGTGGACGCGATGCCGGAATATGAAAACAAAACAGAAACTCCTCTCTCTCTCTCTCTCTCTCTCTCTCTCTCTCTCTCTCTCTCTCTCTCTCTCTCTCTCTCTCTCTCTCTCTCTCTCTCTCACATCATCATCATCATCATCATCATAATACGGTACACAACACCTCTATCCCTCCCTCTCCCGAGCTGCATTCCTGTGCACACCCAGGCGCTCAATACAAAGTCTCGTAGTCACAAAGGAGAGGAGCCAATTTTTCCTCTCCCCATGCAGTCTCCGTGTTGTCAGTGTGGGGTGGGTCGTGTTTAGCCGAGCAAACCCAGAGCCCAGAGTCCATGGGGGTGCGTGGTGGCAGGGGAGGGAAGAGGGAGGGGAAGA
>NC_087155.1:32112555-32117555 GCF_035594125.1 Scylla paramamosain | reverse complement strand
AGAGAGAGAGAGAGAGAGAGAAAGAGAGAGAGAGAGAGAGAGAGAGAGAGAGGTACAACACTCACCATGTAGAAGATATCGTCGACGAGGTTGGAGTCTATCATGGCGCTGTAGTCCGGGCCTCTTCAGCGTTTGTTGGTAACTCTGCAATGACAGAAGTGAGAGGATAAGCGCGTGGAGTCAAGAAGGGAGACTTGTAAAAAATGAATAAATAAATAGAAAAAAATAAGAACATAAAGAAGAGAAAAGAAGATTGGGAAGAAAATGGGGAAAAATGGGAAGATTAGGATATGGAGTAAAGGATGATTATTTTAAAAAGAAGAGTATACGAACATACAGAAAGAAAACGGGGAAGAATAAGGGAAGATTTGCACTTGAAGTAAAAGAATGAAAACTTTAAAAAGGGCAATAAGAACATACACAAAGCTGCACGAAATCAACAGACACGTGACAATCTTTATAAATTTTACCAACCTATGTTAAGGCCTCTTCATATCTGGATTGCTTCTTTCTTTGGGTATTCTTTACTTATTCAAGGGAAAAGACAATTAGCGGACTTTTTTATTTTTTTTTTATCTGAAACTGTTGAAATTGTTCTTATCCTTGGTCTGCCTTCGTTGTCCATAAAAAGTCCAACTATCATTCCTATCCATAAATTCATCTAGTCTTCCTCAGAGAGTCTCGCTTTATGACTCAACACAAGTCTAAACGAGGAGTAAAAAGTGGAAACATCGCAATGAAAAGAGAATGGAGAAATATTTTACACCAACAATAAACAAAATAAATAAAAAAAAACGAAAATGAAATAAAGAAAATAAGAAAAAAAGTAACCTAACGAAGAAGTGGAAATTTACACAACGAATGAGAAAAGAAGCAAAAGAAAATAAAGAAATGATAATATTTACACAACGAATTACAAAAAAGAAAAAAGAAAAGAAAAATCGAAAACACGACGAAAAACAAAATGAAAACTAACAATAAAAACGAGAAAAAAAAAAAAAGGAGAAAGAAAACGTTTACTCTCCCTCACAAGAGTTACCCTGGCGTCACCAAGCCCCGCCCCACTCCTCAGCTGACGCACTCTGGCCGCCACGCATCGCACTGCAGCCTATCACATTTCTTATCTCTACGCAACACATTTACCATCATTAATCTCACTATGACTGGGAAAGTGATTGGTAGTGTTTATCCATCTGCGCATGATCTTCGTGTGCTGCGTTCTGAACTTGCTTATCTGCCTCTTGTTACTATGAGCAGTGCAAGGAACAAGTAATGCAGACTGTTAGGTTACGCCCCAGTACTTGTTAAAAGGACATCACTCTTATTTATGTTGGTGATCTAGATGTCTCAGCATTTGATGCAATTCTCTGCCATTTTCTTTTCCTTTTATCCTTTTTTTTTTCCTAACAGTTGTTCTCTCTCTCTCTCTCTCTCTCTCTCTCTCTCTCTCTCTCTCTCTCTCTCTCTCTCTCTCTCTCTCTATCAATCAATCTATTTATCTATCTCAGTCTTCTCTTTATCCTCTCTTTCTTTCTTTTTTTTATATTTTCTTTTTTGCTTTCCTTTAATCCCTATCGTTACAAAGACACGTGAGCACTAATATTATCCTTCCCACAACACCTCTGTCTCTCCAGCGTCTAGTGTATGTACGTAGAATCACAAGAGCTGAGAGCACGTAAGTCCTGAAATCTACAAACGCTGCACTGGTGGTCGAGTCAGCGTGGGGTGGTTGGCGGGACGAGGCGCCAGGACAGTGATGTCACATGAATACATTATTTTCATTGTACACGTCAAGTGGTTCTTGTGAAAGAGGAAATAATTCTGAGAGAAGGAGTCGTGGAGCCCAGTGAAAGTAAAGTGAGATGAAACCTTGGGTTATTATAAACAAAACCGCCACCTGATTTATATCCTTGTAAACGATCCGAGGCAAATGAACTCACGACTCTGAGTCGCCAACAGCTCCCTTGCAAGATTGATCGTATTCTGAAGTACCCTGTGTTCTCATCATCTCATCAAAACCATTTCCAAAGGCCACAGTAATGATCAGTAAGGTATTCATGGGTGTGGTTTTCTCCACTGATGACACAGAATCGTTGCTAAGTCATCACTAGATTCATAAAAATTCCGTGTTAATTTCCAGTAACCTCCACTAAAGTCTGTGAAAGTTGTGGCGATAAGACGAAACTTTTGAGAACACGCTACCAGAACTTACGCACCAGCGCAAACATTTGTGCACTGGTTTATTATTATTATTATTTTTTTCTTAGCAAAGATTCTGCATCATCAGTGGAGGAAAAAACCAAGACATCCCACACAATCATCTCCATGACTTATAAAAACAGTCCTTATGAAACCCCGAAGCATTTAATAATATGAGCATTATAGTGAAGACCCCAAGGCATTCGCGGACCCACGTACAGCTGCTTTTATCTACAGCATCTACATCCTTTTCAAGCTATCCCATTCTATTTTTAGCCTAAGCGCGAAATCAATAAAAGGGACATTGTCTGAACGTTCTTTATTGGAGCAGACGAGGCACACCGACACCACACAAATCCTGCGGGGCACGCGAGAACCACGGCCAGCGGGGACTTGATTTTGTTTACTCACGTGATACTGACGTCACAAGCATACCAGCTATTCATGCGGCACAGATGAGAGAGAGAGAGAGAGAGAGAGAGAGAGAGAGAGAGAGAGAGAGAGAGAGAGAGAGAGAGAGAGAGAGAGAGAGAGACTGAGCGTGCGAGGTGGTGGATAGAAAAATTCGATTACATAGATTACATAGATGGTTACATAGATAGTTAAATAGTTAGATAGATAGATAGATGGACAGATAGATAGACAGACAGAGAGATAGATAGACTGACTGATAGACTGACAGACAGATAGGTAGTTGGATAGATATATACACAGAAAGATAGATTGATTAACCGACACAGGGATCGTTGGATAGACAGATACATAGATAAATAGAAAAAGGTAAACAGATAGATAGATAGATTGATTAATAGTTGGATAGACAAATAGACAGATAGAAGGATGAAAGAATGAATAGTTAGAACACGCACAAAAAAAAAGTAAATAATTAAACAAATGGAACGATACGGATAATCAAACACACACAGACACACACACACACACACACACACACACACACACACACACACACACACACACACACACACACACACACACACAAGCAAGTAGACAAATACAGACTGAGATATAATCATACACTCAGAGCTGTTCCTAAATAAAAAATACTTCAAGATAATATAACTTATTTAAAGGGGAAAAAAAAAGTAATAATTTCTATGAAGACAATTAACTAAGCAGAGGAATAAAGACACCATGAGAATCCACCGAGATTTTATACTTTTTTTTTTCCATCATATTCATTATTTATTAACTTGACTTACTGATTTATTTCTTGCTTTATTTATTTATTTATTTTATCTATTTATTTTTTTTTTTTTTGCTTTCCTTTCATCCATCTTCCCTTCTTTCTTTGTTTCTTTGTTTACTTATTCATTTTTTCTTCAATTACATATTTACGTCTTTCTTTTTTTCTTATTTTCCTTTCTTCTTTCTTGTTTTCCTTTCTCCTTTCTTTCCTTCTTTCTTTACTTATTCATTTGCTTATTTACTTGTATACTTTTTTTCTTTCTTTCTCGCTTCCCTTTCTTCCTTCTTTCTTTCTCCCTTGCTTTCCTTACTTTCTTCTTTCTTTTTTCTTTATTTATTCATTCGTTAATTTATTTATCTATCTATTTATTTCTTGCTTTCCCTCCTTATGTCTTTTTTTTAGTTTGCTTATTCATTGCTTTATTCAATTACTTCTCTCTTTCTTGGATTCCATTCTTCCTTCTTTATTTCTTTCTTTCTTTCTTTCTTTATTTATTTTATTTATTTACATACTTCTTTCTCCTTTCTTGCTTTCCTTTCTTCCCCCTTTCTTTGTTTACTTATTCATTTGCTCACTTACATATTCACTTCTTTCTTTATTTCTTGCCTTCCTTTCTTCCTTCTTCCTTTCTTTCTTTCTTTATTTATTCGTTTAATTACTTATGTACTTCTTCCTTTCTTTCTGTCTTGTTTTCTTTCTTCCTTCTTCCCCTTCTGTCTTTCCTGCTCTACTTATTCATTTGATTATTTATTTATTCATTCGTCTAGATTTTTAAGGTTGACTAAAAAAAAAACTATAACTTTCTTTCTCTAAATGAACAAGACAAATAAGAAAAAAAAATACGTATATATGAAAGGAACACATGATGAGATGCAGAAATATAAAAGAAAAGAATTCTCATAACACTTTATATTCCCGGGCCAAGAGTTGTAAGTTAGGGAAGAAAATGGAAAGTTAAGATGTACCAGTGTAAAGCCATAAGAGGGAAAGGAGGAGGAGGAGGAGGAGGAGGAGGAGGAGGAGGAGGAGGAGGAGGAGGAGGAGACGACAAAGAAAAAGAAGAGGAAGAAGAAGAAGAAGAAGAAGAAGAAGAAGAAGAAGAAGAAGAAGAAGAAGAAGAAGAAGAAGAAGAAGAAGAAGAAGAAGAAGAAGAAGATGATGATGATGATGATGATGATGATGATGATGATGATGATGATGATGATGAAGACGGGGAAGAAAAATAATAATAATAATAATAATAATAATAGTAATAATAATAATAATAATAATAATAATAATAAGAAGAAGAAGAAGAAGAAGAAGAAGAAGAAGAAGAAAAAAAAAAAGAAGAAGAAGAACAAGAACAAGAAGAAGAAGAAGAAGAAGAAGAAGAAGAAGAAGAAATGAGAACAACAACAACAACAACAACAACAACAACAACAACAACAGAACGCACACAGAGAATAATAATAATAAAAAAATCACACATGAAAAACGGCACAAAAAAGTAAAGGCAGAAAAAGAGAAAGGAAAGCAAATAAAAGCCTCTGAACAAAACAAGAGAGAGAGAGAGAGAGAGAGAGAGAGAGAGAGAGAGAGAGAGAGAGAGAGA
>NC_087155.1:32107555-32110055 GCF_035594125.1 Scylla paramamosain | reverse complement strand
AATAATAATAATAATAATAATAATAATAATAATAATAATAATAATAATAATTGGAGGGAAGAGGAACACGAGGGGAGGAGGGTGATGGGAACACTTACCGTCAAGAGGAAGTTGAGGTTCCTCACGTAGTTTTTCTCCGTTTCGTAGAGCTCCCCGACCACGTGTGCTCGAGTGTCCTATAAAGAGAGGCGGAGAGGCGCGGTGAGTATGGGTACGGGACCCTGCATGGAAACGAGGTCACGGTGAGAGAGAGAGAGAGAGAGAGAGAGAGAGAGAGAGAGAGAGAGAGAGAGAGAGAGAGAGAGAGAGAGAGAGAGAAATAGTGGTACAGAACCTGTTGTTTTTACGGACTGGGGAGCGAGAGAACATATTTCATTGTGTTCATTTGTTTTATTTTATTTATTTTGTTTTAAAAGATATGCATATTATTTATAGGGAAAATGAAGGCAATAATATTAACTTTTGAGATACGTAACTTCAGATGAATGATGAGATATATTTTATAATAACAATAATAACAATAGTAGTAGTAGTAGTAGTAGTAGTAGTAGTAGTAGTAGTAGTAGTAGTAGTAGTAGTAGTAGTACTAGTAGTAGTAGTAGTAGTAGTAGTAGTAATAGTAGTAGTAGTAGTAGTGGTGGTAGCAGTAGTAATTTAACCTAACAGTAACGATTAATAATAATAATAATAATAATAATAATAATAATAATAATAATAATAATAAAAGGGCATACCAGTTATTCTAATGCGTGATGATAGTGTGCGTGTGTGTGTGTGTGTGCGTGGGTGTAGGTGTGGGGTGTGTGCATGTCTGTATATGTAAACGTATTCCCTTGTGGCCAACGACGCTCACAAAAACATTTCTCATCATCCTCTAACAACTCCCTTCTCTATCCCAGCATTCAGTCCATCTCTCTCAGCAAGGCGTGACCCGTGAGTCTGTCCGAGCAAGAACGCGGGGCAGAATGTAGGCCAGGCGAAAAGTTACGACTAAATAATGACGATGCTGACAAATGATCTTACCGAGAGAGAGAGAGAGAGAGAGAGAGAGAGAGAGAGAGAGAGAGAGAGAGAGAGAGAGAGAGAGAGAGAGAGAGAGAGAGAGAGAGAGAGAGAGAGGGTTTCGTAACTAGTGAGGTAAATTTTTTTCAGCATGAATTATTATGAAAATCACCACCACCATCACGATCGAAAAAGAAGAGAAAGAAAGAAAGAATGAAAGAAAGAAAGAACAAGAACAACAAGAACAAGAACAAGAAGGAGGAGAAAAAGAAGACAGAAAAGAAAACAAAAATATGAACAACAACAACAACAACAACAAAACAACAAAAACAATAACCCAAATATCAATTCTGACACGAAAAATCATATACAACACAAACAACAACAACAACAACAACAACAAATAAAAGCAAAAACAGAAAAGAAAGAATATATTATATACTGCAATACCAAGACTTATTTTTCCCTGGCCAGCGGTAAGTAGATAATTAAATCTCTCGTTTCCAATAACTAGTAATTCCCTTTGTTGCCTTTGTGTTTCTGTGGCATTTGTGTCGAAAAGAAGAAAGAAAAATATAAGTTGACCTGTCACGATAAATTTCTCTCTCTCTCTCTCTCTCTCTCTCTCTCTCTCTCTCTCTCTCTCTCTCTCTCTCTCTCTCTCTCTCAAATATACCCAGGTTTTATATTCTCCTTTATCTTTGTGTGTCAAAAATATAAAGAAAATCTGTAAACTCTCTCTCTCTCTCTCTCTCTCTCTCTCTCTCTCTCTCTCTCTCTCTCTCTCTCTCTCTCTCTCTCTCTCTCTCTCTATCTATCTCTCTCTCTCTCTCATATAGGAACTACCACGTGTAGTCATGATGGCGTCTTAGAGCTTCCCTTATTTTCTTTTGCTTGCCCTCTCTCTCTCTCTCTCTCTCTCTCTCTCTCTCTCTCTCTCTCTCTCTCTCTCTCTCTCTCTCTCTCTCTCTCTCATCTCATCAGCATAAAGCGCAGGTGTCTCTCCTCAACGTGTCCCTTCTTTTCTTCGTCTCTCCTTCCTTCTCTCCCTCTCTCTCCCTCACTTCCTCCCTCACTTAACTCAAAGTCAGGTGGCCAAAGGAGAGAGGAGATAAGTGGAGAAAAGTGAAGATAAGTGTAGAGGAAAGGGACAGAAGAAAGGGAGAACTAGGAAGAGACGGAAAGAGTTAGGAAAGATAAGGAAGAAGTTAACGAAGGACAAAAAAGCAGGAAATTATGCTTGCTAATCCTTCTTTCCTTCCTTATTGCGTGTCTCTCTCTCTCTCTCTCTCTCTCTCTCTCTCTCTCTCTCTCTCTCTCTCTCTCTCTCTCTCTCTCTCTGTGCTAAGTAAATCAAAAAGTGTCTGCCTTCAGCTTCCTTCCTGTCAATCTTAATAATTTTTGTCTGCCTATCTGTCTCTGTCTATCTGTCTGTCTGTCTATTAGTCTGTCAATCTATCTGTCTATCTATCATAAGGCAATTAATCAGTAAGTCCAT
>NC_087155.1:32097555-32102555 GCF_035594125.1 Scylla paramamosain | reverse complement strand
AAAGGTTAGGTTTTTCAATTCCTAGCCAGTAAGTTGTTCATAAGTGGTAGTGGGGGAAAAAGATATGTGTCTGAGTGGTCCTAAATACGAAAGAGTGTGTTAAATGGTCAGGTGCGAGTTTAGGGCATGATTTCGAAACGCACCTGACAACAATCATAAGTGCGTGGACTGAAGTGGCGACAACAATCATAAGTGCGTGGACTGAAGTGGCGACAACAGTCATAAGTGCGTGGACTGAAGTGGCGACAAAACACAGGATGAAGTAAGAAAGGTTTACTTCTCTAAAGTTTCGAGGAACAATCTTCTTGAGAGCAGTATTCTCTTTGAACAAGACTTCGCAGAAACGTTAGGGAAATAAAGACCTGTTGTTTTATCCTACGTTTTGTCGCTACCTCAACCTACACCCTTGGTTACCTAATACAGTGATTAGGTAGTTGAATTATTTCAGTGATAGTTTTGTTCTTCCTCTTTAAATCGTGTAGGGTTAATCAAATATAGTAATGAGTACCATATTGTTATTAAGCCTTTCAGTAACATGGCATGAATTTAATTATGTATAAGATCTCATTTGATTTAGATCGATACCATATTCATAATTAGGTATTGAAAATCATCTTTATCTACTGACCAATTACAATCTGCATTTCTTCTTATCACTTCGTAATTCTATGAAATTTATAAACTGTATGGAGTACTGAAGGGTTGTGGCGACAGTTGAGACACAGAGGCACAAGGATAAGATGACAAATGAAATCACTGATGTTACTGTTGTTAGTGTTGATCTTGTCATCCACACCGGCGCGGCTCTGGCAGCCTGCACCGGAGGCTTCGAGGGGTAGTGATAGATGCAAGCCACGGCGCTGCTCCCTTGCATAAGACTCGAGCGAGACATTCAACAAGTATTTCCGCTGGTAACTTATCATCCCTTCCTTCCTGTCCCCACTCTCTTTTCCCCTTAAGGTTCGTATTATTCAACTTCATAAACTTCCGGGTTTTCTCAATGGAAAGATTTTTTTTTCTTTTACATGAAGGATGAGTTATATTTTTTTCTTTGTCAGTCTTTTTTGTTTCCTTAACAGTTTTCAGCCTCTCTTCCTTTGTGTTCAGAAGAGTGAGAGTTAATTCAACCCAATCCTTATGTGTCTTAATGATGCCGCAGGAAAAACGAGGCAATATTTGTTATTATTACTACTGGCAATCTAAAAACAGGACGAGTTATGTCTTTCTCTATCACTCTTATTACTGAGAAACTATGGACAAGATAATACTGTTCTCCATTACCATTATTACTGAAAAAAATAAATAAATAAACCTAGATAGTACTGTATATGTCGTAGTTCATTATACCACCAACGTCTCCAAAAACGGGTTGCTTTTATTTCTCTCCTTCAAATTCTCTTATATATCCTGCGCTCCCTCACTCTGACTCATAATCTTAAATACCTACTTCGTTCTCTCATCAGGACTATTTTCAAAGACTACCAAGATCAGTCGGCTTCTCACGAGCGTTTTCCCACTGACGGCGTAGAGTCCTTGTTATACTGGCACTAAAATCATGAAAATATTCCTGGAAATCCCACTAACTTCCTCGTCCAGAGCGTGCGAGATGTTATCGTGACAAGACGCGGAAACATTTAGAAACACGGTGCTCTGTGTTCAGAATACGAATAAATTCCATCTAATTCTCTCGTGTCTTCTTCGTGATAAAGTGTCTCCAAAAATATGACGAGTGTGTGACTGTCTCCACTACAAGGAATAAAAGCAAACAGCACCCCCCATCCCAGAACGGCCGGCCTCCTCTTCAGGCTTTCTCGGGAGTAAATACACGTCGCCCACAGCGTTGTCTGCTCCAGTGACGCCTAAATCGAGTCAGTCAGCATTAAGTGTCATGACTCAAAGTTCATGATTGATATAAGCAGACAAAACGTCTCGGTGCAGGGAGGAAAGTTCACTCTCTTCGTTCATCGTGTTCAGTCAAGTCAGTTAGATGGAGAACTGTCCAGATTCAAAGTTCAATGGCTGGAGTATTCTCGGTTGATCAATAATGCAAGGTGTCTCGGCGCAATGCGATAAGTTCATCCTTCTCGTCCTTGTGTTTCTGTCTTGGTGAGAATTAAATGGTGTGAATTTCAAACGCAAGGCAACAGTTTATCATGTGGTACCAAGACTATTTTTATTGCGATGATCTGGTTTCTCTGGACATCTTTTCCCACGTTTGTGAGGTCCATGTTTTTGACAGCTCTCTTCCACGCCCGGCATAACACACCTTCCTCCGACTGTTGTTTTTCTCCAAAATCTTCACTTATTTGTGTTTATATTAAGAGAACAATCTCAGCCTTGAGCTCAGAAGAAGTTGCAAAAGTTAAGGAAGTATGTCCTGGTGGGAAAGAACAAGGACTTTGAGAAAACAGCAAAAATATACAATTACCACGTCCTGAAGGCATCATTGGAGAAAGAAGACACACTCACGTTACTCTGCTGTGAAAAACGTGACGATATTGTGTTGAAATATATTCCGTATTCTCACGGAATATGAGTAACAATAATTATAATCTAGGTTGAAAAGTCTGAACGCGAAGCAAAAACATCTTTAATAGAACAACAGAAATCATAATATGAAACGTTCCGAAGCATTATCTCGACATGTTTGTGTTATTGGCACTCTCAAACATGTTTTCACGACTCGAGTGATATTTTAATCAAGATTCTGTATTATCGATGTGGAAAAAAAAAAGAGAACTCGACAAATTATATCCATTGCCTTTGAAAGTAATTCTGAATCGAGACAAAGCGCTTCAAAATAAAGGTTAGAACATTTTGAACGAGAACTCTCAGTAATTTTGGAGATATTTTAAAAACAACACCGTTTACAATAACAGGCAAAGGTGACATCCAGACTGAAGCCGCGAGACTGCAACAAATAACGCTGGCTGCGCGGCGAGACTTTCTTCACAACGCATGACCTACACTCGACATTAACATCAACAATCACACATATATTTTTCAATGCTTTGATATGCACATATGATTTTTTTTTCTCTCTCTCTCTCTTCAAATGTCAATGTCCTTTCCACGTTAAAACACACACACACACACACACACACACACACACACACACACACACACGAATGTTTGCCAAATAAACGACAAAACATAAGATAAAGCTTCATGAGAGAGCCCACAAGGTCACTGATGAAGAAAATGAGTAAAATAATAATGTAATAAGATTAAAGAGAGAGAGAGAATCATACACAAACACTCTCTCTCTCTCTCTCTCTCTCTCTCTCTCTCTCTCTCTCTCTCTCTCTCTCTCTCTCTCTCTCTCTCTCTCTCAACCACACACACACACACACACACACACACACACACACACACACACACACACACACACACACACACACACACACACACACACACACACACACACACACACACACACACACACACACACACACACACACACACACACACACACACACACACACACACACACACACACACACACACACACACACACACACACACACACACACACACACACACACACACACACACACACACACACACACACACACACACACACACACACACACACACATACACACACAGAGAGAGAGAGAGAGAGAGAGAGAGAGAGAGAGAGAGAGAGAGAGAGAGAGAGAGAGAGAGAGAGAGAGAGAGAGAGAGAGAGAGAGAGAGAGAGAGAGGCGTAATTCGAGTTAAAACCAGAGTGGACGGAAAAGGTATCCCCTCTCTCTCTCTCTCTCTCTCTCTCTCTCTCTCTCTCTCTCTCTCTCTCTCTCTCTCTCTCTCTCTCTCTCTCGTAGGACACAATTGGCCTCCAACAGAGATTTAGCCTCTTCAATACCATTTCCCGAGGGATCAAGGGAGTCTGATTTTGTCGAGCAAGTGTGTGTGTGTGTGTGTGTGTGTGTGTGTGTGTGTGTGTGTGTGTGTGTGTGTGTGTGTGTGTGTGTGTGTGTGTGTGTGTGTGTGTGTGAGAGAGAGAGAGAGAGAGAGAGAGAGAGAGAGAGAGAGAGAGAGAGAGAGAGAGAGAGAGAGGTCACTTAATCGCCACACCTGCACATGGGCCAGCACAGTCGCTGCCATACACTGCAGGGAAAACACCGCCACATCAGCGGCGCCGATCGTTACCGGCCGGCGTGACTCAGCCTGCGAAGAGTTTACATCTGCCACGCCGATACTCGATACCTGGGCCTGACTGCTGTCATACCCTGCTGCATTACCATTATTACTCTTAAAATTGGGCATTACTAGTGCTGAGATACCCTGCTACATTACAATTAATACTGTTACTCTGAGGTATTGCCAGCAACTACTATGATACCCTTCTGCCTTACGACTGTTACTGTTACTACTGGGCACTACTAATGACTGCTAAGACACCTCGCTACGTTACGATTAGGTCTGGTTGGGTTGGGTTAGGTTAGGTCAAGTTAAGTTAGGTATTACTACCGATTGCGTTAGAATTACTATTGTTAATATTAGGTATTGCTAGCCACTCATATGTAGTAATGCTGGATGAATTGCTTTAAAAAAATAATGAAAACAGATTTTTCTCTTTTTTTTTTTGTATTCACGTGGATTTGAAATAGAGTGGTAGATGAGTGGACGAGACTCAGTGATCAGGTTGTTAGTGCTAAGGAGCTTCAAAAGATTAGATCAATTTATGGATTACAGTGGTGGATGTCTGGAGTAGATTCAGTGACCGGGTTGTTAGTGGCGAATAAGTGGGAAGCTTTAAAGGATTAGATCAATTTATCGACTGGAGTGGTGGGTGAGTATGGATAAAAGGTAGGTAGATATAGGTGGATAAGTTTTACACAAGGACCGCTGCGAATTGGGCTGTCTTCTTGGAGCTTTCATATTTTCTCACATTCCCACGAGCGCCTCTCCTCGAGCCTCAGTCTGGTGTCCCTGCCATCCACACTCCTGCTCCTCACCAGAGTTTATTGCTGATAACTTTTGAGGAACGCGGA
>NC_087155.1:32055055-32082555 GCF_035594125.1 Scylla paramamosain | reverse complement strand
CCGCGGTCTCTATCGGTAATGGCAAGGTAATGTAGGCAGTGTTTACTGATATTACTGCCGTTCATCTTCGTCCCGCTCACACTGGTGCTAACACTCTCACTATTCTGCACCGACTTTACACGTGTATCTTTGGAGTCACTGCGCCGAGTATCAGTCAGTCAGCGTAACATGTGAAATTAAGTAGTGATGCCTGACGGTGAAAAATTTGGACACAGGGAAATAAATGATAGAACGTAAAGAAAGGAAGGGATTAAGAAAGGAAGGAAGGAGAGAAAGAAAAAAAGAAAGAAACAGACAAGGGAGGGAGGAAGGAAGATAAAAATGAAAGAAAAAAGTATGAATAAATGAAAAGAAAAAAATAAAGGAAGGAAAGAAAGAAAAGGGAATAGAAAAGGAAAAAGAAAGAAAACTAATATCACCACACCTCAAAAAAAAAAAAAAAAAAAGGCCTACCACGCCCCTTGAGACACGCTACAAAAACACCACCACCACCACCCCCACCACCACCACCACCACCAGGAGAAGCAGCAGCAGAGGCGGCGGCGGTAACCCAACACATCTCTTTTCCTCCTCTTCTTCCTTCTACTCCTCCATGATCGTCACCATGAACACTTCCTCGACACGGGATCCCATAATGACGAGGCGCCCGCAACCAACAACTCCTCCTCCTCCTCGTCCTCCTGCTCCTCTTCCTCCCCTGCAGCGGTACGACTACTGGGTCACGTCACTCCTTTGGCCAATCTGGGTCAGCGAAGTTCTGCCAGACGTATGGTCCCTCAAGGTGAGTGTGGAGGACGAGAAGGAGGAGGAGAAGGAGGAGGAGGAGGAGGAGGAGGAGGAGGAGGAGGAGGAGGAGGAGGAGGAGGAGGAGATGAGGCTGATGTAAATTTAACGACTATATGAAGGCCACAGACAAAGGAGGAGGAGGAGGAGGAGGAGGAGGAGGAGGAGGAGGAGGAGGAGGAGGAGGAGGAGGAGGAGGAGGAGGAGGAGGAGGAGGAGGAGGAGAAGAAGAAGAAGAAGAAGAAGAAGAAGAAGAAGAAGAAGAAGAAGAAGAAAAAGGAGGAGGAGGAGGAGGAGGAGGAGGAGGAGGAGGAGGAGGAGGAGGAGGAGGAGGAGGAGAAGGAGAAGGAGAAGGAGAAGGAGGACGAGAAAATAAGGAGGAGGAGGAGAAGGAGAAGGAGGAGGAGAAAATAAGGAGAGGAGGAGGAGAAGGAAATCAGGAAGGAATAACGAGATAAAGAAAGGAGCGAATGATGGAAAAAGAAAAGAAAAGAGGAAGACGTTCATGCTTCAATAGGAAATGAGAGAAAAAAAGACGAAAACCAAGACATAAAACGAACGAATGATGACAAGGAGGCGCACACGCACACACACACACACACACACACACACACACACACACACACATACACACACACAAGGCTAAGAAGAAAGAAAAAAAGAAAGAAAAAAATGCTATCACGGAATCAGTCTTATATTTCCACTGGGCCAAGAGCGGCGAGGTGGTGGTGAGGCGAGTGGCGGTATATATAAGCTGCCTGTATGAATTCCCTGGTTCCGGCTTGAGTCCTTAGCGAGAGAGAGAGAGAGAGAGAGAGAGAGAGAGAGAGAGAGAGAGAGAGAGAGAGAGAGAGAGAGAGAGAGAGACCATCCCACTCGTCTATTACCGCTTATAACTAGATGGATAAAAAAAAAATGGGATACATGGGAAAACCTGCGGAGGATGAACTTAAGTAAACAGGATGTCACAGTTACTTCGGGGACGTTCTGTGCGTCTAATGGCAAAGGACTCGAACGCTAAGGACTGAAAGGGAGTTAATGGCGAAGGAGCAACTTAGTGTGTCTACGTGTGTCTCTTAGTTTGCCTTGTCCATCTCCTCACACCTACTTGTGCATTAATCTGGTCTTAGAAATCGGAGGACATAAAAGGAAGCACTGACAACCGAACGAATTATGTTGGTCTCTTAACATTGACTTCTACATGTTAAGACGATGTGAAGGTGAACGATGAGGAGGAGAAGGAGGAGGAGGAGGAGGAGATCAAAGACGAGTTTTTTTTTTTCCTAAGCTTTGGTTTAGGACAAAGATGACTACGGCCTTGTAAAATCATTAACACCAAGAAATGGACAAAGAAATATATATACTCAATTTCACAAGTTGTCAGCGCCCACGTAATGCCGTCAGTTGGGGAAGGAATGAGTTGAGCGAGAGATTGGCTGACTGACTGATTGACTGCCTAACCCCCCCCACTGATAGCCAACTAACCGCCTACCTCTCAAAGTGCTCCCCTCGCCAGACCACCTACTGACATCCACCTGCCGTCTTGATGTCACACACACACACACACACACACACACACACACACACACACACACACACACACAGAGAGAGAGAGAGAGAGAGAGAGAGAGAGAGAGAGAGAGAGAGAGAGAGAGAGAGAGAGAGAGAGAGAGAGAGAGAGAGAGAGAGAGAGAGAGAGAGAGAGAGAGTGGGGGGGAGAAAGACCTTGGCTATCTCCTGTAATAGTTTCAGTTAATCACCGTTTCTCTTTCCCCCGAGTTTAAGAACCATTCCTGGAACCCGAAGACTCTGCTGAACCAAAGTGTTTTCTATACGAATGCCTTTTGTTTGTGTGTTTCTCTTTCTACGTTTTCCAGTTAGACTACGAACAAAAACAAAATAAAAAAGTAAAATAATCACTTTGCTTTTTCCTCCTTGTTTACGTAAAGTATTTTTCCTCCCCTCCTTCTAATTCCCGCTTCTTTTTCCTCCTAACACATTCGCCTTGAATCCTTGGCGCGCTTGTGTCTTCGTGTAAACAAAAACAGAACTACATATTTCCGTCACGTCTACCTGGGCACGGAGGACCTTGTGGTGAGAGGCCTTCCCTTACCTCTCCCGCGACGCTCTGGCCAGGTGAGACGAGGGGTGTTTGCTGTGGCGAGGAGGCCGAGAGGGGGAATGGACAGATGGGCAAGGGGGGAAAAGGGAAAGGAGGGAGACTTAATCTTACCCTGGCGCCAAACAGATTTAACAAACAGAGATATTTCCACGTGTGCATACAAACACATCCATCCGTCCAAGGGCCAGAAAACATGCATAAATTCATTCGTACACTCCACTCAGGCTTAGACCACAACAGACGTCCTTTCTCCCCTCACCCCTCCCCACTCTCCTCCCCTCGCGCCTGCCCTCACACTCCCTCCCCTTCCTTCATTCATTCCCCCCATCTCTCGCCCTCTCTCCCCTCACACTGCCTCCCCTTACCTCATTCTTCCTCTACTTTCACTGCCTCCCCTTCCTTCATTCATTTCCCCCATCCCTCTCTTCCCAAACTGTCCTCATTCTTTAGTCTTTCCCTCGTTTCATCTCGTCCCTCAGACCTCCTCCCTTTCCCTCCTTCCTTTCCTAGTCTTACCTCACTTTCATCCTCCCATTTCTGACCACTCCTTTCCCTCCTCCACCCGATTACGCAGTCTTTCTTTCCTTCATCCCCTAATCTTTCCTTCGCTTCGCTCACACATTATATCTTCTCTTCTTTCACACCTACGAGTATATTCACCTCACACCATCTCCTTTAATCCTCCTTTTTTTTTCCTTCACTAACCTCCTCCCCCTTTCTCTTACTCTCATCATTCAATCCCCTTCCTCCCCTACACACACGTTCACACTATCTCCTTGCCGTATCTTTTCGTCCATCCTCCCCTTCCTTGAGGTCCACATTCCTCACCCCGTCCTCTCTTTCCTACACACACTTCCCTTCCTTCAATCCCCCTGTCCATCTTCTGATCCTTTCTTCCCTTCCTTTTCTACCTTTCCTTCAAGCCCACATTCCTCGTCCCTTCCTCTCCTTCCTATCTCCTCCTCTGGCCAGATTTCTTTCAAACCCTACGTCAGCCCTTTCATCCTTCCTTTCCTTCCTTCAAACATACATCTCTCGCCCCTTCCTCTCCTCCCTATCTCCTCACACTGGCCAGCCTTCCTCCATCTCTCAAGGCGGCCCCAAGCACGCCACGGAGCCACCTGTTTAATAAGAAAACAAACGCCACTTGCACCGAGCCAATAAAAACGTTCGATATAAGGTGGGTCTCGCGGGCAGCTGTGTGTACCTGGGTGGGGGACTGGGAGGGACTGACTGCCTGGACGCCTCGCCACTCAGGCACGTCAACAAGACAGGAATGTAAGTACGATCGGCATTGGTCAGGAATGTTAAGATACCTGGGACGGGAGGATAGAGTTCAAGATGTGTGTGTGTGTGTGTGTGTGTGTGTGTGGAGGGAGTGCAGTCTCTGGTCACCTTTCTCTCTCTCTCTCTCTCTCTCTCTCTCTCTCTCTCTCTCTCTCTCTCTCTCTCTCTCTCTCTCTCTCTCTCTCTCTCTCTCTCTCGTTTTCATTTCCTCCTTTGCTTCCCTTAATGCAATAAATAAAAAGTCATAATGAAAGTTTACGATTGATTTTCGAGATGAAGTTCCTCCCACCCTCTCTCTCTCTCTCTCTCTCTCTCTCTCTCTCTCTCTCTCTGAAAGGTTTGTACGTAGCATCAGCACACTTTGTGAAAATGTGCAATTATTATTGAGTCTTTAAAATCACGTTGTATTTCAGTATTTTACTTTATTTTGTTTAATTCAATCTGTTTATTTCTATATCCATCTATTATGTCCTGAGTCTACATGGTCTGTGTTCTTTCTTCCTGTAGGTTTGGATGGTAGGCCTGCGCTCGCTTTATTCCTCCTTGATTACCTGACTGAATAATATTTCCCAACATCTCCGCAACTGAGGTCAGGGAGTCTGCAGCGACGGTCACCTGTCCCTGCTGTGAGTGTCGTACGGTTGGGTAATATTGTCGTACAGTACAGCATCTTTTATTAGTCATGCTAGGAACTGTGAGTGATTATGGCGGACCGAAACGCGGAAGCATTCCAGTGATGTGAATACTGGAGATAGGGATACAGCAAGGGAACTGGCTGTTGTGTCTCGGGAGTTGGATTACAAATAGAGGCGCGGCGTGGTGGCGGCATTGAGTGGAGGATCGTGGAGGCCAGAGCGGCGTTTGACTGGATGGATGGAAGGCCTCTTGGGAAATGTGAGGATATTGGTGTAGAGAAGAAGGAAAAAGGTGAAAACTCATACATATCATTGTCTCTTTGCTTGCTACTACTGCTGCTACTATAATCATTACACTACTGCTGCTGCTGCTACTACTACTACTACTACTACTACTACTACTACTACTACTACTACTACTACTGCTGTTGCTACTGCTGCTGCTTATACTATCACCACCACCATCACTATTATTAGTATTGCAACAAGAATTACTGCTGCTGCTACTACTACTACTACTACTACTACTAATATCGCAATAAGAACAACTATTATTACTACTACTACTACTACTACTACTACTACTACATTACCACTAATCCTACATGAACGAACACAATTCACCTCTGAAGCATCACAATTTCAGGCCAAAACACAAAGAATAACAAACAGCAAAATAAAACTTTACGTCACTCCAGGGCTATTTCGTTACACTCTTCTACACCACCACCACCACCACCACCACCACCAACACCAAGTGGAAGATATAGGACAACACAATAAGCGGCTCTTCTACCAACCTCCCCACCTCCCCACGTACCCATACAGCACAACACACCTCCTTAACCAAGACTAAGAGGAACACTACACACAACACACTGTCCAATCTGAGCGCAGGGCGAGAGGTACAAAATAACAACACCATCCTTGGCAACGCACGGAGGCTGATATCAAAGGAAGCCACTCTAGGGAAAGCGAATCAGCGTGCAATGCGGTACTTCAGCACTTAACACAAGTACTCCAGGCGAGGCAGTGAGAGGTATCAGAAGGGTCCTGAGACGCGAGGTGTGTTAGGGCAGGAAGAAGTCACGAGGATGCAGGAAGATTAAATTAAAAGGATGGTTGTAGGGTAAAGGAAATTATTTTGGAGGTGCAACATGATGTAATGGAGAGAGAGAGAGAGAGAGAGAGAGAGAGAGAGAGAGAGAGAGAGAGAGAGAGAGAGAGAGAGAGAGAGAGAGAGAGAGAGAGAGAGAGAGAGAGAGAGAGAGAGCAACCCGCCGGTACAGCCTACACACAACATATCATATTTAAGCGAAACGACAAGAATAAAAGAACAAAAAGAACAAGAGAAAAAAAGAACAAAAAAGAAATAAAACACTCACAAAAAACTAGGAAAGACAAAAATAGGACGAAAAGGTCATGAAATAGAAGCCCCCAGCAAAACTAAATAAAACGAAAAGATAAAAGCAGTGAGGAGGAGAACCCGGGAGAGGAGGAGGCGAGGGGGAGGAAAGGCGAGGCGAGGCGAGGCGAGGCGAAGTCCGGTGTCTTAGAGAGGATAAGGAGTGGCACGGATGAGAGAGAGAGAGAGAGAGAGAGAGAGAGAGAGAGAGAGAGAGAGAGAGAGAGAGAGAGAGAGAGAGAGAGAGAGAGAGAGAGAGAGAGAGAGAGAGACGACACACAAGAGACCATAAGTATGACGAAATATGCATGTATGAATAAGAATAATGACAAAAAAATATATATATAAAAAAAAGGAACTGAGTAAGTGGATAAGGGAGCGAGTGCATTGGGTGAGTAGATGGGTAAGTCCTCCAGGATGTGCTGAGGCCTCTGGGATAGGTGAAGGAGAAGGAGAAGAAGGAGAAGGAGAAGGATGAGGAGAAGCAGGAGGAGGAGGAGGAGGAGGAGCCACGATATATAAACACCCATCAGAATTTTCAAGATGGTCGATAATCATGCGAACTGGAGAGGCAGGAGAGAAGAAGGGAGAGGGAGAAGGAGGAAGAGAGGACATGAAAGAGGGAGAAGAAAGAGGAAGAGAGAAAAAGGAAAGCAGGAGGAAGAGAGGGCAGAAGAGAGAGTGGGTGTTGGGTGCAGGAGCAAAGGGAAAGAAGAGTGAGAAGAGGAGAGAGAGGTAGAGATACTAGATGCACTGGCAGTTATGAGGAAAAGATGACTCAAGTGGGTCTGAGAGAGAGAGAGAGAGAGAGAGAGAGAGAGAGAGAGAGAGAGAGAGAGAGAGAGAGAGAGAGAGAGAGAGAGAGAGAGAGAGAGAAAGAGCGCAGAATTGTTCGATCCGTCAAGCATCAGTCGAGACACACCACGTAAGGCAGGGTAAGCAAGTTGGAAATTGAGTCCGGGACTTGCCATCCCTCAGTGTTATGACCTGCCACACGGAGCCAGACATGTCACGATAACAGAGGATTCCAAACTGACCTTACCTCAACTCACCTGACCTTATCTAACCTACGTAATATAACCTAACATAACCTGACCTTACCTAACCTAATATAAACTGATCTTACCTAACTTGATGTAACCTAACCCAACATATCCTAAGCTTACCTTACCTCACCTGACCTTACCCAAGCTATAAAATTAAATCTAACCTAACCCTGCATGGCTTAACCTCACCTGGTAACACCTGGCCTAAATTATTTCTCACCTGACTTACTTTAGCCAGAAAATTCATTCTTACTCTGAGCTCAATATCACCTGATCACACCTCAACCAAGTCGTTCCTCACCTGTCCTCACTTAACCCAGAATTACTGAACCGTATCTAACTTCATTAAACTCATAATAATTCCTCACCTGTCTTCATCTAACCCAGATTTACTCAACCGTATCTAACCTCACCAGACTCACAATAATTCTGCCAGTCCTTACCTAAGCTATAAACTATTCTAACCTTACCCACGATGACTTAACACAACCTATCCCACACCAAACAAGACCAGACAAGCAATCCAGCAAATTTAAACAAAAAAAATCAGATCAACTAACAAATAACACACTACATGAAAAGGGATGCATATAAGTAAAAAACAAAACAAAAAAATAAGATAGAAGAAATCAGGAAGGATTGAGAGGAAGAATATAAACTTAAATTACCCTTATTAAAAATGAAAGGATTAAATGAATTAAAGAATTATAACAGAAATTTCACGAGAGAGAGAGAGAGAGAGAGAGAGAGAGAGAGAGAGAGAGAGAGAGAGAGAGAGAGAGAGAGAGAGAGAGAGAGAGAGAGAGAGAGACCACTATCACTCCCATCTCCCCAAGAAAAGGAACAAAAACTAGAACAAGAAAAGCTACAACAAGATCAACAGCAAAAAAAAAAACGCAAACAAAAAAGAAAAAAAAAACAAACAAACACACACACGACACCAACCAACAAACACCACCAATAATTAACAACCCCAACATCGTTAAACACCAATCGAGCACTCTTATCGCGCGATCTGACGGCCCACCATGGAAACCCAACACCCCATTAAGCTCTCAGGTCACCCCTTACACCCTTGCACCGCCCCAGAACTCCGCATCCCCCGCCCTCTCCACACTCCCCCCACCCCCGCCCGCGCCTGCCCCACTGCATCGCGCCTTGCCTCCTCGTCCCGACAATCAATAAAATACACGAGTAAATGAATTAAGGTGAGATTAATGAGAAAACCTCTACATCTCCTCTCAGGTGAGTCACTGTTGTTTTAATTAGACTCTTGAGACGTAAATGGCGTTCACTTCACAGGTGGGGTTACAAAGAGAGAGAGAGAGAGAGAGAGAGAGAGAGAGAGAGAGAGAGAGAGAGAGAGAGAGAGAGAGAGAGAGAGAGAGAGAGAGAGAGAGAGAGAGAGAGAGAGAGGAAGGTATGTAGACACCACAACAAGGTCATATGGCGCCGGTTTATATCGAAAAAAAAAATATATATGCTATTTCTTCCACTGAAAAATTGCCATGAGAGAGAGAGAGAGAGAGAGAGAGAGAGAGAGAGAGAGAGAGAGAGAGAGAGAGAGAGAGAGAGAGAGAGAGAGAGAGAGAGAGAGATTAGTATTTTTAGAGAAAGAAGTGTCTGGGAATAATAGAAAGGCGCACGTCACCCAGTCACGTCACGCAACACACAAACAGACACACAAGTCCACGCATCGCCACACACCTGCACCGGCTAGTTGTGTGTTTTCCCAAAGGCTGACCGGACGGACAGACAGACAGACAGACAGACACACACACACACACACACACACACACACACACACACACACACACACACACACACGCTATAGACGCTCTAAAACTACAAATACTAAATAAAAAAAAATATATATATGATTACAAGATACGAATATATGATTTACGAATAAAGAACAAGAACTAGAACAAGAGAGAGAGAGAGAGAGAGAGAGAGAGAGAGAGAGAGAGAGAGAGAGAGAGAGAGAGAGAGAGAGAGAGAGAGAGAGAGATTTTCAGAACTTTATGGCAGCGAAACGTTACGAAAAGAAAAAAAAAGAAAATCTCCATACAGTTTTTGACTTACTCGGTTGTTAGGTGAGCTTGATAGACACCAGACTCTCTCTCTCTCTCTCTCTCTCTCTCTCTCTCTCTCTCTCTCTCTCTCTCTCTCTCTCTCTCTCTCTCTCTCGTTCGTAAGTCACATTTTTTTATATCCATTATTTTTTTTCTTACTTTTCAGCAGTCAGTAATTGAAGTGACACTGGTTTCTTTTTTTAATACTTACGTAGCTGTATGTGTGTGTGTGTGTGTGTGTGTGTGTGTGTGTGTGTGTGTGTGTGTGTGTGTGTGTGTGTGTGTGTGTGTGTGTGTGTGTATCCGGTAAGATCTCTCTCTCTCTCTCTCTCTCTCTCTCTCTCTCTCTCTCTCTCTCTCTCTCTCTCTCTCTCTCTCTCTCTCTCTCTCTCTCTCTCTCTCTCTCTCTCGGGGAACACAGCACACTCCAAGCACTCACATGTCCGTGCACACGTGACCCTACATCCCTGCTTACATCCCTTGAGAGAGAGAGAGAGAGAGAGAGAGAGAGAGAGAGAGAGAGAGAGAGAGAGAGAGAGAGAGAGAGAGAGAGAGAGAGAGAGAGAGAGAGAGAGAGAGACCGAAAGGCATTATGGAAGAGAAGGAAGGAGAGGTAAGGCGTAGTATGCAGATAATATGAGAGGGGAAGGGAGGGTTACCTGATGAAAGGAGGTGATAAGGTAGCATAGAAGGAAGAAGAGGAGAAGGAGGAGGAGGAGGAGGAGGAGGAGGAGGAGGAGGAGGAGGAGGAGGAGGAAGAGAAAAAGGGAGGTAGGGGAGGGCAGTGTGACAAGGCAACGAGTAAGGCACGAGGTAGGGAAGGGAGAGGGAAGGAAAGGTGGGAGGGAGGGAAGTTGGCGGTGGGAGAGGCACGTGCTGTAGCCATAAACTGGTTCTGGTCTTCTATCTTGTGTGGGATCAGATGTCTCTCCACTCACACTCTCCTCCCTCTCCCCTCCCTCACTCACTCTCACAAAGCCCCCTCCCATTCCACCTCTCCCCCTCCACACTCTCACGTACCCACACACACACACACACACTTGCACCTCCTCCCTGTTCCTACCTTTCCTCTTACTCTCTCTGTACACTCACGCACCTGTACATTCACTCTCCCCTTATCCATCCTCACCTGGTTACTCACTCTCCCTTCATCCACTCTCATACACTCACTCGTCCACTGTTCCCTTATCCACTTCTGTACTCACTCTTCTCATCCACTAGCCCACTTCCATCCATCCACTCACACCCACCAGTAAATCAGAAACACTCCCACTCCTACCCGTTTCCCACGCACCTTACCTCCCACTTACACACACTCCCACGCTCTTACCTCCACTTGCTGTCCCTCTCTACCCGAATCTCCTCCCTTACAGTCACCAAATCCCTTTACTTTCCACGTTGTTCCATTTCTGTCCAACCCTGTGTCCCTACTTCTCTCTCCCTCTTTCTGAATTTTATCTCTATTTATTGCTTGCTCTTCTTTCCTCCTCCTCCTCCTCCTCCTTCTCCTCCTCCTCCTCCTTCTCCTCCTCCACCTCCTCTCCCGCACCCACATAGCCTAAGCTTTTCTCATCCATGCCAATCCCAACATCTATCCCTCAGGTTCAGATCCACTCACGAACTCGCTTCAATTTTATCGTTTACCTTCATACCAAGAACGACGCATGGTTTTCCCACAACAGCTTTAATTGTATTCCCTCCCGTTCACCCTGTCTGTTGTCCCCCTCTCGTCAATAACATCACGCGGCTGTATTCTTCTGTTCACGTGTCCCCTACAACAGTAAAGTTTCGCAAGGCAAGAGTGTCAGTATGTCCCAAGCAAACACTGAATGCACGGGTTGAGTTGTTGTACAGGCTGGTCACTTCGTAAACCACTGGCTATGGTCGTCCTCGAGTTCTGGACGCGGGTGGCGGACGAGGTGGTACAGACGGTGGCGGTGCAGAGGTGGGTGAAGGTGGCGGTGGTGTGTGAACGTGACCGTGATTGCCGCACACCCCACCACAGCACACTCACTGCCTGTCTGCTGCTCGCCTCTCTTGCGACACTGGGATGTGCCGACCCAGGGCGCAACAGGTGACAGAGGTGCCATTCACGGCTCGGCACATCACACCGCCTCCCTTTCTCCGACGCCACACCAATTTCCACACCTTTGCTCTCTCACTTTCTTTGATTTGCTATATTCCTCACTCACACGACCACCTCTTGCACGTGTTCTGTCCCACTCTAAGTCATACACTTTCAATATTCACTGCCAGAACTTTACGAGACGTGACAAGCGTTGTTGGTTCGAAAATATTACTTTGAGGTACCGTGTTTCAAGGTCACTCACAAACCCCAGCCCATCACCAATTCGGGGGACGAGGCTGCGTGTCCAGGGCAGCCCTCACTCAGCGGGGCTGGCCGGGGGGTGCTGGGCAGGTTTTCCGAGGGGTAGTGAGAGCTGTGAGGGTTGAGAGGAGTCTGGCCTCGCCCCGGGAACTAAGAGACCTGCGAGGGGGCAACACTCACCACTGCTTGGGATGCCAGCACGCTACATATTCTTTTCAAATAGTTTCGTTATGGTTCTCTTACATGCTGCAGCTGCACGGGCTTCGGCGCACACCCAGCTGCCCCTTGTTGCATATCAGGCACGACTTGTTAAATATAGAGTAGTGTTTGTGTTTTCGTGTACTGCAGCTCGCTCAGCTGTCACAATCCTGCGGGTTATCGTTCACAGCAGGAACACAATGACGACGATGCCAGAATTCCGGAAGTTTGCGCGTGCTCCCTCCAGCCTTAATGCGTTCTAGCAGGCGAGGTTTTCTGTGATCCAATCAATACCCCTCACTCGTGCACTTCTCGCCACACGGGACGAAAAGCCGCGCTGGTGGATGAGCTGTTCCAAAGACACAATTGGGACTTGACATGAAAGAGTGCCGCCGTCAAATGCCGCCGGATGTCAGTCAAGGGCCACACCCGGTGCCTGGCTGAGGCACCCTGCTGGGTCTGTCCTGTCGAGACGGAAAGGCTCGACGGGTCTACAGCAATGTTTATTTTTCCTTCCCTATTTTTCTTCCTTTACTTTTCTCCCCACACACAATGTAGTTTCCCTTGTCTGAGATGGTCGTTTTAAAGAGAACTTGCTCGGCGCTTCCAGGCCAGGCACCTACAAAGCCTTGGAAATAACAGGTATTTTATTAATCTTTCATGCTCCTTAATTCCGCATCAAGTATACCAGTCTCCTTTTCTTACATACTGTATAATCTCTCACTCAGTCACTTCCACTGTCCATCCCCTCACCTTCGCCTGCCGACACACGGCCCAATAAGGTGACACAACAAACACCTGGGCACCTGAAGGACCGAAACAAGTGTAGCAACCGCACTTAATAACGCGTGGGATATCAATCGAAAAAAGGAGAACCGTAGGTGTTATTATTATTATTATTATTATTATTATTATTATTATTATTATTATTATCATTATTATTATTATTATTATTATTATTATTATTATTATTATTTCTGAACGCAAGCACTGGCGTCCTACGCTGTGCTACTCCCACACCTGGCCAGTGATCAGAGGGCCTCGTGTATATACACACTGCCAAGAAACTTTACGATTTAATCCTTTGCTGAGATTAACTTGTGGGATTTCTCAATGGTAAATATTAGTTTTGGCAGCGTAACGTGAAGGCCACAACATATTTTCCCTTGGGAAGGACATAGCCGAGCAGATTAAAACATTAATATTTTTCATCTTCCATCGAGTCCATCCCACCGCTGCCATCATTGCCAAGTAAAAAGAGCTCGTTGTTATTCACCATGCAGAACAAACCCTGAACGACGGAACGCAGTCTCTAACCTTTCGCCTACAGGAAACAAGTAAGAAATCTGAATGAATTAAAGAAACGAACTCCTGTTGCTGAACGACGCGCCGTCTTACCTTGACTAATTTTTACAGACTCTAGTGGCAGTTATTTAACTTTCCAAGGTTGTCTTCATGATTCTAGAGATGACTTACCAAGAATTCTACATCATTAGTGGAATAAGAACACCCGTGAGAACCAGACTAATTATCTGTGGCCTTGTAAAATGCTCGTGATAATAGAACAAGGCGTTTAGGAATACCGTCCCTGAGTCACTACACGCTATCGTCACTGTTCCGGGGAATAAAATGGTAAAGGTTCAAGGAAACGAACTTAGAGCAATTTAAGGAGTGTAGCTTCTCTTCACGTGTAGTAGATACGGATGTAGTAGAAATATAGAGGAACACAAAAGATCACAAGGAAAGAACGAACATCAGTTCTATTACCCTTACGAGGCTGTTTGTGATGAGAAATTAGGAGTACTTATGGTGCTGGAAGAAGCGAGGAAGTGGTGAACTGTTATAGTGAATGGGACCGAGGAAGAAGTGGCAGTGGTGGTGGGTGAAATGGAGGAACTGGAGGAACCAGACAAGAAAGAAGAGAAGGTGAAGAGGAGCATGAGGAAAGGGAAAAAAAGAACACAAGGAAAAAGAGAACAAGAGGATAAACAGGAGAAAAAAAAAGTAAGATGAAGAGGAAGAGGAGGAGGAAGAGGAAAAAGAAGAGGAGGAAGAGGAAAAAGAAGAGGAGGAAGTGTTACAATAGTACTGTTTTCCTGTTCCCGGCAGACGACGAGCAGTCTGCAACCGGTTACGAGACGGAGGTCAGGTGTTGCTACGGCTGGAGGGGGGCAGGGAAGCGGCGGGAGGTGGGAAGGAAGGGAGGAGAAGCAAGAGCAGGAGGAGGGGTAAGGGGGAGGAAAACTGGGAGGCGTTGGCGGAAGGGAAGAGAGGAAACGAGGAAGAGAAAAGAAGTGTGTCGTTTTTATCTTTATTTTTAATCTTGCAGAGTGGACGAGACCTACTATTATGTTATTATTATTATTATTATTATTATTATTATTATTATTATTATTATTATTATTATTATTATTATTGTCATTAAAGCTATGGTGAATGAGTGGAAATTGATTAAACTGTAAGGGGTTCAAGCACCAAGCCACCACCTAACCATATGGCACCACTAATGGATGGAAGGCGTGGATAGGAAGTAACCAGACGCTAATGGTGGATGGGCAAGGTGGAGAGAATCACAAGGAAAGGGAGATATTGCGTCATCCACCTATACCTCTACCTGTCATCTGTATTCGTCATCCACCAGTCGCCTACATACATCGTTCATTCACCTATCGTCTACACCTGTCATCTACTTATCCTCTACACCTGCCATGCATCTGTCATCTTTACCTGTCGTCCACCTGTCTCTACATGTCTTCTGCACCTGTCATTTACGCCTCATCTACATATATCGTCTATATGTATACCTGTCTTCTATACCTGTCACCTGCACCTGTCTTACCTGTCATCCACACCTGCCTAGCGTGGCGGTGACAGGTGTGTTCCGGGTACAGTCTTGCTTCATTGTCCTTTGCCTCTCTTTTCTTCCCCTCATCTCTCTTTTCTCTCCCTGGCCTGTCTTTCTTTCCCTGCACCTTTACTTCCCCCCTGTCTCACCTGCCCCCGCTGTGAGTTCCGGGAGGCCAGCGCAGGTAAATGAAGCGCCGTCTCTCGATATTACTATAATCACCTTTATTAGCGTGTCGTAAACAAACCATTAAGTGATGTCTGTATATATATGAGAGAGAGAGAGAGAGAGAGAGAGAGAGAGAGAGAGAGAGAGAGAGAGAGAGAGAGAGAGAGAGAGAGAGAGAGAGAGAGAGAGAGAGCACTTAACCCTGTATTCCCGTCCGAGTCTAAACATTTACAGCCGCACGTCCGCCATTTAATTGTTTCTGTTTCTGTTAAATTATCTTAAATTATCCGACTAACCATTTCAAAGGCCGGCGCACACACACACACACACACACACACACACACACACACACACACACACACACACACACCGTGGCTAAGTGGAAAGCGCCCTCGCCCGCTACTCGACAGACGTAAGTTCGAACCCCATTAAGGTTGCTAGGGATTTCTCGCTGACACTGGACGGTTACTGTTCCCCGTGAGCAAGGGATGGGATGTGTGGTGAGTGTGTTGTCTTGTCTTTACTCATTCATCGGTCTGTGCGAGGTCTAGGGTTTCTTCCGAGAGGGTAAGGAGAGAAGTTGGTGGTCGGAGAAATCAAGACTTGTGAATTACATGCATAAACACACACACACACATGCACATGGATATAACTGACGGTGACATTGAATACTCATATAAAAGATGTAAAAAAAAAAAATTTTTATATATGATATGCAGCAATTCACAGCGGTAAAAACAATGCACAAAGTCTATAAACATCTACAAGAAAGGAAAAACAATGGATTAAAAGAATAGATGTCGCAGTTTCTAGCCGGTATAATGTTTGAAGGTGACTGTAGAACAAGAAGAAATATCTTGGACTGTTTGGTAATTACTGAAAGATACACCAAATGTTAGTGGGGAAAAGGTTAGAATTATATTGTTTCCTATTCATTAAAGCGAGTCAAAAGAACTACACTTCTGCTGTTCCGCATTTACAGTTCCGTATACTGCCCCTCTTACATAAAAATAAACACAAAAACTGAAGCGAAAACAAAACATTCTGAGGCGCATTAACGAGACGTCGGTAAGGAATAAAAGAGTCAATACAATGGAAACTTTTCAATCAGCACTTCTTCGAGCGCAAGAGGATGTTTTCGTGCATAAACCCGAAAAGTGGCTTTGCAGAGTTTTGAGCCGCGAATTCAGGGCCGCGTTCACTCCATTGCAACGCGTCCAGGAGGGTGGCGGGGGCGACCAGGGAACGGATTAGGAATGCACGTGGATGGGGAGGCAGAGGTGGGCGTGACAGGAACAGATTAGGAATGCACGTGGATGGGGAAGCAGTAGTGGGCGTGATAGGGAGGGAGAGGATACACGTGACAAGGAAGGGAGAAAGTGATCGTGACAGGGAGGCAGGGATGGACGTGTCAGGAGAGGCAGGGGATGGACGTGGGGAAGGAAAGGACGGGATAGACATAAGAGGGGAGGCAAGGGTATGGCATGGGAGTTAAAGGATAGACGTAGCGGGAATGGTGGAGAAAGGGGAAGAGAGGAAGGAATGTGACAGGAGGCAGGGATTTACGTAAAGGCGAGGCAGGGGATGAAGGTGACGGGAGGCAAGGGATGAACAGGAGGGAGGAGGATGCACATGACAGGGAAAGGAAGGAATGCACATGACAAGGGAGGGGAGAGGGTGAATGTAACCGAAGAGGCAAGGGTTTATGTGACAGGGGAGGCAGCAGATGAACGTGACACGGGGAGGCAGGGAAGAGACGTAAGAGGGATGGCAAAGGAATGAATTAGCAAAAAGACTAGTCATAAATAAATACATAAATAAGTAAATAAATAATAAAAAAAAAGAAAGAAAACTAGTTAAGCACGGGAGAAACTTCGACACACAGCTGAATCGCGTCTTGACTTCAATACGGCCGCTATTGTTTCACTCGATCAAGAACCAACACGCGGAACTTGAGCGCCAGGTATCGATTCAAATTCCGAGACTAATGTTTCCCTTTCTTTCCAGACGTGAGCGGAGGCCAGACCTGATCCTACCTCAACCCTTTTGAGGATAATATGAAAGTTTTTAACTCATCTAAATAACCCAAGACGATTTGGATGAATAAATATAAGGCTACAATACAAACACTACACGCACTGAATTACTCCGTCACTCTTGCTGTCAGTCGTGACTTTCGAAATTAGGCCCCAAACTTGCCTCAGAGCTTTTTATTAAACTCGCGGAGAAGGCATAGCAGTCAAGGAGTTAAGATGTCCAAACTTGACTAATTAAGTGTTTGCAAGACCTGAATACGTCACTCGCGGCAAGGCTGAATTGAGGTGAGTGTATGAGGAGTGCGGGACTGAGGATGTCGCGGCGGGCGGGGCGGGGCTAGCTGGGCTGGGCGGGTGATGTGAGAGCTGTGGGGGCCTCAACTGAGCAGGCGGAAGCGCTAGATAAACAAACAAGGAGCTCTGTTTGCCCATAGCTGAGACGCCGCCACCGCCGCAACATTCCTGAGCCCCAAGTCACGAGTCCCAGGGCGCGGGCCAGGAAGGGGATCGAAGCCCGTGCCGCCCTGCACAGATTAAACTTACACCAGTGTCCTTCCCTTGTTAACCGGGGACCGCATTCTTAAACGTTTCGGCGTCTCATCTCGGCTATCCTTATCAGACTATACTTGGGGTTTTCAAGGATGTTTTCATAATTTCAATGAAAGTCTGGTAAGGCTTCTATGCTATCACTGGGGAGCACTTCCATGGTGACCCCGCAAATCATCACGGTGGCCTTTGAAAAAAGTCATAATGAGAGAACAAAGCATCAAAGAATACCAGTCCTGAATTCACGATCAATACGTGTCCAGTGTAATGATTTATGTTTACCTATTTACTTATTCATTCATTTATTTATTTATTTATTTATTTATTTTATCTATTATTTTTTTTTTTAAGATTCAAGGTTTTATTGCCCTTAAGTCTGCACTTATATTTAAGAGGTTTTCTATTTTTAACCCTCTGACTACTAACAAGTGCATGACTAATTATATTTGAGCAACTTGACGATCCAGTTGAACATAAGTAAGGCTCCAGGCACTAAAAGATTTCATCTACTTGATCACCCATTCTGCTGTCAGCGGCGTCTCGAAATGATTATATTTATTGTAGTCTCCCAGTAAATTAATATTGAGAAGGAATACTCGTTAAGGCGTTTTTTTTTTTATTTGTTTATTTATTTATTTATTTATCTTTTTTTGTGTGTGAGTTAAATTTTGATGGACTTCAGTTCCATTTTGTATTGATTCAAGGTTACATATAGTGATACTGTTTTGATATAATGAATGTATGGTACCTATGTGTTTATATCGTAATAGTACTGTGCTCCTCAATTTATGTACGTACGTGTGTATGTATGTATGTATGTATGTATGTATGTACAGTATATTATATGTGTCTGTCTGTATCTATTTCTATATCTATCTTTCTGTCTAATAGTTTACATCTATCTGTCTATTTAGTTATCTATTTATCTATCCATTCATCCATCCATTCATTCACCTGTCTGTCTGTTTGTCTGTCTACCTACCCATTTGTCTGTCTGTCTGTCCGACCATCTGTCTGTCTGTCAGTCTGCCTATCTATCTATCTATCTATCTACCTACCTACCTACCTCTCTGTCTGACCCGCTTGGCTCCACATCACCGATCAGACTTTCCCGACAGCCATACACTTGCTTCCTACCAATCGGTGTCCAACTGTTTGTTTGTTTGGTTTATTTATTTGTTTACCAGGCAGTAGGTTCACGCCTCCAGACCATCGTCGCCCAAACAGCCCCGTGTCAACATCGCTGTTTGTTTTCAGGGAAGAATGAATGATAACGATAATAAAAATGTCAAGGTAAGCACAGAAAACAAACTTTGGGTCTTCATCATCCTCCTATAAACACCTTGATGCAAGTGTGTGTGTGTGTGTGTGTGTGTGTGTGTGTGTGTGTGTGTGTGTGTGTGTTGCTGGGAACTGGTCTAATTGTGGAAAGGTAACAACAATAATAGCAACAACAACAGTAATAACAGCAACAGTAAGAACATGAAGATTGATGAAGATAATGAAGAAGGAGAAGAAGAAGAAGAAGAAGAAGAAGAAGAAGATGAAGATGATGATGATGATGATGATGATGAGGAGGAGGAGGAGGAGGAGGAGGAGGAGGAGGAGGAGGAGGAGGAGGAGGAGGAGGAGGAGGGAGGGGGGGAGAACAAGAAAAACAAGAACAAGAACAACAAGAACAACAATAATAAAACCAAAAACAAGAGCAAGAAGAACAAGGAGAAGAAAGAAAAGAAAAGAAAAGAAAAGAAAAAGGAGGAAGGAAAAAAAAAAAGATAAACAGCCAAAGAACCAAGATAAAGAAAGGGAGAGGATAAAGGAAGGGTACAAAAAAAAAAATGAGAAGATAAGAAACAGTAAGAGAGGATGAGAAAAAGGACAGAGGGGTATACAAAGTCAATAAGGGGCTTTGGTGAGTCAATAGGGAGCTTTGAAAGAAAACCAGACAGACTTATGGGGCGGGGATGATAGGTGGATATACGAGCAGGTAAATATGTGGGGATTTTATGAGAGGACAGCCACGTGTAGGCCTTGTGGTTTCTTGATGCTTCCCTTCTTGTCCTTATGGCTTCCGTTTTGGTTCATATCTTCTTACGGTTCTTATACAATTTCACTTCTGTTCTTATGTTCTAATGTTCTTATGTTTCTTGCAGTTTTGTTCTTAATATTAAGTTTCTTATGTAGTCACGATTATTATAACTTTCCTTACCTTCTTACGTTCTTATTTTCTTGTACTTCTTACAATTCAACTTGTTTCCTTGTTCCTTTTTTTTTTTTCATGTTCTTATACTCCTCGCTGCTTCCCTTTCTCCATGTTTTCCTATTTCACTGCACTTCTTCTGCACTTTTTCTTTCGTTCTTATGTTTTTTTTTTTATTACATTGCCTTTTGTTTGTATGTTCTTATTTTATTACACTTTCCGCAGCTTCCCTTTCGTTCAGTGTTCTTTTTTTACTACACTTCCTTTTTTTTTATTCCATTCTCTTTTCTTCCTACGTTCCTATTTCATCACACGTCTTGCAGCTTCCCTTTTGTTCTTACGATTCTAAGTTCTCTAAGATGGAACTCGCCCACCATACCTGCCTCTCAGCGGAAGCGCCCCCCCGTAATCCTTCACCCAAAAGACACAGGTAAATATTTGTGATGATTTTCAACAGGTCGTCCTCAAGAGTGTATTTTCGCCGCGGTAAGTGACTTCACACCTTCAGAATGTCGCTGAGGGGAAAAAAACAAAGGCCCCTTCTTGAGTAACGAAGCTAAATTTGTGCATAACAACCCCCGTGTATAAATAGGTCACTGGTAATTGTTTTTATTATTGGAGAAATGTGAAGGAGGTCGTAATCTCTCTCTCTCTCTCTCTCTCTCTCTCTCTCTCTCTCTCTCTCTCTCTCTCTCTCTCTCTCTCTCTCTCTCTCTCTCTCTCTCATTCCTGTTTTCCCTGCTAGCAATATTCACGTAAACTAAACAACAACAACAACAACAGCAACAACAACAACATTAATAATAATAACAATAATAATAATAGCTTTCAGTAAGACGATCGCTGCTGCTGCTGCTGCTGCCTCACCTCACAACATTCTGGCCAAGAGAGCACCACCACCACCACCACCACCACCACCACCGATCCTTGCCGAGGTGTCAGCTGTCATGGCTTTCGAGAGAGGTATTTCCCTACTACCCCTCTCCCTCTCTCTCTCTCTCTCTCTCCCTCACCTTTCGCCTCTCACGCCTCTGTTGCCAACTCTCATTCCTCCTCCTCCTCCTCCTGCTGCTGCTGCTGCTAGTATTCTGCACCTCCACTTATCCTTCCTCTCAACTTCACGACTGACTCTCTCCCGCTCTCAGTCTCAGTCTCAGCCTCCGTCTCTCTCTGCAATACATCCCCATCTGCCTGCCTTCTCTCACGGCCGTTCAACCTACATACAATCGCTGCTCATTCCCGCGGTGCACAGAAATAGCCGAGAAAAACACCTTGCCTTCACCCGATCGCAGGAAATTATCTTACATTAGCTCTGGCACGTGTCTTCGAGCTGGCTTATTTTGAGGTGATGATACAAATATAAAACACAGACCAAGAAACTTATTAATAGGTACTGCCAGTGTGTGTTCCAGTCAAAGTTAGGCTTCCCCGTTACGTAATGCTAGAAGAAATAGTTGCGTTAGGTTCGGTTCGGTTATAGGATTTGGTGGGTGGGATATTGCAAGTCGCGGGTGCCTGCTTACGTAGCCTAATACCCATAATGCAACGAGCCAGTGGTGACGTCATTAGGTTTGGCGGCTTATCCTGCCTACTCCCACCCACCTCCTCCTCCTCCTCCTCCTCCTCCTCCTCCTCCTCCTCCTCCTCCCCTCTCCTCCGCTTCTATTATTTTTCGTTTCTTTCTTTATTTAGTTATGTTGTTAAGTTATCTATTTCACGGCAGGGTTTTAGAAGAGATTGAGTAAGTACGCATAAGGGGTGTAAAGATATTTTTTCTTTAGTTTTCTTCTTAATATAAGCATTCAATTTACTGATATGAACGGGAAATAGCGATATATTGCGACTTTCTCTCTCTTTCTCTCTCTCTCTCTCTCTCTCTCTCTCTCTCTCTCTCTCTCTCTCTCTCTCTCTCTCTCTCTCTCTCTCTCTCTCTTTTTCCCTGTGTGTGTGTGTGTGTGTGTGTGTGTGTGTGTGTGTGTGTGTGTCTGTGTGTGTGTGTCACGTATCCTTTCACCTGGCCAAACAAAACTTTTCCTGAAGGTTCCCCACCACCTGCCCTCCTCAGGTGACCAACGATTCCTGTTTATTATTGCACACAAGGCTCTCTGTGGTTCGCTGAAGGTCCCCCACTACCGGCGATTCCTGTTTACTTTTGCACACGAGGCTCTGTGTGGTGAACAATACCTACGCGATGGCTGGTCAAGAGGGGGATGGACTGGGAATCCTCTCCTCTGCATTATTTTCCTACATTTAGACAAGGATCCTAACTCACCGTCTTAGGGTCTTATTTGGGCAACTTTCAACAGGTTCTAGAAGTCGTCGTGGTTTGAATTTCATTTTTTTTTTATTGTAGTGATAGTTTAAGAAGGATTTTGCACCGTCATCAGGGAAAATATCCATTGAGAATCAGACTAACCATCTCTGTGGCCTAAGAAAATTATGAAAGAACAAAGCGCTTTATAATACTTTTCAAAGAGTGACGTGCCGGGGATCTCAAAGTAATATATGGACAGATCATTATCACCAGACTGTATGTGACACGTTTCTCCAGTGTAAGGGAAAGGCAGACCCCACTCCCCTCCCCAACCATCTCACTTCATCTCTGTCAACCGCCCGTCTATTCCAGGCCTCCCTAGTAATACTTCTTAACTTACGTCTCTATCTAGTTTCTACCGGTTTGCCTTCTTTGTTATAAGAGAAATTTAAAATGACAACTTCTAGTCTCTCTCTCTCTCTCTCTCTCTCTCTCTCTCTCTCTCTCTCTCTCTCTCTCTCTCTCTCTCTCTCTGGCACGAATACTGCACATTATTCACCAGTTACATTATACAGTGCCACAAACAAGTAATATTCTTTAGTTCCACAACGGGAGTCAAGCCACGAACTGCAAGCTGAGGGAACTGTGAGGCAGACACAGGCGCCACATAGATTCACTGAGGAGGAGGTAGTGGAGGAAAAGGAGGGTGAGATGTCCCTTGTTGAGTGTAAACTTGTCCCCTTGCCGCTTACGTGACTCTAGGATGCGAACTGACCCTTAAACCTAAGTTTGAAGCTGTTGTGGCTTTTTAACTTTAATTGAAAATAGTCCAGAGCAAGATCTAAAGAAGCTTCTGCAGATCTTTGGTATAAGTTTATAATATAATAAAAAGAATTTAAAAAAAAACACTGACTGCAAAAGGAGTGATCGAGTAGTTCAAATATGTAAGTCTGTTGTTTTATTTTATGGTCACTAATAAACCCGAATGAAATAACAAGTGCCGTGCTGTCAATAGCGGGAAGTTAACATCTGCACGGAGGTAAGTGTCTGAGGCTTACAAGTCACCGAAACAACACAAACAGCCAGTGCAGGCGTGAAAACTTGCCTTATCAACATTTGAACCGCCATGAGGTACGAAAATTAACAGGTCTTCTTGCGTCTGCTCCAATCAGGGATCGCCAGAGCGGATCATCCTTCTCCAACACGCTCGCTCTTCTGTGCCTTCCTCTGTCACACCCACCACTTGCATGAATTATTTCACCGCAGCGACAAATTTCCTCTTTGGTCTTCCTCTCTTCCTCCTGCCGGGTAGGTCCTTTTCCAGCATCCTCCTTCCCACATATGCTTCATCCGCTCTTCTGATATGCCCGAGCCATCTCATACGAAAATTAACGTGATCTAAGAAATTACAGTAACCTTCCTCGTTCACAATCTACGGGCAACAACTCACAAAGGAACACAAAGGAAGAAGAAATGGATACCCCACCACACCTGTCGGTCTCACGAAGCTGTTTTTGGTAACCTACACTCTGATCTAAAGTAAGAGAAGGAGGAGAGTAAAGGTGAATTATCATTACCGTTGAATTTAAAACAACGATGTATATACTCAACTTCATTACTATTATAACAAAAAAAAAAAAAAAAAGTTTACACTATTTCTTCTTCTTCACTTAAAAACATAAGAACATAAGAAAATAAGGGAAGCTGCAAGAAGCCATCAGGCCTACACGAGGTAGTCCCTATATGAAAAAATACCTACCTATTTCCATCTACCCTCCCCATAAATTTGTCTAATCTTCTTTTAAAGCTCCCTACTGACTCAACACTAACAACCTGATTAGTGAGTCCATTCCATTCATCTACCATTCTATTTGAGAACCAACTCCTTCCTATTTTTTTTCCCTAGAACCTAAATTTTTCAAGCTTGAAACCAATATTTTTTGTTCTATCCTGATTAATGATCTGAAGAATTTTGCTTAGGTCACCTATACCGTCTAAAGACATGAAGGCACTGTGCTATTAGATAGTAACGTGACTGGCACTCTAATGTGGGATAGTAAAGGCATTAAGAGTCAGATATAGCATAGTAAACATCAATATGGCAGTGGTAAAGGATAGTAAAGGCCAAGGTACACTGATGCAAGATTGTAAAGGACAAAACACTCAGATATAGGAGAGTGAAGACCAAGGAGGCCAAGGATAGTAAACCAAAACAATCTGACACAGGATAGTAAAGACACGAGCATAGTAAAACAAGACACTCAAACACAGAAGAGTAAAGAGCAAGGAACTCCAATACAGGACATTCAACAGGAAGGCACTCTAGGGAACGGGTCGCTCACATACGTTAGTCGAATTCAGAGAAAGGAGAGTTTCTTCACCCAAGAGACACTTCAGGGAGGGCGGGAGGATATAGTGTAGCCTTTGTTGATCCTGGTGACGCAACGCACCGGGAACACTTAGCCTCACTCCATCGATCCGTATATAGTAACGAGCTCGTGGTGAACGCATGCACTGATCAGAAAGTCAAGTGAAGGTGTAAAAATTGATAGTTAAATGGAGTAGATGAAATAGGTGCCATAATTGAAGTAGATAATGAATAAAGTAATGAATAAACAGTAGCGAGGGCGGGGTGAACACATGCACTAGTCGGTAAGTGAAGTGAAGGCGTTAAAATGGATGATTAAATGGGGTAGATGAAGCGGGTGTAGTTAATCTAAAGTAGGTACAATAGAAGTGGACGGAGTGGATATATGAAGTGGATGAACGAGATAAAGCGACGAAAGTAAAGGTTAGATAAGGTGAATATAAGGTAATTATGTAAACAAAGTAAATACAATAAAAAAAAATAAAGGAAATAAGCCAAAAAAAAGTAGGTAAATGATAAAATAAGTAAGATGATCAATAAAATAAAATACATAAAATTTATAATACAGTAAATAAAGAAAGTACGGATGACAAACAAATATAAATCAATAAAGCAGGTCAAAACACAAAAGGTAAAGTAGATAAAAGTAATAATGAAACAAACAAGAAGACCCCCGATAAAGTTAATGAAGTAAATAAAACAAATAAAGCAAATAAAGTAAGAAAGATAAAGTACATGCAAAAAAAAAAAAAATATATATATATATATATATATATATATATATATATATATATATATATATATATATATATATATATATATAAATATATATATATATATATATATATATATATATATATATATATATATATATATATATATATATATATATATATATATATATATATATATATATATATATATATATATATATATATATATATATATATATATATGTACAAAATGATCACGAATTAATAAAACAGATAAAAAAACACATAAAACAAAGTAGATAAAGCAATAACAAGAGAGGACACACGAAATAAAGTACACATAACTGATAAAATAAACAAAGCAGATGAAAAAAAATAAATAAATAAAATAACCAAACAAAGTAAACAAGACAAAATGAAACACGCAAGTAAAAAATAATATATATAAACAGATAAATAAAAATAGGCCTAACAAACACATACACTGACATGCAACAAACGAGTAGCGCAAAAAAAAAAATAAAATAAATAAATAAATATATATATATAAATAATAAATAAATAAATAAAACGAGAGGGAAAAGTAGGAAAGAAGTAATTAAGTAAGGAAGGAAGGAAGGAAGGAGCGAGTGGAAGGGAAAGCGAGTGAGTGAGTGCTCTGCTAAACGTCAAAAACAACAAGTGGCTGACTCATAATAGCAAAATAAAATGAAGCTGCACACGTCAATACGAGAGAGAGAAAGAGAGAGAGAGAGAGAGAGAGAGAGAGAGAGAGAGAGAGAGAGAGAGAGAGAGAGAGAGAGAGAGAGAGAGAGAGAGGAGAGAGAGAGAGAGAGAGAGAGAGAGAGCAAAACTATTGGCTCGCGTTCAACCTTGCAGGCACATCAAGCACACTGGTGGTGGTGGTGGTGGTGGTGGTGGTGGTGGTGGTGGTGGTGGTAGTGGTGGTGGTGGTGGTGGTGGTGGTGGTGGTGGCAGCCGCACAACATCGAGGAAAGCTAAAACCAGGGAAACGGAAAGCGAAAATATACTGCGTTGGGTGGGGTGGGAGAAAGATGATAATGATAATAGTAATAAACGAGGGAAACGTCACTGGAGTTACTTAATCCGTTAATCGGTGGCGTCGGCATGTGACAAAAGGAGACAAGAGAGAAAAGACACTGAGAAAGAAACGAATCGTAAATGAGAAAAAAAAAAACAAGAAATATTAAAAGAAGGGAAAAAGACAAGTACGAAGAAGAAAGGAAAGAGAGTGAAGAGAGAGAGAATAAGAGAAAAGAATTATTGTATGAGAAGAAACGAGAAAAGAGGGACAAATGAGAGAGAGAGAGAGAGAGAGAGAGAGAGAGAGAGAGAGAGAGAGAGAGAGGAGAGAGAGAGAGAGAGAGAGAGAGAGAGAGAGATAGGAAATGTGTGTGTGTGTGCGTGTGTACCCTAGTTGTCCTTAGGGTAATCTAGTATACAACACACGTGCCCCACTAAACCATCCTCTTCCTCTCCCTCCCTCACGCTCCTGATGCCGTCCCTTCCCTGCAGCACACAACCAGATGGGAGGAACAAGAGGGGGCGGGGCAGGGGCGGAACTTAACTCTCCTACTCTCCCCCAAAACAATCTCCCACTGGTGTTTCATTAACGACCTCTGCTGAACTGGCTTAATTCTTCCTCTGCTCTGGCTTCTCCGCAAACTCGATAAAATGGCCCTGTGTAAATTTAGAGAACTTTTTATTTTTTTATCGGAGGCCGTGGAGTAACTGAAGTGCCTAGAGTTTTATTTCGGCCTGGTGGGATTGTCTAAGGTTACTGTAAGGAATGGACAAGCGTTATAAGTCTGTATTGTCAAACATCTGGATACTCATAAGGAAATAAGGGTTTGAGTGTTCTTATGGTTCTTTTCTTTATTTTTTTCTTCCTTTTTCTATTGACAATGTAGAATCGTGGCTAAACTATCACTAAAATCATGAACACAACCTTGTACTAGAGTATATTAAAAGAAATCGAGATAGGACACCGAAACGTTTGAGATTTTGATGTATAATGTCACTCCGGTTACACATCTACCCTAGTACTAGCTTCATTTCCTACTTATAGTGTAGAATTCTTGCTGAAGTATCACTAGAATCACGTAAACAACCTCACACTGAAAACCTGTTAAAAGAAGTCGAGACAAGACGCGGGAACAAATACGAAGCAGAATGTCACTATCACTAAGTTACATATCCTATCCTTGGTTGTATGAGGAACTGCTAAGAGTGATTTCGTGTCTTCGTAGCAGGAAATAAACTGCAGGAATGTGAATAAGGTCCGGATGTTGTCCTTAGAGATTAAGAACGCAGTGAAATTTGCATGGCTTCAATGGGGACAGGGGGAATGAAGGAAATAATATAATCAAATTCGTCTGTTTCTCAATGGAAAAAGAAGAGGAAACATGAAGAGTGGATATGTCTGTTAACAATAGGGAAAAAGAGCAAACAGCATTGTAGGTAAACGTG